>NC_133769.1:148827314-148865166 GCF_003597395.2 Chelonoidis abingdonii | reverse complement strand
CGTCTGACTGGATACTCCCAATTTGACGTTCTAGTAAGGGGCTTTGGATAAGGCTCCAACTGCCTTCAAAAACGATGTCTCGCCCTTATCTTTAATGAACAGTCTCCCAGTTTTTGATTTATACTACTTTTAAATTCTAAATATTGTTTCCTTGCTGGCTTGCTGCTCACTAGAGTGCCGCTTCAACAAACAGCACAACCCTCAACCAATTTTAAATCAAGTTAGCATTAAATTACCGTAGAAGTAAACAGTTTTGCATGGGTTTTGAGTAGTTTGTGTCTTGAACTGAAATTTAAAGGCCTGCATGCTGAGAGTCCTTTCTGAGATGAACTTCGTCCTTTGGTTAAAGAAAGGGAGCCATAATACTGCATTCATAAACTTGTTCTCGTTATATGTTGACAACGGTGGAATATACGAGTATTTCCCCTTGATTGCTATGCTCTCTACATTATGACCAGGATGTTTAATCGATTTGTATTATTTGTTTTACACAGCTCTTCTAATATTCCATGGCATGCCCTCTCTAACAGCGACAGCTTCATTGACCGCAGTTGAAAAAAAAGGGGGAGCCTATTGCCATTATTTTTTATACTGGGCTGAGGATTGGCCTCTATCGCGTCCACATACCCCGTGCCTTGATCTGGGGGGGCCCTTTTCTTTTCGGCTTCACTTTTGACCCTTTTCCTTGCCATGCTTCTAAAGCAAGTGCCATTGTTTTTATACTTTCCTGTGGGTTCCCTTCACCTCCCAACACCATTTATGTTTCAATCTATATGTTTCTGACCAATTTTCGGTTATTTACTAATAGTTTCACCAATTTTGCCCGAGTACTGGAGTGGAGACTTACTGCCTTGTAGTTGCAAGCGTCACCTCTGGAACAAAAAAGGGGAGAAAAGCGGCTGGTGCAACCATTTAGGCAAACTAAGGCAGCCCCCCCCCCCGGCCTAGGTGCCTAGTGGGTTGGGGCACCGCTAAAAAGTCCCCTCAGGCAGCGAGGGAGATGAGTGGAGGTGAGCTGGGTGGGGAGCGGTGTGGTGCCGGTTAGGGAGGGCTGCCTGCGAACAGTCACAGTGAGTAAAGCATTAACAGGGGGGATTGTGGGCGCACAGTGGGGGAACCGGCTCCCCCTGCCCAGCTCACCTCCGCTCTGCCTCCTCGCTGAAGGAGACACAGCCCAGCTCTAAGTCTCTCCAATCGTTGCCGCCAAGCCTGGGCAGGGAGGAGAATTAGAACAGCAGCCCGGCGGCCGAATGTGCCCTCAGTGGAGGAGGTGGAGCTGAGAGTGAGCTGGGGTGGCTGCTCAGGCAGTGGTTAAATTTCCGCAGGGGTCTCCCCAGCGCAGGGTTATGCTGCTGCGGGGAGGGGGGAGAAGTACGTCCCCAGGCAGGGTTAGCTGCTGGGGGTGGAGGCGGAGAAGTCTCCGATCCCAGAGGGTTTAGCTGCCACGGGGGGACAGACGGGCGGAAGAGACGTTTAGTTTGTCAACAGTGTGAGAGGTTAGCTGCTGGTCGGCTGGGAAGGGGGGGGGGGGGCTCCTGGGGTGGGGGGGCTGAGTTAGCTGCTTGGGGGGTGGGCGGGGTTAGCTGATGGGGTTGCAAAGTGGAAGCTTTTGCCTAGGACATGCGAAGACTTCCTTGCTCCGGCCACTGGACCTCCTGGAGCCCTTTTTAAATATTGGTTGTCAATTATTAGCTATGCCTCCAGTCATTTGGCTACATGAAGCTGATTTAACATGATAGGTTACAGGATGAACCATCAGACCTGTGTATTGGAGATATACGTTTTTTGATTATGAAGCTGGCCACTGGGTCCTCTTTATGTGCTAGTGGAGAGCACAAACCTAGTAGTTAAGCTTTCATTGTATGGCATTGTCCAGGTGGCACTATTAAATTAAACAATAGAATATATTCAGAATTCTACTTGGGGGGTGATGGAGGGGGGCATGGATCAGTGGTGTTCTTCACATTGTTTTTTTATTTGCCCCCTGCCCCATTGGGCTACCAACCCAAGCCAGGGAACTAACAATTTCCAACTAGTGCGGACCAAATTTCAGTGATGCATATCCCTGGTCACATGAACCCCGACCTGAGCATGTAGGCAGACATTACACTTAAAAGAAAGAGATGCTATGAACAGTACTACCAATTGTTTTTCAATATTCAGATATCAATTTCCCACTATAATATTTTTTTATTGTTGTTTTGAAAGTCTCATTTTGTAATTTCTTTCTTCCTAGTTGTAATGGAAGGCCTCCATTAAATTAACAGCTTGTAACTGTTTAAAAAGGTTGCTAAAAACAATTTAATGCTTATATTGAAGCACATTAGTTTAGAAGGTCTTAATTTTAAATTATATTAGGAAGGGACAGAGATGTAAAAACTGCGCACTGATATTTAGATTTTTATTTGATACACAATAGCTAGTCTATTTAAAGAAAAAAATGTGGAGGAATCTTTTAAAAATAATATGACTCTTTGTTTTATAATTTCATGACAGTATTTGGTTCTACGGCGGGTAAGATCTCGATTTAGAGAAATGAATAGTCAACAATTTTTTACTCTAAGGAGCTGGTAATAGGGGAGCACAGGAGATTGCAAATTTAACACAAGAAATTCTCATAAGATTAAATACTACAGTGATTCTGCGACACTAGTCTGTTTTCAGGCTATCTTGATGGAGCTTTTATTATTTGTTTGCCATTAAAAACATGCATCCAAAACTGGAAAATGGAAAACACCATTAACATAAGTATACATTAAAGAGAAGAAATTCAAACTTTGTTTGTAATACTACCAAAGGCGCGGATTATTACTACAGAACCCCAACCCCATGACTGTTTACCTAACGTTCGCTGAACCTTTACTGCGTTTTTTTAAAATAAAAAAAAAATTAGGACAATGTACAGCACTTCATAAAACTAACCAATTTTTTTTTGTTTTTTGGTTTTTTGTTCATGGTAAATGTCAACCAATGCCCTCAGTGAAAATCACAACTGGAGAATACAAATTCAGGACAAACTGCCTGGAGAAACAGGGAGCAGACACACCACAAGCTGTGGGGTGGGGTATCTCCATTAGAATATACAGGACCCAGCAGAACACAAAGAGCAATATGTTTATTTCAGCCATACTGGGATAACAAGGAAGTTCAGGAAAAAAGCAAGTTCTCCTGAGTATTCCGGTCCTTGTTTCAACACTCAAAAAAATACTAGACCTTAATGGAGGGATTGAACGGTTGATGACACAGCCAGTTCTAGATATAGAACAGTCTTTATACTAGCCAATAAATCCTCATAACTTTCAATATCTTACAAATCATAGAGAACAGAATCATAACCAGTAACCGAGTAGTCTTTTTGTCTTTTAGGTCCATCTCTTATTGTGATTGACCCATCTGTTTACTCCAGATACTGGGATTGCCGGTACAGAACTTGGGTTTGCACACCGTTGTTTTCAGTGGTCATCATGGTCCCGTTATCTATATATCAAAGTTTTCACAGAGAGAACCTGATTGCAGTCTGGTTTCTACTCACTCAATCAGAACCAGAGAGATACACAAAAAACCTGCACACACAACCAACTTACCCTCCAGAGTAGAATTTGAAAGTTAATCCTGTCCCTCTGTATTAGGGTTCCTCTAGGGTCAGGTTGAACTAGCCAAGGCCATGGTCTTGTTACACCCTTTTACAAGGCATAGAGAACGATGAATAACTTCTATTCGCTATTAACTTTCTTATTGTTATTACCATAGTGTTATATGTCCTGCACCTGACCAAAAGAGCTAATGGAATATGTGCATTCGAACTTTTTTAAATAGGGTCATCATTTCCCTTTTGTTGTTGTTTTCTGGAGAAAGGAGATCGGCGCCACGGTGTGCTCTAGTCATTTAGTTCTCCACATGCTGTCGTATGTGCTTGATCGGTTCTAATTCCTCTCTCCCTACTCATAGAGTGACATTGCTTTGGACAGGCATGTTTAGAAGACACAATCGGTTGGTTCTCTTTTTTATTTAGGCATTTTTGGAGCTCTCTGTGCTATCTCAGATGCTTTTGTTTGCTTTTATAGCTCGTTTTAAGCCTGACTCCTAGCTAGGTATTTTCCCTTCGTGTGTTCAGTGATTCGTTTTTTTTTAAGATCTAGCAATAATAGCCTAAGTCCAGGATGTATGTTTTTCCTTTTCGTTTTAATAAGAATTTTACCTCTTTTAGAAACTGTGGACTTTTTGTTCTCTTTTGTCGTATTTGCCTAGAGTTTGTGCATGTTGTTTGCTTATCTGTAGCCACGAGCTAATTTCCTTTGTTTTCTTTCTCAGTGTTTCCTAGAAGAGTGGTGTAATAGGCTTTGAGCGGTTACCTTGTAGAGGCGAGAGAATTGATCCAGTGTCTTCTAGGTCAAGGGTTTGTGGTTTTTTTGGCTATTTGGGGTTGGATGCTGCACCCTTTCTACCAGCCAATGGTTAGAGAAAAAGGTCTGTAACTTTGGGGGTTTAATAAAGCCTCGGTTGCAAAATTTATTTTAGAATCCTGCGGAGATTCCACGCGCAGTTGTCTGCACCTCGGCACTGCCGCGATGTGCAGGATGTGGGAGTCAGCCCCTGACGGCCATACTATGAACAAACTTAGATTCTTATTTTCTAGCAAGAGTAGAACATAGGGGGGCAAGACTGCACAGTGTCCTTGGTCGGGTCTGTTCTGGTGTTTCCAACTATAGAGGTCCGCCGTCAAAAGCCGTAGTATTTCAGGTGCCGCTCACAGCAAAGTGATGGTATCGGGCAATCTGTTCAACCAGTCGGGAACTCGGCTCACGTGCGGGAGATTTCGGCTCGGGTTATATTAGTTGACCACACTGTAGGTAACTTGGAGATATGCCTTTGTGTCTCGTATTATTCGAATTGTTATCTATAAATAGCAACTATTGATCGAAGTGCATGATTGGTCTAGATATGCCATGGTTAGCTGTCAATGAGCAATGTTATGATTTTCCAAGTTCGCCTGAATCATGTTTCGTCTTGATTCGTGTGGAGCTCATTAGATAGTTCGTGTCTCAAACATATCGTTAGAGTTGTGAAATTAGAACAGAAGGTAGCTTGTTATCGTGCTTTGCTGGTAAAGGTTAGCAGGGGTGGTGTTCAGAGAGCCTTGGCGTGCGGTCGACGGACTGGTGAGCGAGAAGCGCAATCAGGGAAAGGATACTTTCAATCTTGGAAAGGAGGGGGCAGTCTGTGTGCTGGCAGAGTGCTGTTGTTTTTGTGGTCTTGCTTACTCTCTGGGCTTCAGTGGACCAATCTCTACCCAGTTCTCTCCAATCTCTCCCCAGTACAGGCTCTCTCTCTTATAAGTTCAGTTAGGCTCGCATACTAGGTAGACTTCAGGGAGTTAACCTTATGTTTGTTTGCTTTATTTGCCATGTGCATTTGCTGACGCCATTTCAATCCGATTTTTGATTTTCGTCTAGGTATTTTAATTTCTGTACTTGATTATATTTAGGTGTGATTTGTTATTTTCCCAGTGTCTATAGCTGGAATGTCGTGTAATTCTATTTTCCGTTTTATTTTAACAAACGGTTATTTTTTTATCTGTTTTTTTCTTCTCAAGTCAAATGCCGTTTTCTGTCTCATATGTACCTTGTTATTTTTTCTTTTTTTTTAAGGTTCTCGTTTGGTTTTGAGACCCCAGGATCAAAGTTTTGCATATTTCAAACACATATGGGAGATATTTTTGAGGTGAGGGGATGAAAGATGGAAGCGGTTAGAGCGATGGGGTCAGTTTTGTAGGACAATTAATTGGTTGTGTTCGTGTGTAGTATTCTGTTGTCTCTCAGGATGGTGTATGTTGGTTAGAGGGGAGTGTGGAAAAGTTCGACATATACACTTTGTTTCTAAATAATACTCAAGGAGTGTGAAATCCATTTTGTACTTCTTCACAGTTTGGTCTATTGGTATTCACCCAGGGAGGGGAAAGCCGTGGCTGAGCAAATGTGTGGGGAACTTTTGTTATTGTCCGTTTTTTCCTTGCGTTAAGATACAGAGCGGTTCTGGTCTTGGGGACCAGAGTAGTGTTACCAGGACTTGGATCTCCGTTTTGAGTTATTTTAATATAACACTAATTGTGTCAGGTGGCAGCGCTACAGTCAAGCTGAGTAATTCAAATCTTTAGATGTATTATTATGCTGGATTATACCCCTCTTCTGGCCTACGCGTAGTAGGTTTCTAAGTGTGGGGGAATCTTCGCAATACATACTCACATGTCAGTAGGTTGTGCATTCGATGTAGATTCATGACTTGGTAGTGCTTTCGGAGTGACACATCAGTGCTATTTTGGCAGTCCAGTATCTCAGCGCATTCTTGCTCCAGCCTAGGATTTCGAATATGGCCATTCTGGGTTTTATCGCTGTACAGACTCCCTATTGAGTTCGGAAGAGTTATGCATGGGGTTATGCTGTGTTAGTGCAGACTCTCCAGGTTTATCTCATTGTTAATGTGCTGTTAATGCATTTGTTGTTATTGGGACGACTAGTCAAGATGAAAGCCGTTTTTGGAAATCAAAGGAAAATAGTACAGGGCGCCTGATTGATCTCCATGTGTTGGTCTTCAATCCCCTTTCCTACTCTGGGGCAACTTCTTGCTACAGAGATGAACCCGTAAGGGAACAAAAGGGAACTGATTGATGTGGATGCTGCTATAAGACGCCTTTTTCAAGCCAGAATCTTCACGCAGATATACTGCTAAGACCAGGATATATATAGTTCTTTTGTTTGTATCTCGACTGTTGTTTTCATTACAACTTCCCTTTTTGGTTTCCTTTCTTGTATCATATAATCTCTTTAGGTTTTTAGTATGCTTCACAGTATTTTCGGTCTGTTGGGCATTACATAGGTTATTTTGTGGGTATGATCCAGAGGAAATCCATTTATCAGAGCTGTTATGTTGGCTGATCTTCTGTGGTGTTGTCATGAGGACACTTCTTATGTTTCATAGATAGCAGAGGAGCGAGGCTTTTAAACTCCCCTCTTCCATCCACTCAGTGCAGCCGACCTAGGTAGTGTTGGTGAAAAAGTTGGGAGTTCATGAGAACTGGAATGCAGGTACTTTGGGCCCAAATTTATTCAAGGATGGGTTCGAAAGTCTTGGATTTTAGGGTGAGCCGTTGTTGATTTTACTTTTCTCGTGTTCTTGCGCAGAGATTACAACACCATGTGTCTAATTGTGGGGATCAGAAGGCAGTTTTGTGTTGACTGATCCAGGTTTTGATTCAAACTTCTGTGCGTGGTTTCAACAGCCTCAGTTTATTTCAGTGGACGATCTTACCTCTCTTCTTGTGCAGGCCTTGGCCGTGCGCTCTGGCCATTTTTCGTTTTTTGATTTGACTTCAGGCCCCCTGGGTCACAATCGTATGCCTGATAGTTCTATAAAGGTTTTTTGATGGACACGATTCCTATGAGATATCAACTGAACTCCTATCTGTCGGTGTTAACTAGTTCATTGTCGCGGCGTTGTCCAGTCATCCAACCTCTATAATCTCCCAGCTGAGGACATAGGGGTAGAGCGATGGGTCCAGACCTCAGGTTCAGGAAAGAAGATCCTGAGAGGGCTCTTACCTGGCAGGTGAGGAAAGTTTTAAGTCCAACTCAAAGTCGCTGGTTTACGTGTGTTTTCGCTGAAGGAATATCTGGAGCCCATTACGGAATGCTCCCTTAAAGTTATTTTCTGATTTCATTATTGTCCCTTTAGCGGGTCGTTTTCTACATCAGGTAATTATATTCATTGGCTTGCTGTAGCCCCAGTAGTACACCAGCTATAGATAGCTTCCTTCTCCTTCTCCCTGTTTGATAGGGATGTGAATGTGATGGGGTGCCATTAACATCATTTATACTATTGTTGATCCTCTCTTCTCCCTTGGTTAGGAGAGCTTTTGAGGCTAGTTCGTTTTTGTTTTCTTATTTTGACTTTTCAAGCACTTGTTTTTTTTGTTTTGGCCTCCCTCTCTATCCCTGTCTATAGAACCTTTTTCTGTTCTTGTATCACAGCGCAGTTGTGATGCAATGGTGCTATTGTGCAACCACAAGGGAGCTAGAAAGATTTTACAGCGAAGAAAACTGACTTGAGGCAATATGTTTGAACTCCTAACACAGATTGATACGCAAACGCTCGAACATGTCAGGAGTCCATGAGCAGGGAAACCATTGCTGTCGAAGATTACAGACGACCAGAAAAAGTGAGCAAGTGTAACTCACCGGGGAAAATGGATAATATTGGTAACCTTATATCCTGGCTACAGAAACTCAGCAGTCGTTCAGGAATCACCACAATACAGCAAAGAAATTCCTCATGGGAAAGAAAGAAGAAAAAATCATGCATGCGAGGTGTGATTACTTATTTTTACTAATTTTTTAGTGGTTTGGGGTTTTTTATGGGGGAAGAAAGATCACTAAATCAGCACTCAGAGTTCAATTGTCTAAAAACATTCATCATAAGAACGAATTTCTCCATCCCAGGAGATGGCCCTTGATGATGCCGTGTTGACAGCTGTGGGAAAAAAGCCTTTAATCCTACCATGTACATAGCCTCTCGCATTCTTCACCACACCGTAGATTCCCGCTCATGGTAGCGAGGCACCTTGAATGCAGTGAGGTGGAGAAACATTCACTTTCAGATCAAAGTGTATGTTAAAATCATATGAAGATCAACCAGCGGGCAGAACACCATAAAATCAGTGCGAGTGTTGGGAAACAGCATTTTATTATAACCAACCAGCCCTTTTTCTACATATTCAGATATCCACACGTGGGGAGTGCCTTCTGTTGATATGTGTGAGTGTGGAAAAGCCTGTCGCGCTTGTTCAGTGTCCTGTTCTAAAAGATTCAGAGACTCCACACAGGGAAGCCAGGCCACATAAATGCAAGTGGAGGAGTGTGGGGAAGGCATTTATACCAGCTACGAGTGCCTTTCTCAGGGCGGAGTCAGGAGAAGTCCACGCTGGGATGTGAGGTCCTGATGAATTGCCAGGATGTGGGTGAAAGCTTTTTTTTTACTCTGGCTCTACCTCTCAAATCTAATGAATTCACTATTCATGTGGGATAATTTATGAATGCAAGTGAAGTGTGGAAAAAGCTTATTACAGCTCAGATTATTATCTAACATCAGAAGACTCAACGGGAAGCGCACCTATATCATGAGTTGTAGGGAAAAGCCTTCTAAGATTACCAGACTCAACATCTTCAGCATTCAGAGAATCCCACAGGGGAGAGGACTCTTTTGTTTCATGTGTGTTGTTGGAGAACTCGTTACTTGCAGATCAGTCCTTTTTTAAACTCCGAGATTACGCCACATCAGTAGGGAGAGGCCCATATTACTATGCACGTGATGTGGGAAACTTTCACGCGAGCTTCTTAACTTACTATGTCATTCAGAGATCCTATGGGGGAGAGGCTACTTGAATTCAGAGAGTTTGAATGCAGTGAGTGTGGGAAAACCTTCATTTACAGATCCGTCCTTTCTCAACATCAGAGAATCCACACAGGAGAGAGGCCCTATGAATGCAGTGAGTGTGGGAAAACCTTCATTTACAGATCCGTCCTTTCTCAACATCAGAGAATCCACACAGGAGAGAGGCCCTATGAATGCAGTGAGTGTGGGAAACGCTTCACTACAAACTCAGCCCTTTTTCAACATCAGAGTAACCACACAGGCAAGAGTACCCATAAATGCAATGAGTGTGGGAAGAGCTTCACTACCAGCTTAGCCCTTTCTGAACATCAGAAAATCCATGCAGGAGAGGGCCTATGAATGCAGTGAGTGTGGGAATACCTTCTGTTGGCACTCAGCCCATGTTAGCCATCAGAGACTCTGCAAGAGAGATGAACACCACAAAAACCTCTAGGGCTTATCCATACTATATTGTTTAATACTTTTCCTGATTCCCACATACTAACTTTTAAAGCTGTTTGAACTGTTTGCTGCACTGTTATCCCTCAGCTTGTCCAGATGAGTGACTGATTTTTGCCTTTTGCCGTTCACCCTGTTTTAAAGTTGATCTATTTGTCCTTTCTATCAACTCCATTGTCCCATGACTATTTCAGGTGTGCCCTTCCTATCCAGAATGAGGGAGCATCACATTTATACCATTCCTTCTATTGCAAAGTTATTGTTAAAGTCAGCAATGACACAGATTGTATCATTTCCAGTTGATCTCATGTTGCTCTGGGTTGTGCTGAAGAGCAGTTATATTGGGAACTTTTCAAATTATATTTAAATGAAGAGGAGCACGGGCATGGGGAAAAGGGGTCATTTCAGCCTCTGTGCCACTGGAGGGGGATGGGGTGACTCAGAGATTGCCTCCTTCCCCATCACTACAGAACTGTTACCTTTTTTCTGAGCCATGGAGAGTTTATGTTCATCACATTCTACCCATCCACTTCTCAAAGTGTCCTGTGAGGAACGGTTCTCAGCTGTCTGTGCTTGGAGATGATGCTTTCACCTCTTTAATCCTAAATCAGAGTCATTGTGACTGGAGATAAAAGTGTCAAAGACCTGGAAGGGGAATTCAAATGGAT
This sequence comes from Chelonoidis abingdonii, assembly GCF_003597395.2. Classification (NCBI taxonomy): domain Eukaryota; kingdom Metazoa; phylum Chordata; order Testudines; family Testudinidae; genus Chelonoidis; species Chelonoidis abingdonii. The sequence goes on along the minus strand of NC_133769.1, from coordinate 148,854,616 downwards.
CCCAAACACAGTGCGATCATTTGGAGTAAAAATTGCAGGTTCCATCTGTTGGTAAAGGCCACTTCTGGCAAGGTGTCTGTCTAACCCCATCCCCAGCCCAATTATTTGGATGCTAGGATAGTAAAAAAATGTTGTCAATAACATAACTGACTATTGAGACAGTGCTGAGTGAAGCAGGTTTGAATGAATCAGAGAAGAATGTGATGGGAGAATCTCTTGTCCCGATTCTGAAATAATCAGATGTAACCTGCTCCGGAATTTGACTTGACACTTTCGTTGTCATGTATTCTATCTCTCCTGAAGGCTGTTTCATCACCCAATTGGATATTAGTTCAGTTTGATAGGATGTAGCTCAGATTTATTGGAGAATTTAAGACAAATGACCATTTACTAAACTCATCATTTTTCACTTCAGTTTTGCTTTTCCCCATCCCTCCATGATGACATGGGGAAAGTTCAAGTGCAGTTCTGTCAACAGGAGCGAACTCTCCAATTTACTGCATGCTAACAAAGAAACAGCAGTGATTTTAAATCTCCACTCAGAAAAGGTGAACAACAGAAGAACCCCAGCTAATTGGAGGAAGTGCATATGATCATGTGTAGTTCAATTGTTGAAGACAGTATTGTCTCAGATGATCTGGGGAGAGAATTCCACATTAGGTGATTTTGAAGTAGGTAAAATGCACATGTATTTGGTTCCTAAAGCATTTGTAAGCCAGGCCCTACAGAAGATTTCTCCTAACTTACCCTGTATTCTGGGAGATGCTGCCCTTCACGACACAGATGTTGAAGGAAATAGAAGTGGGGGTTTAGTTGAATTTATCCTGTGTAGGTGCTAAAAATGTGTATAAAATGAAATCAATGTTGTAAGTATAATAGTTGCAGAAAAATAGCTATTTTCTAATAGAATTTCCAGCTCTGGTAACTAGCAGATTTTAATCTAGCCCTGTATCCAGTCCCTTGCCTGGACCTGTGCCACCAAATGAAAGAAAAACTGGGCATGTTTCAGGAAGCCATTCCTCACTAACACTGCTGATATTGTTGAGTGGTTTTGTAAAAGATTCTACTTCAAAGAACTGTAAATTTACCCTAACCAAGACCAAGGATTTGGAAAGAACTGAAGTTGAAAGAAAACTCACTCAATTCTTTGTTTCCACCCCAATAAAGGAAGATATGGTGACCAATGACCCAATAGCTAGGAGAGGTGCTGCCCTTTCTATTATCACAGAGTGTGACTGTGCTCAGTGCATCTGTGACAAAAGCTCATTGGTGCCAATTGTCAAAGGGGTCACTTATTCACTAGCAACTCCTGTCTCAGATCTTTCAGACTTGCTACACCTAATACTGATTTTATTCTATTTATTCAGGAAGCATAGCAGTGAGACCTCTACTGGAAAAAGCTTGTGAATTATTGATACTCCTAATCACTGTGAGAGGTGTGTATAAATCATATTGAAGGAGGAATGTAAGTACATGGTAAAATATGCCCATATGGGATTGTAATGAAAATGAGTCACCCCAATCATAGGTCTTGGTGGGGACGTCTCATTCATGTGGGAGGGAATAGCCAGCTGTCCCTTGCTAGCCAGTTATGCGATGTATTCCTCCATTGTCAACCTTTGCACCAACCCAGAAAAGCAATGGAAACTATCAAAGACAAACTAGTGACATCAAAATCCAGTGGAAGTGACAAGGACAATATGACAATGAGTAGATGGTCCTTTCTGTGAATAAAGACAAAAGACTGATTCAGTTTACAAGAGGGTAGAGTAAAACACTCTGGGTTCATTCACCAAGGAGATCCCTAATGACCAATGGTGCATCATGATAGGCAGGGCCCCGGCTCCTAGGGACTAGTGACCACTGCAATAGACTGAAGTGTGAGGTGAGAATCTACTTGGATAGGAAAGATAACCACAAAAAAGTGTAGGTTGTGTTTTGTTCTGTTGAAATCTCTGTCCCTTGTTAAATGTCCATTTGATTGATAACTACTCAAATGCTGTGTGTGATAAAGGAGCAGTGGTCTACATTAAAATTGTTAACCTGGGATATACCGGTGTTTCGGGAAGGGAGGATCTGGGATTTCTCTGAGTATCTGGTGATCAGGGCTGGACCCCAGATGGGGTCACATTGAAGGAACTCAGGGGTTAGGGGACCTCTGTTGGCAACTGACAGGGCTGCTGTGGCTCAGAGGAGGTTGCTTGAGTCCCTCTTCCTAATGGTAGATGGCAACAAGGAAACTCATAGCCCTCAGCACCCTGAGGAGGGTCACACTGTGAATCTATGTTGACCCCCCACCTGTGAAATCCCCATGGGGAAAGCATCCTATAGCATAGTTCCCTGACTCAAAATAGCCCTAAAACTCTGCCCTATGAAATCATGGAACATGTGCTCTTTGGTCTGTGAAAGCATGTAAAGAGTCCAAGTGCTGGAGGGTAAAGATTGGGTCCAGAGTGACCTAGACAAATTGGTGGATTGAGCCAAAAGAAAGCTGGAGGGGTTCGACAAGGACAAGGGCAAAGTCCTTCACTTGGGATGGAAGAATCTTATGCACTGCTACAGGCTGAGGACTCACTGGGTAAGGGTTAGGGTCATGTGCTCCAGCCCCTAATCATTTTTGTTGCCCTCTGCTGGACTGTTTCCAATTTTTCCACATCTTCCTTGTAGTGTGGGGCCCCAAACTGAACACGGTACTCCATATGAGACCTCACCAATGTCGAATAGAGGGGAATGATCACGTCCCTCGATCTGCTGGCCTTGCCCCTACGTATACAGCCCAAAATGCTGTTAGCCTTCTTGGCAACAAAGGCACACTGCTGACTCATATCCAGCTTCTCGTCCACTGTAACCCTAGGTCCTTTTCTGCAGAACTGCTGCCTAGCCATTCGGTCTGTAGCAGTGCATGATATTTTTCCATCCTAAGTGCAGGCCTCTGCACTTTGTAGTAAGTGAAGGCCCTGATAAAGGCCCAGTAGGAGGCCTGAGGCCTGAACTAAAGTAATGGTCAAGACTTAGCTAAAAAGCAAAGTCAAGCTGTGAGCTGAAGGCCGGCTCGGTTCACAGATGCTGGCATGGAAAGGGTTGATGTTGCATAAACATTTATTCACCTAGCATACCAAAGTATAAACATGGTACCAGAACACCTTATACTGGAACATTCCACAGATAAGAAGGAACAGGCTGACCCATCCCAATGACAGGGGCAAAAGGGTAAACTGATGGATACGGTTGTTTTGATCAAACCAAGTTGTACAAGGTGAGAGGCGGCACCTTACTACGTAAAGGGTTTGTACCTTGCTACGTAGAGGTGTTCCACCTCAATACGTCAGGAGTGATGTGTAACTTGTTTGTACCTGTGTATAAGAATGTATCCCTGGGGTGATGTCTTTGTCTGGCCTAGGGGGCAGTGGAAAGTCCCGCCACTGACAGAGCCGAGTCCATTGACCGTGGGTACATATTCGTAGTATGCCCTGAATTAGGCTAAGAAACTTACAGGGAACTATTATTGTATCCAATATGGCAATAAACCTGGCCGACGTGCCTTCGTACCTTACTAGACTCTGTGGTCATTGGGGGTTCTCTTCGGGTCTGCTGGGTCAGCTATCTGCGCAGAGCTGAGGCAGCACATAGAGAGAACATACGCACGCAGCTGAGTGATACCAACAAGGAGAGAGCAGAGCACCACACTGGTAGCATCTGACAACACACCTCTGACAACACTGGTGACCCCGACCGCTGATCTGGTGAGTAAGTGAGCTGTCTGCTGTAAGAATCGCAATCTAACATGGCAGAAAACCTCGAGCTAGGGAACCCCCTGATCCCCTCCCTTTTAATCCCCATGGAGTTTGATAACTCCTGGACCCGCTGGATTGCCAGTAAGGGGGTCCATATGAATTTAAAAAAGAGAGTGGGGAAACATGGACTGGCATCTACAAAGCGATGGTTGAAACCAAGGCTCTGAAAAAATAGTAATAAGAGAAAAAAGGAAGAATTTTACAACTCATGTCTATGGCAGTGAGATGGCTTAGGCAGCATGCTGGCATGCTGGCCAAACAGGTGATGAAGAAAACAAAGGAGGTAGAAGAAGCAACTCAGACTCTAGAAGAGGCAACCTGGGCAATTGAGCACTGGAAAGCCCAAGCTCTCTTAGCAGGGCAACAGGCAGTCCAGACTCATGATATGCTCAAGCAAGTAAAGCAGGAAAATAAAAAATTGGAGACAGCTGTAGAAAACCTGCAGAAGCAAAAAGTGCCATCCCCTGGTATCCGACATACTACAGGTGCTGTTATGGTGCCTGAGGAATGGAGACAGAAATGGAAACAGGTGACTCTTGCCAAATTAAAAGATGGAACATGGGACAGTTGGGATGGATATTGTAATGGGGACATGTGGAATGACTCTGTTGAAACATCCTTTCGTGAGCCATGGGCAGGGGCTACCGCACCACAACCGCCATCTTATGATGCAAGCCAGGTTCTGGGTAAACCGTCCCCAAAACCTAGATCAATTCCAGTAAAAACAGGAGAAATGGGTGAAAAGGAAACAGAAGGCCCCACTGAAGATCCTATTCCCCACCTTACCCTGGATCCCGCCCCACATACCGATAGCCCTCCTCGATTAAAGATGTGGGATGAAGTGGAAACTGTAAGGAAACATATAACTGATCATTTAAAAGACCCATGGCCCCGCCATAACTATGCAGAAAGGGAAAGGAATCAAGAATATAAAAACACATATACCCCTCATCCACCACGCGGGAGCGACTTAACAGCCAGGCTCGATGCTTTAAAGATTAATGAACTGACTGCGTTAGTCGGAGCTGTTGGACCCCCCTCTGAAAATTTTAATGAGTTCATGGCATGGCTCCATAAAGGCTCGCAGTTACTCAAAGCAGTAGGAATTGACATGTTGCAGGAACTAATTTTGGTGCAAACCCTTTTGGGACCCCTGACCTGTCATACCCTTGGTTTTGATGATGATGTTGCACAGATGCGTAAACGTGTGGTTCAGAAGCACTTTAAGTTATCTAGTGAGTTAGCAACCCTTAAAGGAATTGCAAGGTTGCCAGGGGAAGCTCCGGCTAAGCTGGCAGACAGGATTCAGACCTATGTCAGATTGTCAGAAGGGTCTACTAGCTTGGAAGATTTGAAGCAAATTGTTCTGGAGGCGCTGCCTCCTGGTGTGTCAGACTGGATGAATGCTTGGTGTGAGAATGGAGGTAAAGAGGTACCGTGGGACGAATGGATTGCAAAGGTAGAGATGGCAGTTAAGCAGCAGGAAGGAACTCCTGTTAATGAGCTGTATACTCAGTTAGGACAGTGGAAAACAGAGGGTCCTGAATACTCTCCCTGTGGCCGTGGCCAGGGTTGGAGAGGTCGTGGACTAAATAGAGGTGATAGGGAGAATGCGTGGGTGCCTCACGGTGTTCTAAAACAGGAAAACTTGAACCTAAAAGGGGAAGTTGAAAGGCTGCAGCCACAGCTGCAGGCATGTATGATTGGGAAGGAGTCTCAACAGGAAAAAGATAAGATGGTGACGAAAGTAGCTAGGGCGACGGTCCTAACATCAGGATTGAACGACCCGATTGCTACTGATACAGTAGCATAGGACAGCCCAATCCACGACTCAGAATGCATTTTTCAGCAACCCATGGCAGTAGATGTTTGGGGACACCCACATTTGAGCATTCGAATCGGGGAAGGGCTAGTGGATTTTCTATTGGACACGGGGGCTAGAATTCCTATAGTAAAAGATAACTTTGATGCATATCCAATTGGGGAGTCGGTGCAAATACAGGGAATATCTGGAACTAATCAAACGTATAATGTTAAAACCCTCCCCCTTCAGTTTGGAGTGCATACCATTCATGAGAAGTGTGCTATTGCAGGGAGAGAGAATCTAATTGGGGCAGAAACAATTAAATGCTTGGGATTGATCCTGGATTTTCCCAACATGTGTATTAGACAAACCCACTGTAATGCAAGGCACAGATGATACCAATCTGATACCTATGGGACTGGCTACACAGACAGTAAAAGCAATAAAACCTAAACAACCGCCTCCCGCACCAAAAGGCTGGGAGAGCTGGTGGACCGAAATTCAAACCGTCTGGGCAGCGGACTCCCTAAATACAGGCAAAATGCAGACCTCTGTTACACTGGAGGGAGATACACCTCCATTTATTAAACAGTACCCAATACCCCAGGAAGCAAAGGAATCATTGAGGCAAGTAATAACAGAATTGGAAAAAAGAAATTTAATTAAAAGGTGCTCAGCACCTAACGAGGCACCAATTTGGCCAGTCAAAAAACCTGATGGTACCTGGAGATTAACTATTGACTATCGGGGGCTAAATAAGACTGCCAAACGAGGGGCACCCGTAGTGGCGGCGTACCCTGAACTGTTGGAGGTGGTCACCCCTGACATGAAGTGGTTCTCAGTACTCGATGTGGCAAATGGCTTTTGGAGTCTACCTTTAGACCCAGAGTCTCAGTATCGAACAGCTTTTGTATTCCAAGGTATGCGATATTGCTGGAATGTTTTGCCAATGGGGTACTGTGATCCACCCACAATTTTCCATACTGTAGTGAGAAATATGCTGGAAAAAGAGGGACTGTTACAAACAGAAAGAATTGTTCAGTATGTAGATGACATTTTAATTGTGAGAAAAACAGAGCAGCAACATGAGGAGTTAATGCGGCAGCTGCTAGCTAGCTGCCAAGCTTATGGCTTGAAACTTAACCCCTCAAAGTCTCAGATTAAACAGAGAGAAGTGCAGTATCTGGGAATTCGGCTAAGTGCTGGGGGAAGGTCTGTGGATAAGGAAGGAGTAAAGTGCATTGTTAACCTGCCTATGCAGGTAGATACTAAGTCTCTGCGGTCCTTTTTGGGGCTTACTAACTTTTGCAGAGAATTTATAGTGGGATACGCAGAAAAGGCAGGTCCCCTGTATGAGGTATTAAAAAGACCACAGTGGACCTGGACTGAGGAGGCAACAAAGGCATGGGAAGGTCTAAAACAGGGATTAATGGAGGCACTCACCTTAGCCACCCCTAACAGTGATTTCCCCTTTGTGCTGTGTCCCAGTGTTAAGAATTTCTGTATTGTTAGTATGTTAACTCAGGATACGGGTGCTGGAGAAAGACCCATTGCATATTACAGCAGGGCTCTGACAAGTCCAGAGAGTAAACTGGGGGTTTGCGAACAGGCCGCCCTCGCCGCCTACTGGACATTACAAAAATCCCAGGCAATTGTAGGGGCGAGTAAGGTGATTGTAAAAAGTCACCATGCACTGGGAAAGTTACTTAGTCAGGAAAATTTGTCTAAAGGACATGTAAGAGTTGATAAAGCCATTCAGTGGGTTTTTGCTCATGTCAGAAAATGTTCAGTTAGTCACACTAAAAGAACCAGAGATATCGGTATGAGGATTGACCGTAAATGGTCAAGAACATGTAAGTGAGCCTCAGAGGGAATCTAGGGTCCATCCTGTGTTTAAAGCAGCCCCAACTGACCAAGTAACTGGAAAAACTATTTCGTTTGTGGATGGTAGCTCGTACTACGAGAAAGGGGAATGAGTTACTGGGTTTGCTGGGATTTGTTTCAATGAAAATAAACTAAGTGGCGAGTCTTTCCAGTATAAATTGGCTAAAGGAGGGACACAGGCAGCTGAGGTATCTGCGGTTTTGGAGGTTTTAAACAGAATGAAGGGCAAACACTCAAAGCTCATAATAGGAACTGCCTCTGATTATGTGTATAAGGGCACCACTATTTACCTACCGTGGTGACAAAGTATGGGATTTACAGGAACAGATGGCTCAGAAATTAAGCACAAAACCCTATGGCAGCAAATAGAAACAGTGGCAAACCAGTACAAAAAGATCCAAATGGTTAAAATAAAAGCCCATAAGAAAAAAGGACCCTTACAGTGGGGAAATGAACAAGCACATACCTTAGCTAAGGAGGCAGTCCTTACTGGTGCACTGTGGGAACCAATGCCTGTGGCGGTAACCACTAGAGCACAGGCAAAATTGGAACAGGAAAATGAAGTAAAGCACCAAAAAGAAATACAAGCTTTACAAGAACTTCAGGCAAAAGATGATTCAATACAACAGTGGGTAATTGAATGTCCGTCGCAATGGCAGGGCGTTCCCCTAAAGAAGGAGGGAAAGCTTATCTTGGCTAAACCAAACAATGACTAGGTTATGGTTATCCCACAACAAATAAAACACCTTCTGTTAAAATGGGTACATGGGGCACTTGTTGGAGGTCACCCAAAACTAGAAGAGGCATTGGAAAAACTTAAAAAGCTGGGGTGGTGGCCTGGAATGAGAGAGGATTTGAATTTACATCTTCATAGCTGCTTAACATGTGCCAAGCAGGACCCTGCTAGAAGGAAAAGAAGGGGAGAACTAATGCATCAGGCGCTAAAGGGCCACCTTCAACGTTTGCAGGTTGACTTCGGAGGACCCTTACCTACCACCCCCAGGAAACATAGATTTTTATTTATAATTGTAGATAGCTTCAGTAAGTGGGTAGAAGCATTCCCTACCAAACAAGAGACCAGTGGAGCCACTGCAAGAGTGCTAATAACTGAAATTTTTCCAAAATGGGGTCTGCCACATAGCATTGATTCTGACAATGGTCCCACCTTTATTGGGCAATTATACTGGAATATGGGTACCTGGGCTTGTGTTCCCTTGCCATTACATATCCCTTATCACCCTCAAGCAGGAGGACAGGTGGAAAGGATGAATAAATCTTTAAAAGTTGAATTGTCCAAAGTATGTAATGAATTGGGAACAAACTGGGACATGGTACTCCCATGGGTCCTTATGAGGATCCATAGTCGGCCAAACCGCATGACAGGATTCAGTCCATATGAAATTCTTTTTGGGAGGCCTATGCCAGGTTGGGAAAACTTGTTTTACCCTCCAGATTGGGAAATGATTGCAGCACTTGCAACTACAACTTGGATGATCAGTTTTAAGTATTGGCTGGGCACAGTCCAAGGAGCAGCTGCAGCACAGCAGGCTGCAGAACAGCAAAAAATGAATCAGGCATTTGATGAAAACAGTGATATTAGACAATGGAAGATTGGAGACCAGGTAATAGCCAAAATTGAACCAGGTCCCAAGAAAAAATTTCCAAAGGGAGAATGGTGCGGGCCTCGGCCCATTTTGGAGAAATTGGGGCCCTCTCTGTACTTAGTCGATATACATAAACAGCCTCAATGGAAGCATGCCATGCAATTGAAGGAATTTAAGGGTTAAGTGGGCATGTTAAATGTTTGTGCTTGCTTTATAGAACAACACACAGGGTAAGCACAACAGGTAAGTAGGATGGAAACCTTCCAATTAAATAATGGAAGTTTTATAAGGTTTAACCTCAGAGCTCCATCTGCACCCCGCTTACTATTACATATTGCTTGGGGACAATTAAAATGCTTTGAATTGAACAGACCCTACTCAGTCAGACAATTAAGGGTGAAGGGTCAGTTCACTTGGGGTATTGGTAATACACTTACTATTTGATGGAATGACGTAAACACTTCCATATGGACACTGGAACAAGAAGGGAAACAGCCGCTGTGGATGGTAGGGCCAGGAATCTCATGACTTAACAATGTGCCTATCGTCCCCATGGGAACAAGATTCCTATTTTTAAATCCACTAAGCGATGAGGTCATACTGGCTTTGTTAAGTAGGGATTATACCCAGGAAGAGCCAGCAAAAAAGGAATAGATGCGGCTGAGGTACATGGTCTTATATCAGATACTATGGCTCTAAAATATTGCTGCTGCAAAATAAATAAATACAAACACAGTATAACCCCTAGCATGTAAGTGTAAGAGAGAGGCGAGTGTTGTTTTGTGTTTTCACAGGTTAAGATGCCAACATGGATATGGACCTTGGCAGGCGTTTTGGTGATAGCCCAAGATTCGAAGGGACTGGCAGATGTTATCAAAATCAACCGAACACATTCGGTGACCAGAACCTTCCGGGTCAAAACAGCAGATAACCCTAACGGATGGGAGACAACTAGCCAGCAGCACTCTACTGGGACTGTGTTGAAATTGGTGTGTGAAACTGAAGGAAAGCGACAAATGGAAAACATCCTCAGGGTATCGCCCTTCCCAATCCTGATGGCGTGGGGATAGAAGGTTAAGAACGGTAGCCAAACACGACTCGTTCCCGTCCCAGACTTTGAGGATGGGCACAAACGAATTGAAAAGGAACTAACTTTAAGTAAAGAGACACAGGTCTGCTGGGTCAGCTATCTGTGCAGAGCTGGGGCAGCACGCAGAGAGAACACACGCACGCAGCTGAGTGATACCAACAAGGAGAGAGCAGAGCACCACACCGGTAGCATCCAACAACACACCTCATACAGGGGACCTGCCTTTTCTGCGTCGGGGTCACCAGTGTTGTCAGAGGTGTGTTGTTGCGTGCATGTGTTCGCTCTGTGTGCTGCCCCAGCTCTGCGCAGATAGCTGACCCAGCAGACCCGAAGAGAACCCCCAATGACCACAGAGTCTAGTAAGGTACGAAGGCACGTCGGCCAGGTTTATTGCCATATTGGATACAATAATAGTTCCCTGTAAGTTTCTTAGCCTAATTCAGGGCATACTACGAATATGTACCCACGGTCAATGGCTCAGTCAGTGGCGGGACTTTCCACTGCCCCCTAGGCCAGACAAAGACATCGCCCCAGGGATACATTCTTATACACAGATACAAACAAGTTACACATCACTCCTGACGTATTGAGGTGGAACCCCTGTACGTAGCAAGGTACAAACCTTTTACGTAGTAAGGTGCCGCCTCTCACCTTGTACAACTTGGTTTGATCAAAACAACTGTATCCATCAGTTTACCCTTTTGCCCCTGTCATTGGGATGGGTCAGCCTGTTCCTTCTTATCTGTGGAATGTTCCAGTATAAGGTGTTCTGGTACCATGTTTATACTTTGGTATGCTAGGTGAATAAATGTTTATGCAACATCAGCCCTTTCCATGCCAGCATCTGTGAACCGAGCCGGCCTTCAGCTCACAGCTTGACTTTGCTTTTTAGCTAAGTCTTGACCATTACTTTAGTTCAGGCCTCAGGCCTCCTACTGGGCCTTTATCAGGGCCTTCACTTACTACACACTTGTCCTTGTTGAACCTCATCAGATTTCTCCTTACCACTTCTGCTGGGATGGGCAGGCATCTTGGAGGCCTTTCTAGAAGAGAATTTGGAACTGAGTTGGGAAAACCAGTTTCAAAACAGGAAGCTTAGGTTTAGTTTCATTTATTTATAATATTAAATAATCCATTCTTCCTAGTATCACAATCATAAGTGCTTCAGCATTACGGTTTTCCAAAGGGAAAACTTAACTTCTCTCCAAAGGGAATTGAGAGAAAACACTTTTCAGAGTCCAAAAGAGACAAGACAGGTGAGGGTAAGAGCTTGCAGAGGACCAACCTCTGTTGGTGAAAGAGACAAACTTTGGAGCTAACCCAGAACTCTTCTTTAGCTCTGTGTAGCCCCAAAGTTTGTCTCTTCCACAAACAGAAGTTAGAACATAAGAATGGCCATACTAGGTCACAGCAAGGGTCCATCTATCCCACTATCCTGTCTTCCAAAAGTGCCCAATGCCAGGTGCTCCAAAGAGAATGAACAGAACAAGTAATCAAGTAGTCCATCCCCTGTCGCCCATTCCCAGCTTCTGGCACAGAGAAAATAGGGACGCCATCCCTGCCTATGCAGGATAATAGCCATTGATAGACTTATCCTCCGTGAACTTATCTAGTCCAGTTTTGAACCCTCTTCTAGTCTTGGCCTTCACAACACCCTCTGGCAAAGAGTTCTCCAGGTTAACTGCATTGTGTGAAGAAATATTTCCTTTTGTTCATTTCAAACCGGCAGCCTATTCATTTCATTTGGTGACCCTCCTACTACATGTGTTATTCTGAGAAGGAGTAAATAACACTCCCTCCCTTAGTCTTTTAAAAGATATTATGTGACCCGCTCCCCCTTGTCTCTCATGTCCTGGGACCAACATGGATGCAACAACATTACAGACAACAAGGTTCAAAGTCGATGCACATGGAAAAAGTATTTGGGGTTTCATTCCTTATATCCTGGTCCCATCGTGTGGCCATTTCCTTTCCCTCCTCTGTTACAAGCTTTGGTGTTTTGCACAGAAACATTATTTCCACAGGAGACACCCCAGAATGGGGGCTACATTCCTTTACCAAACAGTCAGTAGAAGGGGGCAGACAAAGGCCTTTAGAACAAAGCATCCATCACAGTCAAAAAAATCATCTCCCTCCTGCAGGTCACTGGCAGCCTGAATTTGTTCCTTATCCTCCCAGAGTTTGGGGGCTGGACGTAGCACTATCCAGCCCTTTTGTATGTACTGGGAACAAACACAAACCTTGTCTTTAAAACAAACTGTGCCCTTCCTTCTCAGGGAAGAGTTTTCTATGATTGAAGTTGAGTTTCAGTTCCCCTCTCCTAGGGGTGGGTTGGCTGTGGGGTATTGGTAGTATAGTGGTGAGCATAGCTACCTTGTAAGCAATTAAACTGAGTTCAATTCCAAGCTAATGTAGTAATGGCTTTTGTTGGTTCATTGTCTGGAAGTGGTTTAATTTCAGTCACATTGTGTTACAATCACATTATCAATAGAATGAGAAAATGAATGTGTCAAAGTCCAGCAGGTCATACAGGATGGAGACGTACAAGGGGCTAGAATGTGTCTTCTGAGAAAGACAGAACACTTGGAAACCTGCATCTCCCATCCCCTGGCCTTCCGTGTTATGATTCCAGCTATGTGTGATGTTTATCTGTTCCCGCATGGTGGGGAAATTAAGTTTTGAGTCAGTTTTTGCTCCTGCAGGTTCCTTTGCTGTTACAATTGTAATGACATGAACAAAATGAAGGCACAATAAAAATAAACGCAAAATTACAGTACAGGTGGGGGAAGAGAAGATCACAGTTAAGCCAAACACTTCAAAATAAAAATGCTAAAAATTACCCCCTCCCCCACTAAAGAGGGTGGGATACAGCTCTGACTGAGAGGCCCCATAGGAGAAATTTCAGCCCAAAGATAAATTTGTGTGAATTGTTGAGAAGTGAAGAGCCCCCTTCCCCTCCCCCCAAATCCCCAGAACTCTAGTGTCACCCCCATGGCACCAGTACAGGGAACCCAGTGAGATAGGATTAGAGAATACAAGGGGGCAGGGAGCAAGGGAGAGAGGTGACAGGGAGTCTCTCTTTTTCCTTCTCTCTTCACTTTCTGTTCTCTTTCTTTCCAGGAACTGCAGTTGCAGCAGGGAGGGCTTTGCCTCATTCCAAGAGATCCGTATCTTTCATGGAGGTCATGGCAGTGTTGGATTCTGTGACTTCTTGCAACCTCCATGACTTCTGCAGTGGCCACTGTGGTTGACTCCAGAGCTGCCCTAGCTGCTGGCTCTGGGGAACACCCAAGCAGCGGCCAATGCGACTGGCCTTGGGGACCACTTGACCAGTGGTTCCAAGGGTAGCAGGAGCAGCTGCAGCTTGGTGGCCCCCAGCAGCTGTCCTGGGGTGACCGGAGCAGCAGCTGGCCCCCTGGGGCTCCCTGCTCTGGGACAGCAGCTGGAGTGGCAGTGGCTTTCAGGGCTTCTTCCCTGGTAGCTGGTTCTTATTATCCAGCAAATAAATCAAAAACTTCCACCTGCAAGTGGATTTAGCCCAGGACCCTCAGTGTCAGCAGCTCTTACACCCTACACTGAGCTCTCCGGTCAGGTGTCCTAGTGCTGTTTAGATCCTAAAATAGCGTTTTTGCACGGGGGAATGGGGGGGCTGAAATTTTGGACCAGACATTGTAGCTCCACTCTTATTTTATTGAATTGCTTCAGAACAGCAAGTCAAGAAAGTCTAAGTGCTGGGCTCTCTGCCATGGAAACAGCTGCCCCTGCTCTCCAGGAGTCTGTGCATTCCACTCAGCAAAGTACAAACCTGCTACAAACTGAAGTGGGGTCAGACAGTGACAGTAACACAAATCTTCAGACTATTAACCTAAGTCCCTTCCTTTCTTTAACCCAGGATGTGCCAGTCAACTGGTAGCCATGTTGTTATCTTCATCTTAAAATACCTCTCAGGACATTTAATAGAGGAAGTGAAACCCCCTCCCAGTGTCCAGTGCTCCTGGAGACTGTCTGGTTTTATGCTCCTAGAGCTTTTTCTCTTCAAACCCCTTATCCCAATCTATGGGCCAACTGCTGCATTTCAGAGTTTAGAATTTGCTGTCATCACCTCGTTTGGCACTTTCCATGTGAATTAGACAAAATGAGTTAGGGAAGCTCCAGGGTTAATGAAAACTGATGCACTGTGTGAGGCTTCAACTCATAACCTATCTCACTGTGCTAGCCAGTTGTACCTTGGTAGGTGCTTCATAGACAAATTCAGGACATAATAATAATTGGAGATACACCAATCTCCTAGAACTGGAAGGTACCTTGAAAGGTCATTGAGTCCAGACCCCTGCTTTCACTAGCAGGACCATGTACTGATTTTTGCCCCAGCTCCCTAAGTGGTCTCCTCAAAGACTGAGCTCATAACCTTAGGTTTAACAGGCCAATACGCAAACCACTGAGGTATCCCTCCCCCTCAGGATGTAGGCAGTTAGTTACCTATGTCTGTGATTAACAACTTTGGTGGCTAATTGAAAGGCTGCTGGTTCAAACCCAGGTGAAGATGGAGGTGGTTTTTTTAGTGAAGAGAATCAAGTACATTTTAACAGGCAGGAAAATGCCTCAATTTTGGTCTAGCATCATTGGGCAACCATAAGCCATACTTTTGCTGGATGCATTGGTAGTACAGTGGTAAGCATAGCTATTTTCCAAGCAGTTGAGTTGGGTTCAATTCCCAGCTAGTACAATGATGTGATGTTTTCTCAGCTAGGAATTGTACTGGAAATTTCCAGGGACAGGTATAAATATGCAGGCAACAATCAATCTAGAGATAATGAAGTTAGTTCAATCAGGGAGGATGAGGCCCTCTTCTAGCAGTTGAGGTGTGAACACCAAGAGAGGAGAAACTGCTTTTGTAGTTGGCTAGCCAGTCACAGAATTCCCACTCCATCTGATGAAGTGGGGATTCACCCACAAAAGCTTATGCTCCTGTACGTCTGTTAGTCTATAAGGTGCCACAGGACTCTGTCGCTTTTTACAGATCCAGACTAACATAGCTACCCCTCTGATACTCAGAATGACAGTGTCCCCTGGTGAGTGTAAATCACTGACTTCTCTCCTCTCTGAGCACTGACTGCCTTCTGTTTCCTTGCCTCTGAGTCTGTGCAGATGAGACCTTTCCCTTTAGTGCCGGAGGATTCGCCCTTCTCATCTACCCTTGTCTCAAGCAGCACAGCAGGTGGGAATCTTAAATGTACCAAGGTGACTTAAGAGCAGAAACCCCACCAGACCTTCCATGCAATTAGCACTTGCCCCTCATTGAGCAGGATTAAAACTCCTGCAGGGAGACTGCTGGGCCACATCCCAACTGGGCATGAGCAAAGTGAAAAGATGAACCTGGAGATTGAATCCAGGGCCTCATACATACAAAGCATGTGCACTAAATCCCCAGATGGGCTGGGGGTTACACTCAGAGCCCTCCTGTTCCCAGAGCATCCAGTGACCTACAAGCTTCACAATAAGCCCATTCCCCTCTCTGAGGGCCAATCCTGCTCTCCTGGAGGTTACTTGTTCATGGGGTCACTTTTCAGCAGAGCCAGTTTCTATATGTGGGGCAGAGAAAGTTTGTGCCCTGGACTCAGAGATACACTCAGCCCTCTCCTCTACATTGGGTGGGTGATGCTATCACCCTCCTGCTGGAAAGCCATGATGGTGGTGGGGCTTTGTGAATAGCTCAATCCCTGACCTTGGTGGCAGAAGTGATGAGAAAGGGGCTCCAGCTGTTTCTAGGATCTACTATTTCCACCTGCCTGTAAAGTCCAACTTTCCCCAGCACATTCACTGTGGTGCAATTGGGTCACTGTTTCCATGGCTGCACAGCAAAGAATCACTCCCAGTTTCCCTTCTATCTGCAGCAGGATTAGCCTGTATCAGTGGTTAATGAGGTGGATCTAGTTGTAGATTGTTATTCATTCCCCACCTTGACAATTCACACAGTCCCTTTCCCATGCAGATTCCCAGCACCTCAGTGATCCTGGTAGCCGGGGTTGGGGCCTGAGATTTTCAGGGTTCTTTTCCCTTCCATCCAGAATAAACTCAGCTTTTTCCCCGTCCCAGACAATCCATGAAATAACAACAGGAGTATAAAGAAAGAGGGGAGAGAACATCTCACTGCCAGAGCTGGATATGCCCAGGGCCCCCTGCTTGTCCATTGTTTCCATGGAATTTTGCCCCCTGCTTTGCACAAGGGACAGAGAAAGATCTTGCTGTTCCTGTGTCTGTGCAAAGAAAATTGTGCTTCTGTGTGAAAGAGAGGCGGGAAATGGCCCCATGATGGGACAATATCCTCAGGATTAAGACTTAAGGACTCAGGCTGAGAACTGATAGAACTCCACTCATCTGGGATTTAATTTATTGTCTTCCATGGAGTAGGACCAGACCCAACATTTTTGCTGCCTCAAGCAGGAAAAAAAAAAGCTGCAATCAGCAGCAGCTCTACCTCTGCTGCTTTTGGTGGCAAGTCCTTTCCTCTGAGAGGGACTGAGAGGGCCAAATTGCTGCTGAAGCCTTCCCTTTTCATTGGCTGCTCCAGGTACCTGCTTGCTGTGCTGGTGCCTGGAGCCAGCCCTGCCATAGAGACACTGGGAAGATGGGGGAATCAGGAAAAAAACATGGATTTGTTTACACTGCAAGTGAAGAATAACACAAGCTTTTTGGGTTTAAGGTAACTTTTCCCTGATTGGGAATTGAACCCAGGCCATGGCACACAGCTGATTATGTTGTTTTTCTTCTCACTTTTGCTGCACTTTCTATTTACTTTCTGAAACTGCTCCATTGTCTACTCCCTGAGGGGTTAAGAGCAGAGAGTGCAGGAACCCCTGTGATCAGGGTCACAACTGAGCACAACTCAAGCCACTGAAACAAACTCAAATGATGCTTCAGCTTCCTCCAGCAGGATCTCAGAGCCACACAAAAGAAAACCCATGAGGAACAATCCTCCTCTGCCTTCATTTATCCCATCACAACCCTCTCAGCAGCTGACTCTTGCGGGAAGGACTGAGCTGATAGGAGCTCTGACATAGAGACCAAGGAAGGGGTGTTGCTCTACCTCTGTGAGCTGATCACATTCTGAGGCCACGTCTATACGACGCGCCATTTCGGCGCGTTAAAATCGAAAGCTCGGGGTTCGATATATCACGTCTCGTCTAGACAGGGATATATCGAACCCAGAGCGCGCTTACATCGATTCCGGAACTCCACCAAAACAAACGGAGTTCCGGATTTGACAGGGCGAGCCGCGCACATCGATCCCGCGCGGTGAAGATGGGTGAGTAACTCGATTTTAGATATTTGATTTCAGCTACGCTATTCTCGTAGCTGAAATTGCGTATCTAAAATCGATTTTCACGCGTCGTGTAGATGGGGCCTAACTCAATGTAACAAGGACCTTAGCTTTGCCTAGATGGGAGTTCTGAGTGCTGAGCCCCCCGGACCCTTCTGCTGGGAGCATGGTGATTGCACAACAGCTGCAAGCCCTTTTCCCATCTCCTTGTCCTCTTCTGCTTCCCCAGACCTTCCCCACAAATGGTTCTATCAGATGCTGGAGGGATCTAAGGACCTGCAGGTTTCCCTCACCCACCTCTTAAGGCAAACAGTGATTCCCTTCTCTGACACTCCTGGGTCTGGGCTTCTTTTGAGTTTTTCCCCAGGGGGCCAATTCCCTGTGAAAATGTGTCTGTGGGGAACCAGCTTGTCTGCCCCCTCTCTGGGAGCTGAGAAGCTTTTTCAGACTCTCCCCCACTAGATGAGTTCAACAACACCTCCCCATGGTGGAAGAATCCTAAATTCCACCCTCCCACCCAGGTTACTCTGACCAGCTGATGGCGACAGCATGCTAAATCAACCCCAGCTCTCTGGGCTAGAGAGCAGCATCTAACCAGCCTTGTGACAGCTCCGGTTTGCTAGCTGGAGACATAATGAACCAGGAAAGAAGGCAAATGTCAGACAGGGAACCTCAGCTCCACAAATAAACACCCGCAGGGCTCCTTCTACGCTGCGACTAGGCATTTGACTGACTTCAAATCCAGCTAACCCAGTTGGTAGAGCATGAGACTCTTAATCCTGCCATCATGAATTTAACCCCATATTGGGCAGCAGCAACAGCCCTTAGCTGTCACTCTTCTGCTTACAGTCATGGCCCAAAATGAAATAAACTCTCTGTCCTCTCTACAATCTTAGGCATGTCAGGTCCCTTCCTCTCTGAGCTTCAGTAAAACATGAAGAAAGAACTAATAGAATTTTCTCCTTTTCCATTCTACCAGATGACTGCAGAGAGAAAAGTTTGGTCTTTATAAATAGGACAATGATCAATTGTTCTCCATGTCCACTGATGGTAGAACAAGGAGTAATGGGCTTAATCTGCAGCCAGGGAGATTCACATTAGATGTTGGGAACAGCTTTCTAACTCTGAGTGTAGTTAAGCTCTGGATTAGGCTCCCCAGGGTGTCTATGGAGTCTCTGTCCTTGAAGGTTTTTAAGAACAGGTTGAACAAACCTCTGTCAAGGATACTCTACATATACTTGGTCCCATAGACAACGTGCTCTGGCTCCGGTTCCCTCCTTCTGCTCCCTGCCTGGGCCGGCTGCTGTGGGCACTTGATCCCACATACCCCGATGCATCATCTCTGCTTGTTCCTGCCTCAGCAGAGAAGGCTGGATTTCATGACCTCTCCAGGGCCCTTGCAGCCGTACAGCTCTATAATTCGATGCCATCGCAATATAATATAAACAACAAAAGTGAAAACACCCCAATCTAACATCTAACAATTCAGCTTGAACTGACATTCCACAGCACAAAGTGACAACACGTAGGAGTGCAAAGCCCGACAATTCAGCACCATGCAGATGAACACCCTATAGGGCAAAATGACACACTGCAAAAGAGCTCAGCTCAAACCAACACAACACAAGGCAGTGCAAAAACCATACAACACGAAACAATGTGTCAGAGTAGAACGTGACACTGTGCAAAACAGCTCAGAGTGGAACAACGACACAGCACAAACCTGCACAATAGAATCATATAGAAAGGTAGTGCAGAGAGGGACCCTGAGAGTCATGGCCAAGTATCCCTAGGTGTTTGTATAATCCCTTCTTAAACCCTCCAGTGAAGGAGATTCTGCAACTTCCCACTGGGCCCTCTCCCATGCAATTGACAATGCTTGGCTTGTGGTTAAGGGCAAGTCTGTGGCTCAGAAAATCTGGATTCAGTTCCCGGTTTTGCCCTCTGAGCAAACGTGGACAAATTACACCATATCTTTGGGCCTCAGTTTCTACTTCTATAAAATGGGAACCGCCCTCCCACACTTTGTCCATTCTGCCTGTGAGCTCTTGGTAGCGAGGACTCTCTCTCTCACTGTGAGTTGTACGACTTCCAGCAGAATCAGGGCCCCCACCCTCATTGGGAGCTCTGCAGTGCTTGGCACAACTGGAGCACCTGCTCTTGGTTGGGGCATCTGCAATACCCAGCACAGCAGGGTCCCCAGTCTGGGAACCCTATGGTTTTTGTAAGTCCATTTTTAGCCTTCAAGTTCAGCCAGAAAACATGGCCCACGAGTCTCAGAAGAACCAAGAAAAAAATAACGTTACTCCCAAAAGGTAGCAATTCTTAAACATAAGCAACCCTTGGGATTTTTTAGGCCTGACTCCTGGTTATTGAGTGTTGGGTGCTGCACAGATAACGAATATTATAATAACTATCTGCCCCAGTCATCATCGGGCTCTCTATTTATCATCTTGCAATGACGCTAGGTTCAACTTGTTCAGGTTAGAAAGAAAGATTTTTTGTTTATTGCGAGCCTGGAAATAGCTTCCGGTGTGAAAGCCAGAGTGGGATTATTTTGAGCTCATGCACCCTTATCACTAATGAAGGAGTAAAGGAATGTACAAACCAATGAAGCCATAGCATGTCATTTGCATCCTCAAGTTTTGTCCCTGTGGCAGGATCTCAAGGACAGACAGAAATGTTACCCGGTGTCAGGACGAGAGAGAAAAGCACTTTCCCTCATGTATTTCCCCAGACTGTTGTGCAAGGCAGCAGAGGCACTTTAGGGCATCACTGATTGTTTTCATGTTGGTGTGGGAGGAAAGACTTAGACCTGCCCACTTTTTGAACGTGTGAATGTGAAGTGACCAAGTGGTGAGTTAACAATGATGCTGTTGCACAGGATTTGATTGGAACTAGAAAACAAAAGGCCCATAAAGTGGACCTCTTGGGTATATAAAATGATCTGATTTGTATTCAACCTTGGAAGGGAATAGATTGTTACATCGGTCAGAACAGCCTTGTTTGGTTCGTTGGTTGTTTTCCCTGATAAATTGCAGAGGGTTCAGAGAAAAGCCACAGGAATGATTAACGCTTGAGCAGGGAGAGAAGTTTAAAAACAAAACAAACCTTCCCTGCTCCTGCCGGCTGTGACTACGGAGGACATTTTCCTTCTCTACTCCAGGGTCTCTCTTCTACCAGATTCTCAAAAAGTCAGGCTGCCCTGCAGACTATGGCAGAGAAGTTTGGTAATAGGCTGCAAGGCTCAACATGTAAGAATGTACCTGCTGTAGCACCTTGACTGTCCATGGGCCAAATCCTGCAGCCCTGGCAGCCCAGGATAACCTCCCACTGATGGCAATGGGAATTGAGCCTTTGTAACTAGCTGCTGGTACCTGAGGTCTCACCTACAGATTAAACTGGTGGCAAACACAACTTCATCCAAAGAAGTGAAGGATGTAAGTGAAAGAGCAAAACTGGCCATCTGAGGAGCTGCTGCAGTCCCGTAACCACAGCTGGAAGGGAGAAGAGAAAAGACTCCTTAAAGTGCTGGGAGCAGCACTGAGTTTGTCAGCGAGATCAGTAGCAATAAATGTGAAATGAAGGAGTGCTTTCTCCTCTGTGCCAGCATGGTTGAATTGTGTTACTTTACTGTGACATAAAGCTTTAAAATATCCTGGTCTAATTTCAGGATGGATCTGTAACCATAATCAGTCTCTGTGGGAAGTGGCCTTTAGATAATGATCTTTGGGCAGAGCTGACTGAAGAGCCATCCTACTCACCAGGAGATCCTGGCTTGGCCTGCCAGTTCTTCCTTGCAGAACCTGGCTTTTCTGTCAGGCTCCTTTTTTTTATTTCTTCTCATGAAAAGAAAAGGCCTCACTGCACAATCCTTGTAAGTGCTTGTTCAAGACAACCAGAGAACCTTCCTTGCAGCTAAGTCTTGGAAAATTTTAAAGGGTAAGTCTGGAGCTGATGGAAAGGTTATGATGACTCAGAGTTGAGCTGAAGTTGCTGTGACTGAAACACAGAGCACTAATCAGTATCTGATCACAGTAGCTTTTGGGAGAAGTGCATGTTAGAAGCCTTCTGTCAGCTCAGCTGTGGCTTTCTGTGCACTGAGCCAGCCTGCTCAAGGTCTGCAAGTCTTGATGGAAATGAGGAACATTTTTACTTTGGAATTTGAAGGTGTAGTCTTGGACCATAAAGTGGAATGGTTGCAAATACATTGTTGGGGAAGGCACCATGGCTTAGTAGGTTAAAGCACCTGTCTTGTAAACAGGAGATCCTGGGTTCCACTCCCAGTGGTGCCTTGTTCTATAGCTTTTGTCTCCTCTGCTCACATTTTCCTGTGTCTTCCCAGGAAACAGAAGAGACCTCCCTTGACAATCTAAGTAATTGCTTGTGAAGGAAAACGCTTCTTTCCAGCGGAGCGTTGGAGAGAATCAAATCCTCAATCTGGAGTTGATGAAAAGGCTATTGGCATTGGCAAGGAGGTTGCTCCGGCTGCAATTTGCTGTGACAGAAGAGCCTGTGTTGTGTGCCTGTACAATTCACTGGGGATATCTATGCACAGAGCCCCTTCTAGAGAGTTCTCTGCAGGGCTTGCAGGAAATGGAGAATTACTGTCCTTTCATGTTATTGTTGTTGATGAAAAATGGAGCAGTTACGGGAGAAGTCCCAGAGAGTGGCACTGTGGCAGAGTTTGCCAAGAGACCTGCTGGATAAAGAGCAGATTCAGGATCCAGCATCCAGTGCTGCCTTGCTGAACGTGCCTTCTCTTGTCCCCTTTTGGTCAATCTTTTTTATTAATGGAGAAGCCCGACTCTGGCTAGTCATACAAATGCTTGCAAAAGAAATGGGTCTTTTTGCTGACAAGTATCGAAAGGAGACATCGGATAAACATGGAAACAAGGTCAAGGTCTCTGTAACTCATCTTGCATGTGCAGCTGTTGAAGCTACAAGGTAGAGTACTAAGCACAATATTACCACAGCTGGTCACAACAGAGTCTCTGTGTGGTGGGATCCATGGGGTACAGTCCCAACTGAGGGACTGCTCTGTCCTCTTATCTCTCCACCTGGGCTGTTTCTTACAATGCTGCACTAGTGACAAGCATCAAAAACCCCTCCATGTGCTGTGTCACTCAGCCAACAACATGCAGCAATGCACCCAACTGTGACATGAATGCCATCATATCTCCCCAGCCCTCAGCCTTGCACCTCAGAAATGTACCATCTTACGCTGCTCAAAACCTCTTGAAAAGTGCAAGCTCATTAATTAATTCACCACTTCCTCAAAAAGAAAGTGAACATGCACCAGCATTTTTAATCTGAGCAGCTTTCCCAAGCACTTTTGACAATTTCACAAATAACTGTAAAACATTAAAATAAGTTTATTAACTACAGAAAGATAGATTTTAAGTGATTATAAGAGTTAGACACAGAGGTCAAAGTTGGTTACATAAATGAAAATAGAATCTCAGTGTGACATTCTATACCTTTGGGGGAGCGTGCTGTAACCCACATATTCCTCATTTTCATATAATCGTGATCTTACATGTAAAGCATGACTTGTAAGGTATCGGGGGAAAGGATATGATCTGCTGAAAGTCATTTCTCTACCCATAGATGTATACCATTCATACATATGAAGTTATGAGAATTGTGTAGTATGGTTGTCACTATGCTGTAAGCTGGGGGAATCAGCCATCACCTGCATGAGGCCACACAAGGGGAATTGCTCAGCCTTGCTTGGAGAGAAGCAGTGATGCTCACTTGACTCTGAAGAGGGCCACAAAGCCAATGGGGAAGAAAGAACATGATAAAAGGGAGAGACATTTGCCATGCTTTATCTCTCTCTTCCACCTACACCTACAGACACCACCACACCAAACAACTGAAGCACTGATGAAAGGGGAGAGCCTGGCTGAAAAGCAACCAGCCAGCCTGTGGTGAGAAGCATCTAAGTTTGTAAGTGCATTGAAAGGGTTAAAATCAGCTTAGAATGTGTTTTGCTTTTATTTCATGAAAACAGCAAGGAGTCCGATGACACCTTAAGGACTAACAGATTTATCTGGGCATAAGCGTTCATGGGTCAAAAGCCCACTTCTTCAGATGCATGGAGTGAAAATTGCAGATAGAGGCATAAATATATATTGGAACATGAAGTGGAAGGGAGTTACCTTACAAGGAGAGAACCAATGCTGAAGGCCAATTCAGTCAGGGTGGATGCAGTCGACTCCCAATAACTGATGGGGAGGTGTCAATACCAAGAGAGGGAAAATTGTTTTTGTAGTGAGCCAGCTACTCCCAGTCCCTATTCAAGCACAAATTAATGGTGTTAAGTTTGCAAATAAATTGTAACTCTGCAGATTCTCTTTGAAGTCTGTTTTTGAAGTTTTTTGAATGGCTACTTTTAAATGTTAACGAATGTGAATGTACAAATGTGTTAGTGAATGTGTAAATGGTTTAGTGACTGTGTGAGTCCCATATGGTCTAGTGGTCAGGTTTCCTGGTTTTTTCACCCAGGGGGCCTGGGTTTAATGCCCAATGTGGGAATAGTCCAGAGCTTTTGCTCAGAGGGGAGGCAGGAAATGAAAAGAATGGGAAGGGATCCTGCCAGCAGGGTAGTTGGACGGTGTTTGGAGGGGATCCCAGAAGTGGGGGTGGGAGCAGTAGCATAGCTGGTGGGATCTAGCGGAAGCAGCCACTTCCCATCACGCCGGCAGGCACGGAAGCAGCGCCTGCTGGCCGCAAGGCTAGAGGAGCCGCGGGGCGGCAGGCCGGTGTGGAAGCCGTGCCTGCCAGCTGGCGCTGCCCACCACACGGCCAGAGGAGCCGCAGGGCGGCAGGTCGCCATGGAAGCTGCGCCTGTCAGCCGGTGCAGGCACAACCAAGCGCTGGGACAGGATCCAGGGACAGTCGGCAGCACAGGAGGGAAAGTGAGCAGGGTTGGGGGTCTGGTCTGAGGGCATGGCCAGAGGGGGAGCCAAGGGGGGGCACCTTTTTTATGTTTTTTGCTCCCCCTATGCTGAAAACCTGGCTATGCCACTGGGTGGGGGGCAGAGGTCTGAGGGGAGATCAGGGAAGAATCCCAGCTGTGTGGGAAGTTGACACTTTGGAGAGCACAGGCCTGGCATGGGGAGTGGGAAGAGTGTGTCCCTCTAAACTCACCAAGGGCAGACTAGGCAGGCTTGGAAGAATTACGCGTTTGTTGGTAAATGTCAATTTCTGTGGAAACACACAACCCAATGGCAAAATATTTCCATCGATAATAATCAAAATTGACAGATGGGCAAAGTAAGAAACATGCTGCTTGAGAACTTATCCTATTCTAATCTTACAGGGGTCCCTTCTGCCTTATGGACCACCATGTGGGCTTTTCATTTCCCTCCTCATTTTCTCACAGAGAAACAATTTCCTTTGTACAGATTCATGAACAGCAAAACCTCCCAGTGTCTGAGCCAGGGCATTCAATTCCATTGAGACCTTCTCTCTTGCAATGGCAATGGTCAAACAGAGGGGATGCGTCCACCTTCCTCCCCCCTGCCACCATGGCAGTGAGATTTTCCCTCTCCTCTTCATGCTGCTGTTGTTATTCCATGAGTCATCAAGGATGGAATAAAAAGCTGAGTTTACTCCAGGGTGAGGAAAGAAAGGAGCCACCGACTCCCTGAAAAATCTCAGTGCCTAGAGAAAACCTGCTCCTGCTATTGAAATCACAGAGGTGCTGGCGATACGATGGGAAAAGGGACTGTCTGAATTCCCAAGGCAGGGAATGAGCAATCTACAGCAACATCTTTAACCACAAACACACTCTAACCATGCTCCAGCCAGTAGGGAAATGGGCAGGAATTCTTGTTGTTCAGCCATGGCACACGTACAGAGCTGCACAGCAGTGAGTGTGCTGGGAAAGCTGGTCTGAGCAAACAATTGGAAATGACCCTTCAGTGAGAACAGAACCATAGTGTAGAAAAGCCCTTGTGTTAAGTGGTTATGGCTGAGGGCTTAGGGCCCTGGGCTATGATACCATGGGTGTCTTTCTGTGGCAGCTTGATTCTTGCCAGCTAGGCAAGGCTGGTGTGTGGTGTCTCCATGGCTGTACTTTCAATGTCTGATCACCCACGATGCCACAGGGAGCCAAGTCTAGATGTATTCAGAGGCTAAGGACAAGTCAACATTTCAAACATTGAGTCTATGGTGCTGCAGCTCATTAATGGAGATGCTCTATGCCAGTTTCTCAAACTTCCTTTCACTGCAACCCCCTTCTGCCAAAAGAATTTATTACATGGCCCTGGAAAGAGGGACCAAGCACCAAGCCCCTCCACTCAGGGCAGGCGGAGTCAGAGCAGAGCCAGAGCATGAGCCCCGCCTCAGTCGGGGGAGGGCAAAACTAAAGCTTGAGGGATTCAGCCCTGGGCGGTGGGGCTCAGACTTTTGGTTTCAGCCTCAAGCCCAAACAAGTCTAACGCCAGCCCTGGTGACCCCATTGAAATAGAGTCACGACCCACTTTGGGGTTCCTGACCCACAGTTTGAGAACCACTGCTCTATGCTGAAGGGAGAGAGTTTTCCTGTGGGTGTAGTTAATCCACTTCCCCAAGAGGTGGCAGCTATGTGAGTGAGAGAAACTATATCGGTGTGGTGTTTAGCACATTTATGAAGTTTAATCAAACCCCATTTTTAAAACCACTTATGGTCTGGGAATGGCAAAGGAGCTCGATGAAGCAGGGCCTGTCCTTCAAAGTCCTGGAGATCACGATTCCATTCTTCCTTTCTTTTTTTTAAAAAAAGGAAAACATTTAATTTCCATTCTCCATTATGTCCAGGAGCTCCACTATATAGGGATGTTTGATATGAATGTAAACACTCAATATTTCACTGTCCAAATATATTAAAAACCTAGCAAAGCTGTCCATCAGCTGAAATCAGTTCCAATCCTCTAAGTGTCTAGCTTATGTTTTCATCAATTAAACAAAGGTACCATACTCTGGACTTTGGGTCTGGAAAAGAGCTGGCACAATCCATAGACCAGGTTGTTATATAAAATGCATATGGATTTTAACCCTTCACATACAGTAATGGCAAAGTTCTTGGTTCAGGCTGGTAGCAGTGATGGAAGAAACTGCAGGTTCAAATCAAGTCTCTGGAATACATCAACAGCTGGGATGGGTCATTTAGTCCTTATAGAGAGCTTCAGTTTGTAGCAAAGTCCCTTCAGGGGTATGAAGCAGGATTGAAGACAAGATGGAGATGAGGTATCGGCTTTTTATATCTCTTGCCATGTGGTCTTTGCTTTCTTTGTCCCAAGGACACTCTATCCAGCACGCGGCATAGAAAAACCTGAGTTTTGTCCTTAGGCAGGTCCCTTTGCTGAGGCACAAGGCGTATTTGCCTTCTCTCAATGGGTCGATTGTATAGGTTAATTGGCCATCAAGCAGGCGAGGCAGAACTGACACCAACTTGTCTGGGGTGTTTCCTGAAAGCATAGCACAAGTTTGAAATACAGACAGCATAGACCCAATATTCATAACGTCAACTACAAAAATGAAACACATCTAGAGATAGCATCATTATAATCAGCCAATAATAACCTCTCCATAGTCCCCTTACACGGCAACCTTTCTACCATATTGGCTGCAAATATAAAACAGTGATCGCAACGGTGATCTATACAGTTACAGATTATGTCAATAACGTCACAGAAGGTGACACGGCATCAGTGAGACTGATATTGGAATACTGCTTCCAGTTTTGGTGTCCTCATTTGAAAAAGATGTTGTGAAATTGGAGCTGGGGCAGCAAAGAGCTACCAAATGTTCTGAG
>NC_133769.1:148818342-148824044 GCF_003597395.2 Chelonoidis abingdonii | reverse complement strand
AACCAGTCCTTAAGGTTCACCCATGGGTCAGGTCAGTCGGTGAGGTGAGTTAATTAACTCTTTCTGGCCCTGTCACCTTTCAATGAGATATTATATTACACTCATAACGTCACAGGAGGTCAGGAATGGGATGGAAGGGGCTGCGGGTCGGGAGTGAGGGGCACCAGCAGAGCCAGGGAAGTGGGGGCCCAGGGCTGGGAGAGCAGGGGGCTGCGGGTCGGGAGTGAGGGGCACCAGCAGAGCTGTGAGTCTGGAGGTCAGGACTGGGTCAGCAGGGGCTGCGGGTCAGGAGTGAGGGGCACGGGCAGCACAGTGACTGGGGAGCTCAGTGGGGAGCCCAGGGGCTGCGGGTTGGGAGTGAGGGGCACCGCTAGAGCTGGGGGGAACCCAAGGGGCTGCGGGTCGGGAGTGAGGGGCACCAGCAGAGCTTTGAGTCTGGAGGTCAGGACTGGGATAGCAGGAGCTGCGGGTCAGAAGTGAGGGGCACCAGCAGAGCTGTGAGTCTGGAGGTCAGGAGTGGGATAGCAGGGGCTGTGGGTCGAGAGTGAGGTGCACCGGCAGCGCAGTGACTGGGGAGCTCAGCGGGAAGTCCAGAGGCTGTGGGATAGGAGTGAGGGGCTGTCACGAAGTCCCCGGTCGATGTTCTGCAACTGCTCCCCACAAAGCCAGGCAGAACTTTGGGGAGCCTCCTCTCTTTCGGAGCAGACTGTCTTCAGGGCAAGAAGCTCACATGGCTTCACCTCCTGGGTCTCTCCTAGAAGCATTCAGCATATGTCCCTCCAAGCGCTTCCCACAGCGAGTCCACCCAGGCAGGGTCCTGAGGAAGCCACCAGGTCCTGCACCCGCACTTCGCAGTCAGATGTGACTCTTAGCCAGCCAGTAAAACAGAGGTTTATTTAGATGACAGGAACATAGTCCAAAACAGGTCTTGCCAGTACAGACAACAGGACCCCCTTTAGTTAGGTCCATTTGGGGTCTCAGGGAGGCCACTTCCTTTGGGAGGCCTGAGTCCCATGGGGACTCCCTTCCATTTCCCAACCAGCTTCCAGAATTGCCAGCCCCCCTCCAGCCCCTCCTCTCTGGGCTTTGTCTCTTTCCTGGGCCAGGAGGTCACCTGATCTCTTTGTTGTCCCACACCTTTAGCATCCCCCTGCAGGGGAGAAGGGCCAGGCCATTATTTGCCATGGAGACTTCGTCACATGACCCACTCTAGGCCAAGTGAGGCAAAGTTTGGGCCACCGTCAATTCTGCAGAAAAGGACCTAGGAATTAAAATGGACGACAAGATGGATATGAGTTAACAGTGTGCCCTTGTTGCCAAGAAGGCTAATGTCATTTTGGGCTGTATAAATAGGAGCATTGCCAGCAGATCGAGGGATGTGATCATTACCCTCTATTTGGCATTGGTGAGGCCTCATCTGGAGTACTGTGTCCAGTTTTGGGCCCCACATTGCAAGAAGGATGTGGAAAAAGTCAGCAGAGGCAACAAAAATTATTAGGGGGCTGGAGCACATGATGTATGAGGAGAAGGAACTGGGATTATTTAGTCTGCAAAAGAGAAGAATGAGGGGGGATTTGATAGCTGCTTTCAACTACCTGAAAGAGATTTCCAAAGAGGATGGATCTAGACTGTTCTTAGTGGTACCAGATGACAGAACAAGGAATAATGGTCTGAAGTTGCAGTGGGGGAGGTTTAGGTTGGATATTAGGAAAAAACTTTTCACTAGGAGGGTGGTGAAGCACTGGAATGGGTTACCTAGGGAGGTGGTAGAATCTCCTTCCTTAGAAGTTTTTAAGGTCAGGCTTGACAAAACCTTGGCTGGGATGATTTAATTGGGGATTGGTAGAGGTTTGGGATTAGATGACCTCCTGAGGTCCCTTCCAACCCTGAGATTCTGTGATTCTATGAATTCTCCTCCTACCATGAGTGGGGCAGGAGGGCTAAAAACCACCATGCTTTCTCCACTGTCTGGGCTCCTGCCTGCTGCCTGCCAACCAGCTGCCTGTTCCCCTGTCCTAGCCAGTCTTACAGATTTATAGCCAGAAACATGGTCCTACCTACCCCAAGTGATTTCAGCTCTCAGTGACTTTTAGCTCTGGGCAGAACACAGTCCCACTACAAGTGACTTTTAGCTCTGATCCATCATTTTGATTAACAAAGAGGCTTCTAATGAAGCCTATTTAGCTCTTTCTTTAAACACTGAGGAGGAACAGGTTAAATCAGACTAGGGGGGCCTCCTTGGGGAAAGTTCACACCCTCCTGGCTAGAACTCCTGTCTCCACCCCTCTTACTTTCACAGGGCTCTGGCATTTGAGTCCCTAGCTTAACCAGATCCTTTCCACTGAGGGTGACCCCCTCATTTAGGACAAGTTAAGCACAGTCCTGCTTTCCTGGATTTCGATGTAAGCAGGGTCTGAATGAATGCTTCCCTGACAGCGACTTGGGAGGGGGAGAGACTTGGGTGTGTTTATGTAAATACAGTTTGCTCCTACTCTGCTTGCATATTCAACAGATAGAGCTGTGTCAAAGTGATCAGCTGTGGCTGGTGTTGGGTTACAAATCACCTTAGTATTGAATGCAGGGGTAGTGAAATATGGTTACCAGTGTTGTAATTATTGTGGGAATACACAGAAGCAGGAGTTTCTGGGTACAAAGCAGGGCAAGGAGGAATCCGGTGTGTGGCTGTACAGGAAGGTGCCCAGGCAAAGGACATGGAGTTGGGGAGAAGCCATGTGGTTGGGTGAACATGTGATGAGAACCAGAGCCAAGCTGCCTGGGCCCTTCCCGTGCATGGGTGCCATTTATCCATCCTGGGCCCCTCGCTCACACAGCCCTGGGTCTGGGCTCTCACTTGCCTTCCTCTGGCCCCGCTACCAACTCCCCATCCCCAGCTCGCCCCACTCTCTA
The DNA here is from genome assembly GCF_003597395.2 of Chelonoidis abingdonii. Lineage (NCBI taxonomy): Eukaryota > Metazoa > Chordata > Testudines > Testudinidae > Chelonoidis > Chelonoidis abingdonii. The sequence continues at coordinate 148,821,137 of NC_133769.1, read as the reverse complement.
CCTCTCCTTCCATAGCACTGGGACCAGCTCCCCCCCATGACTGAGTTTCCAGTGCAGAGCAGCCCATACAGCAGGGTCCCGGCACTCTCACTGCTGCCCCCAGACTGCCCCCTGTGTCCGTTTCACTCCCCTCCATGGGCAGAGACTCCTCTGGGGCAGGAAATGCTGGAATGTTCCCATCTTAGAGTCAGATAACACAGTTAATGGCCCTGAGGGGGTGACGTTGCATTCCATATGTTTTACAGAAATATGCTTATGAATGTGAATATGATGTCACTAGAATATGCTTTTTTATACTAAAGGTCTTTTGTAAGGTATCATAACAAAGGTTATAACCTACTGAATATATTCCTCCTCTTTGTATACTTGTGCTATTCTTGTATCTGAAGCTAGAGATATGAAGTATAACTCTGAGGTCCTACTGTAATTATCTAAAGTGTGGGCCATTAATGGTGGTTTAGAAACTTGATGGCTCCCATTGACTAGGACAATTGGCTGTAAATGGTTTATTTATGTGCAAACCTTCCTGTGTACCTGTGGGCCAACCCAGGAAGAATGGAGACTAGGGGCTCTTACAATGACATGTGACCATATAACACGATACTGGAATCCATCTTAGTCCTTGCACTTTTCCATTAATGAGGAGGAGTGGGTCCAAGCACAGACATAAGGTCCCCCCCTTGTGTCAAAGATATAAAAGGGGGTGGAGCAGGGCAAAGGAGGCGTCCAGTCATGAGAAAACCCCACTTTATCACCTGAGATATCAGCTGGAACTAACAAGGACTGTACCAGGAGAAAGGATTGGGCCCAGACTAGGGAGTAGTCTAGTCTGAGAAAGAAGCTTATTGGAACATCTCTAAGGGTGAGATATTATCTGTAATCAGTTTCTTAATATATTAGGCTTAGACTTGAGAGTTTTTGCTTTATTTTGCTTTTGTGGCTTACTTTCTTCTGTCTGTTATTACTTGAAACCACTTAAATCCTACTTTTTATACTACATAAAATCACTTTTGTTTATTAATAAATCCAGCGTAAGTGATTAATACCTGAGGTGGGGGAGAGAGGGAGCAAACAGCTGTTCATATCTATCAGTGTCATAGAGGGTGAACAATTTGCAAATACACCCTGCATAAGTATTATACAGAGTAAAACAGATTTATCTGAGGTTTGGATCCCATTGGGAGCTGGGTGTCTGGGTTGTTGAAGACAGGTAACTTGCTGATCTATTTTCAGTGAAGCCTACAGCTTTGGGGGCGTGGCCCAGACCCTAGGTCTATGTTGGGCAGGCTAGAGTGTCTGCTCACAAGATGGGGTTCTGGAGGACACAGGCTGGCAGGGAAAATGGGCTCATAGGTAATTTCAGCACATCAGGTGACAGTCCCAAGGGGATCTTTGTGACCCAACCCATCACAGATCCCTTTGAACTTCTTCAAAGTCTTCTCTAGGCCTGATTAACCTACATAATTTTGTGTCATCTGCCAATATTCATCTCACTGTTCATCCCCAGTTCCAAAGAGTTGATAAGCACCTGCTGTATGTACCATAGCAGGACAAAGAGGTCTTCTGTGTCGGTCCCGATTCCCTAGTCAAATGCAGAACCCGACATGAGATTTCCAAGTTTCTGCAACCATTTGTAATGTCTATTGAGAATGTGCCCTGTGGTCCTGTCAGATGTCAAAGGCACTTCCTAAAAAGCTGAAACAAAGAGGAAACGGGTTGAAAGCCCCATGGTGCTTAAGTAACTGGTGCCTAGGAAACCTTCACTTCAGATGGGCATTGCCACATGCTATTAGCTACCCAAGATTCTTTGGGCACAACAACAACAACTCAGCTACTCCTAAAATAGGTCTGGACAGAGAGGAGCCCCCATTCTTGTGTAAGTTCCCCCTCTGCCGGGATATACATGTACACACACATACACACAGACAGTTGGGGGCACTTGTTCTTTGAGTGGAACAGGAAATTGACAACAGCAGAGGTGTTAAACCATCAGACATTTAGGCTGAGATCCACAAAGGGATTTAGATTCCTAATGTCTATTGAAATCCCTTGTGGCCCTGTGCCTTCATTCCTTAAGAGTTCACAGGGATTGTGAGTGCACTCATGGGATTTCCTATGAGCTGATAACCAATCTCTGAGTGAAGTTCCTTGGCCTGCAATCACTCCATTACAGGGAGGGCAGGTGATGAATCTTTCCCTACAGAGGGTGTAACAATGCTGTTCTGGCGGGACGCAACTGAGAGTGCCGATTCAGGACAAATTGCTTAAACAGGGCAATTATGGCTCAAGGCTGGGATTTTTCCACCTCTAAGGCAAACCAAACCAGCCAGACAAAGAGGACTTTGGTCTCACCCCACTGGCTAACCACAAGTCACACAAGCAATTCCCCTAGACACTCCAGTTTCCCAGTATCACCACTAGTGCCACTCGTCCTGGGGATGAATGGTTATGAAAACCAACACCCCAATAAAAGAAAAAGGTTTTCTTGATACCAAAGAATCAAGCCCCAGACCCAGGTCAATTTACAAATCAGATCTTACCCACAAATCACGCTGTTGCCAATCTTTTAGAATCTAAACTCTAAAGGTTTATTCATAAAAGGAAAAAGATACAGATGAGAGTTAGAAATGGTTAAATGGAATCAATTACATACAGTAATGGCAAAGTTCTTGGTTCAGGCTTGTAGCAGTGATACAATAAACTGCAGGTTCAAATCAAGTGTAGGGGACTGCAGAAGACTGTGTCACAGCCTAGCTAGGGTGTCTCCGCTTTCTCGGCGGCCTTGTGAAAAGCCC
>NC_133769.1:148771338-148818232 GCF_003597395.2 Chelonoidis abingdonii | reverse complement strand
GGGTTCCCCGCCTAAGTGACAGCAATGCCCAGGGTCCCCATTGCGGATGTGTCACTTTACCTTCATTAAAGCCAAATAACTCACAGTGTGTGTGGGCCTCGTTCTTGCAGAGCATCCAAGCACGTTACATCAAGTCTCTGGAGTACATCCCCAGCTGGGATGGATCATTCAGTACTGCGCCTAGACCTTCCATTTGTAGCAAAGTTCCTCCAGAGGTAAGAAGCAGGACTGAAGACAAGATGGAGATGAGGCATCAGCCTTTTATAGGCTTTTCCAGGTGTAAGAACACTTCTTTGTTCTTACTCTGGAAAATTACAGCAAAATGGAGTCTGGAGTCACATGGACAAGTTCCAGGATACTTTGCTGAGTTACAAGGTGTATCTGCCTTCTGTCAATGGGTCAATTGTATAGCTGATGCTCCTTAATGGGCCATCAAACAGGCTAGGCAGAGCTAACACCAACTTGTCTGGGATGTTACCCCATTCCTGCTGCATTAGACCATCATCCTGGGTCCCTCCTTTCTCAGTCTCTGTTTTCCCCCTTTCTCTCCACTCCCCTTCTCCATTGCCCCTTCCTTTCTGCTTTCCCCACCACTCCTCTGGTTCTTCCTTCCTCAGCCAAGACTTGAGGTGATGGCTGAGTGATCTCCCAAGTTGCTTGCTGCAGATGCTTCTCTGGGCTCCCCTCCCATGGGCAGCGGGGCCTGGCGCTCAGTTCTGCTCCCTGGGTGATCAGGAGCAGGAAAGGGGGGAGGAGCTGCTCCCATGAGGTATGGTGGGAGGTGCTGGGGAGAGGGAGAGAAGGCTGCTGGAGACTGATCTGGGGAACAGGGAGAAGCAGCTGCTGGAACTTTGACAGGGACATACTGCTACAAAACACAGCAGTACTTTTGCTCTACAGTGCCCCTGAGAACTGGGCCATTACTGACCCAACTCTTTCCTGCTGGGAATCTCCACCTCTTGGAGGACTGTTTCTCCAGACAGCTGGTCATCTGCCCAGTGCCAGGCCCCCTCTCCCCCAGGCCAGGCTGCAGCAGGGGCTGGGAGCATGGCTCTGATGCTAAGGTTTCCTGAGAAGAGCTCTGACAGGGAGGTAGCTGAGCAGGAGATTCCTCACCCATGGTGGAGGCGCTCCCAGGCTTGTGTGGGGATCTCACTCTCATTTCTGAGCTATTTGATAGACATGGGCTTCCTCAGTCTCCTGGACAATCCACGCCTCTCACTTTTTCTGGCTGAAGCACAATACTCCCAAGGCCTCGTAGACTGAGCTTACATATGATGGGATTTGTGTCTTTGATCTGTTCCATGAACTGCGCCGGGAGGTATGATTTTGTCACTGTCGTGGCAATAGAAGCACTCTGGAGAAGCTGGAAAGAGCCAAATCAGCATCCAGCAGAGGAGCAGAGGTCTTCCTGTGGGGTCTGTTCCCTGGACACTCATCTTTACCAAATGGCCACTTACTCCACTACGAAGTCTCTGGTGTGTAGGGAGCCAGGTGCTGCTCTTTCAGTTGGCTCATTCCCAAAAGTTAGACTAATACACAAGTCACAAATAAATCTATAAGAAAAGGGGAATCTCCAGGCCCCACTGAGTGCCATGGAGCAACCCTTGGAGCAAAAGAAAAGCAGAACCCCAGGAAAAGATGAGGAGAGTATCATGGCCTTGGGGCACCGGAGAAACATCTCTAGTCATATGATCCCGTCTAGGCACATCCAGCCAGGAGCGATCTCACTCTGTCTCTCACTCCCTCTCTTTGCCACGCTCCATGACCATCCATGTGTGCACAGGAGCTAGCTGGCTGTAACGCTGCTGACAATGTGCCCAGAGCTTTCTGGTCTGAGCTGCTCTCCAGAAAGCCCACTTGTGCCTGTCAACTAATGAATCTCACCTCAGAGCAGAAAGTCATGGCGATATTTCTCTGCTCCTCCTCCTTCTCCCTTTGGACAATGGTGACGGCCTCTCTGAAAACTGCAGGGAGCTGAGGGTTCTCAGGCTCGATCATGGCTCTGGAACATGGAGCAGAAAGTCCCTTGTGGTTATCAAGAGGGAGAGAGAGTTCCTCTCTAGTTACTGGGATAAGAAGGCAGCCTGGAACAGAGGAATATTTCATATGGAAATCCCATTCCCAAAAGAGACCCAATGAAAAGGAAACTTTGGGCTCCTACCTTGCAGTCAGGCCAACACCCTGTAAGTAGCAATATCACGAGGATATCGTGTCCCAACCCTGCTGTAACTGGATGCTGACAAATTCTATCCAGTATCCGGGCATGGAAAAAAGAGTCTTCACAGCCTCCACCAACGTGTTAAAGACAAAAAAATCCCAGTGTTGGGCAATAAGATCAGCCCCAAGCATGGCAAATCTGCACAAGCCCTGGCACACAGCATGGACAGCAGTAGCTAGCCTCCCCGTGGCTAGATCCAGTGTGATATCATGGTGCTTCCCTGCCCAATGGACCATGTCGACACTGCAGTTTACTTGAGTTCGTAACCAGTTAGTGACACTGCAGCTTCTTAAGATGGTTGGTGTCATCACTCACTATGGTTGAATACTTGATTCTTTACTGTGGCAGGTAACAGGACTCAAGCAGGCATGCGGGGCCAGATCCTCATTTGGTGTCAGTGAGCAAAGCTGTGTCAGTTTACAGCACCTGAGGTGTCTTCGGGTGCTCTGTTTTTCCAATGTAGATGGAAACCCCTAACTGTGCCCACAGAACCAGCTGAACTGGTCCCTCTTCCTCCTGTCTACCTGTGACGCTGACATCCTGGGGTGCCTGGCCTCATGTGCTGCTGGTATGGATCTGTCTGCGTTCTGGGACAGAGGCCCACAGATTTGCTCAGGGGTCCCTGGCAAGTGCAGATCCATCACATACTGCACTTGCCTGATGCAGAGGATGAGCATTTGGGGATATGTTTCCAGGATGGCTTCTCTGTATCCTCATAGGAAAAGGACCTCGTAAATGGTCCTCATTTGCCTGGATGGGGGAAGAATTTCACTCAACAATGCCACCTGCCCCCATTGCCATTCGCTGTTGTCCTTTTGTCATGTCTCATTTCCTCTCCAGTGTATTACAAAATAGGATTGGCTCCTGAGAGGGTGTCACGGAGTCCCCGGGCGATGCTCTGGAACTGCTCCCCACTAAGCCAGTCAGGATTTTGGGGAGCCTCCTCTCCCTTGGAGCAGACTTGTTCAGGGCAAGAAGCTCAGACGTCTTCACCTCCTGGGTCTCTCCTTGGAGCATTCAGCATCCTCTGCCCCTCCATGTGCTTCCCACAGGGAGCCCACCCAGGCGGAGTCCTGGGGAAGCCACAGGGTTCTGCACCCCCACTTTGCAGTCAGACGTGACTCTTAGCCAGCAAAACAGAGGTTTATTCGATGACAGGAACAGGGTCTAAAACAGAGCTTGTACATACAGCGAACCAGACCCCTCGGCCGGGTCCATTCTGGGGGGCAGTGAGCCAGACCCCTAGGTCTGCACTTCACTCCTCGTCCCCAGCAAGCTCCAGACTAACAACCCCCTCCAGCCCCTCCTCTCTGCTCAGCTCCTTTCCCGGGCCAGGAGGTCACCTGATCCCTTTGTCTCCAACACCTTCAGTTGGCACCTTTGCAGAGGAGGGGCCCAGTCCATCAGTTGCTAGGAGACAGAGTGCCAGGCATTTAGATGCACTGGCCCTTTGCTCTGCAGCAATCACACACCCTTATTCCACTACCTAGATACTTAAGAACTGCACAGGGGACACTGAGGCACCAACACAATATTCAGAGAAAACATTAAGAACATTCCTAGTTTGTCACAGAGGAGAGGAGACATATGAAGGCTCCTGAACCTTCACCCACTCCTGGAAACAGGATGGAACCCTATGGAAAGATCAGAAGAGTCTGGATGACGTTATTCCCCATTATTTCTCTTACTGGTGCAGACCCTGTGCTTTGGCTTTCCAGCCGTGACTGGATGGGCTGAAACCATCCTGAGAAGATCTGTTCTCATAGGCCCAGTGTTTCTGGCCCAGTCAAAAGTGCCGGACATCTCATGAGCTCATGCTGGGAAGATTTCTAGTCACAATTTACAGAGCCAGAAACCTGGATACTGCCAAGAGACACCCAAGCTGCAACTGCTCACTAAAGGGCCACCTAGAGCAGAAGACAACAGAGCCAGGGTACCAGCAGATAAACCGCTTCAGATCTGTAACTTTTACCTGGGGGAGATGTTTTTAACACCTCTTTGGTTTGATTGGAAGTGGCCAGGACACACCAAGGCCTGGTCTGCACTACAGACTTAGGTCAACGCAAGGCCGCTCACCCTAACTATTGAATTTCCTGCCCATTGGCAGAACTGTCCATCGGTGCCAAATTAATAACTTCACTTCCACAAGTGGCAGAGAGTCCAGGTCGATGCAGTTAGGTTGATGCAGTGTAAGTGTAGACACAACGTCGCATACGTCAACTGCCTTTCAAGAGCCTTCCCACAATGCCCCACCCTGACCGCACAATTAAGACGAGCGCTTCTGGTGAGGACATGCACTGCCGACACAAGAAGCAAAGTGCAGACACACACAAGGGATGGAATTGCTATGGTGGCTGTATGCCAAGGTAATGCAGGTCGGCTTCATTGTGTAGTGGAGCCGTGGCCTGAAGCTAGGAAGGGGTGAAGCTCCCGCACACATACAGATGCCCCATCCACCCTGCGGTGGCGGGTTCTCAAAGTAACATCTCAAATCTCACTTACAGCCAGAGACACATTGCCGCTCTTCTCCTCCCGGCGTCTCTGCTGGAGCTTGTCCAGCAGCTGCTGCAGCACCTCCCTGGGGTGCTGTGGTTCTTCTCCACAGCTCAGTGGAACATCTGCAGATTCAGAAAGAGAACTCAGACCTTCCTTGTTTGGCCACCTCTTGCTCTCCCCAGGGAGAGGCTTGGAAAGCAGGCAGGATAGGCGTCTTTCAGAGGAGACACCGATTGGTGCAGGGAGGCTGAAGCAGGGCAAGTCCAGTCAGAGAAGGTTGTATTTATTCCTTTCCCCTAATGGGTTATTGTTCCTGAACCTAACACTGCTGTTTCCTGGACCAGAGTGACCAGCACAGTGTGACCACCAGACTGTGCAACATTCTGCTCTGTTACGTTAGGGTCAGTCCTGAGGAAATTGCCTGACCTCATTGGAGTTACTCTGGCTATTTGGGGTTGTAACTGAGAGCCAGCATTTGGCCAAGTGTCTCTTAGCAGCTCAGTGCTACTGCAGTGTGGTGGACGGGATCAGACATTGAATCAGAAGATGCCCTGATAGGAGATAGCCAAGATGGATAAGGAATGGTGTCCCTAGCCTCTGTTTGTTAGAGGAAGGAGATGGATGGCAGGAGAGAGATCACTCGATCGTTGCCTGTTAGGTTCACTCCCTCTGGGGCACGTGAGATTGGCCACTGTCAGTAGACCGATACTGGGCTAGATGGACCTTTGGTCTGACCCGGTACAGACAGTCTTATGTTCTTATGTTCTTATGAGAAGGTTTAGGAGCTTGTAAGGGAAGATTGTACTGCCCAGTGTGACAGAGCTGGAAGGAAACTAGTACTGAAATCCCCCTCCTCTCTTCTCTCCATTATTGCTGATCTAAGCACTGCTGGTCCCCCCAGGCATCTACAGAGGAAGACTGCAGACGGATCCAAAAGGCTTCCAGTCATTTGACTTCCAAGTTTGGTGAGGAAAGTCGGACATGATGGTCAAGTCCTGGGGACACTGAGAACTAGGCTGGACAAACCTAGAGCAAATGGCCTGGATTTAAGGTCTTCAGGAAGCTTGACTGAAATTCTGTGCCAATGCTGCCGAGTTTCCATAACTCCTGAGCACAGACCCTGGAAAGCACTGTGGCTGCTTCAAGGAATTCAAATCTAAAAGGTTTTTAAATCAAACACTCAAATCAATATGAAAACCAATGTTGTATTCTTCTGGTAACTGAACTGGGTAAGAAATACATTGTCTTTCATGCTGCTCTTCAATTTGCTCTCCCATGTGACACAGATTTGTCTACAGTCAATGCAGAACTGCATTGCAGAGGATGTTTAGGAAAGCCGAACTTTTGACCTCTGGCTAGGGTCCAGTTGGGTTTCACGGGCCCTAGGCACATGGTGATTGTTCTATAAGCACGTCAGCTGGATGTCTCTGCAAAGAGATCGTTAATAACCAGCAGGACTCGTGCATCTGACAAAGTGAGTATTCACCCACGAAAGCTCATGCTCCAACACGTCTGTTAGTCTATAAGGTGCCACAGGACTCTTTGCTGCTTTTGCAGATCCAGACTAACACGACTACCCCTCTGATATGAGATTGTATGGATACTGAACGTATTGAGTACAATGCTTTTATCTTTAATCTGTTCATTAAACAAAGCCCCTCTAATAGCAGGACCCAGAGTTCACAACATATTGAAATGAAAAGAGGCACTCACCCCTCTTAGAACTGTTATTGCCGGCTGTCTGCAGTCTCAGTCTTATGATTCTATGATTGGATGATCCAAAGGTCTCTTCTTGCCTTAAAGTCTACAGATCTCTGCAAAACTAAGTGTGGCACACTGAGCAGCTTCTGATGTTTTCATGTGTCACCTGCTTTATCTCCAAAACTAATACTGAGTGAGGGGTGGGGGTGGGGATGTGACACAGCAGGAGCAGCTCAAACATGTAAAGGGGCTGGCCAGGGCAGTGACATCACAATGGTCTTTTGCAGGACCTCAGCTGATTGGTCAAAGGAGGCTGGGAGGCAGTTACCTCACAGAGAGTCTATGACAACGGGCAGGTAAAGAGGCTGCAGAGTGGGGAAATGGCTCTGCTGCAGGGAGTCTCCTTCTCAAGGTCTCCCTTTGAGGACTGTGAGAGAATACAGGGTCATGCCTGTGAGCGCAAAAAGGAGCCTCCTTGGAGTTTTCCACTTTACCATTGCTTCTTCTCTCTCCACTATTGAATATCAGAGCTGATTTTTGATTCCCTTAAGAATCTGAGTTACAGGTTACTGAGCTGAACTCACGAAGAGCTGAAATCACTAAAAAGCTGTGCTAACTAGTGGCGGAGCCTGAAGCTATATTGCGGAGCAGAGCAGTTTGTGGGACAGTTGGAGCGGCCCATGGAGCAAGTGGAGCTGAGCAGTTTGCGGGGACGGCTGGAGCGGATCACAGGACGGCTGGTGGAGCAGAGCAGCTGGCAGAAGCAGAGCGGAGCTGAGCAGTTCATGGGGAAGGCGGAAGCAGACTCCCACGGAGAGACAGGGCAGTCGGCCCTGGACCACATAACATGCCCCTTTCTACCCAGGCTGGCAGAGGGGAAAACCCCTGTGGATAGACTCTTGAACTCTGGGGCTGCACTGACCCAGGACAGAGACTTTTGGATTCCGGGACTTTTGAGACTGTGGGTGATTTTTGGGTTGCTGGACTCTTGGGTCATTTGAGGTGTTGTACTTTGGAGTCTTGGGGTGATCTGGGGGTTTCTGGACTGAAGAGCCCAGGGAAAAGGACATGGCCTAGTTGAGGTGTTTTCCCAATTTAATGCTATGTTGTTTATCTCATGTTATTAAACATTTTCTGCTACACGGAGACTCTGTGCTTATGAGAGAGGAAATACTGCCTCTTTGAGGTGCCCAAGGGTGTGTGTAAGATTTTCTTAGGTCACTGGGTGGGGGCTCGAGCTGGTTTGCATTACGTTGTAGGGAAGGGACCCCTATGTACTGAACCTGGCCCTTGCTGCTAGCAATTCAGCTTGGCAGAAGGGTTACAACAAGCAGAAGGCAGGAAGGTAAGTTGGGGCGCAGGGGGAGGGGACGTGTGGCTGGCTCAGCGGCTCCCTCTAGCCCAGCTCCTGGTCCCAGCAGAGCGGCTCCCTCCAGCCTGGCACCCTGGCCGAGCGCCCCCGGCCCCAGACCAGTCCAGCCCCAACCGAGTACCTCTGGCTCCAGCCCTGTGGCTCCCGGTCCCGGCCGAGCAGCCCCAGACCGGTCCTGCCAAGTGCCCCTAGCCTCATCCTGTCTCCAGACGAGCGTCCCCAGCTTTGGCCTCGTGGCTCCGGCCTGGCCCCCGCACGCTGGTGCTGGTCCCAGCCCCTGCGGCTCCAGCCTGGCCCCCGCAGTGCTGGTGCTGGTCTGGGCACCACGGCCCCAGCCTGGCCCCGCAGTTCCAGCTCGGCCTGGTCCCCGCCGCACAGGTTCTTGTCCAGGCCCCGCAGCTCCAGCCAGGMCCCGTGGCGCCGGTGCTGGTCCCGGCCCTGCAGCTCCAACCCTGTCCAGGCCTGGCCCTTCGTGTGGCGCAGTGCCAGTGCCAGTTCCCGGGCCGGCCCACGGTCCAGCTCCAACCCGCAGCACCGTCCCTCCCGGCCCGGCCCGCCCCGTGGTTACGCTCTAGCCTGCAGCGCCAGTGCTGTCCCAGTCCCAGCCTGGCCTGTGGTGCAGCTCCTGCCCGCACGGCCCCGTTGTGGCTCGCCCCGCGATGCTGAGCCGGTGCTGGTCCCAGCCAGTGCTACCAGCGACAGCGCATAAGGGCTCAGGAGCAGGGAGAGAATGTGGAAGAGGCGGAGTTTGGATGTGGGGGTAGATAGCTAATGGTCAGTCAAGAGGGCCAAGGAACAGGGGAGCAACTGGGACAGGGTCCTGGGGGCAGCAGAACAAGCATCGTTTGGATGGTGGCGGGTTAGTCAGGGGAGTGTGGATGGGGCAGGGGTCCTGGGGGGCCTCAAGGAATGTGGGGAGTTGGATGGGGCAGGAATCCCGGGGGGGGGGGCGGCCACAACCCCCTCCTGGGATGAGGAGGAGGGAATCTGTTGTTAATATTTTGGCAGCTCATCACTGCATGAGGTAATGTTGATGTTCTCTCTCTTCTCTTGCAGGGGCAGCGATGGATGGCTGCTGCTCTCTTGACATTGGATGTCAGGGACAGACTTCGATGCTGGACACAGGAACGGGTGAATAGACCTAACTAAAACCCTCCCTATCCTTTTTTGCATCGTCTCTGCCTAGATGTTATACCCTATCTACGCGGATTCAATCCATGTGTGGGAGTGTGCTTCCCATCCCAAAATAATAGAGCACATGGCAAAAGGTCACCACATTCTTTTCCCAAGTCCAAGATGGCCGCCTTGTAAATAACCCAAAACATCCATGCCTTTCTTCACTTCTTTTACTAAAATCTGGCAGGGGTAACCAGCATTTTACACACCCAGAGACTGGATTCGACCAATTGGGGGATGTTCCGAAACAGGGTGACTCATCCAGAAAGGGGTTGTGTATCTCCTCTGAGAACTCCTCCCTCTGTCTTCTACCAATTGAAGTGGGCGTCAGCCCTGTAGGACCACCTCGAGAGGGGACTTGACCAAACACGGAAGTGATGTAGCGGAGTGACCTGCCCACAGCAGGATCCCGTGGTCCCTCTAAAAAGTCCCCACACCACGCTCTACCAATTGGTGACGGTTTCACTCCCACCTTAGGCCATCTCAGTAGGGAAACATGTACCAATGAGAATAGATACAGCCCGAAGGTCTAGGCCATGATTTCTGCAAAACACATCCATGGAACGAGTCGGCCTCTTCTCGCAGTGTTGGGTTGCGATGTCCAGGACAATGCTGCCACCCATGCAAACATGGAGCTCCGGAGATCGGCATCTTCTGGCCTAGGCCTTCAGGCACTACTTATTCTGATTAGTACGTTTCCCTTCTGGGATGGCCTAAGGGGTGAATGTGAAATCCTGACCAATTAGCAGAGGACTGTGGGGTGATATCATGGAGGGGTGATGAGCCCCTCTAAGGGACAGGTCACCCCACCACAGCACTTACCCTATCTGATGAAATCCCCTCTCTGGTTGGTCCTAAGGGGATGAGGCCCACCCCAACTGGGGGAAGATCTTGGAGGGGGTCACATGACCCACTTCCGGATGAGTCACTCTGCCCCAGAACTTTCCCCCATTGCTCAAATCCATTCCCGAGGCAGATCGATGGCAATAAAACACCCCCAGATTGGGGGAGGAGTGGGAGGAGCTCTTAGAGGGGTCACATGCCACTCCTTGCTTCAGCTCAGGTTTGCATCTTGACCCCGAAATTCTCATGTCATGGGGTCACTCTCATGGTGACAGACGAGCGATGCCTTAGGGTGAAGGGGCGAGGTTCCATGGCTGGAACCAAATAACTGTCCTTAGCCTCAGGGTGGTTTTGCATAATAGGCAGAGTCAAAATGGCTGCTCTCTTCCTCAGGGCTGTGTGGCCCAACGACCAGATTCCGTGCAGCCACCATCTCCATCGCAGCTGTGTGGCCCAATGACCAGAGTCCGTGCGTCCACCCTCTCAATCAGGGCTGTGTGGCCCAGAGACCAGAGTCCATGGGGCCGGCCTCTCCATCGGGACTGTGTGGCACGACCAGAGTCCATGCGGCCCCCCTCTCTTTTGGGGCTGTGTGGCCCAAAGACCAGGGTCTGTGTGGCCCCCCTCTCCATTGGGGCTATGTGGCCCAGAGACCAGTGTCCATGCGGCTGCCCTCTCCACTGGGGCTATGTAGCACAATGACCAGAGTATGTGCGGCAGCCCTCTCCGTCAGAGCTGTGTGGCCCAGAGACCAGAGTCCGTGCGGCCACCCTCTCTGTCGGGACTGTGTGGCCCAAAGACCAGAGTCCGTGCAGTCGCCCTCTCTGACGGAGCTGTGTGGCCCAGAGACCATGCAGCCGCCCTCTCCGTCAGAGCTGTGTGGCCCAGAGACCAGAGTCTGTGCAGCTGCCCTCTCCATCGGGGCTGTGTGGCCCAGAGAATCTGGGGCGGGGGGGGGCGGTGTTTATCCTGGCTGGACCTCCTGAGCAGCAGCCTGGAGGGGCTTGGGTGAATGTCTTGTTCCTGGGGGGAATCCTCCCCTCTGGCCCCCCCACACCTGCCCAACATGCCTGCTGCACCCCAAACTCCTCATCCCTGGCCCAGCCCCACACCCTGCATCCCCTCCAGCACCCCAACCCCCATCCCAGCCCAGAGCCTGCACCCATCACCCAAACCCCCTCCCATACCCCCTCCTGCACCCCAACCCCATCCCAGCTCAGAGCCTTCACCCATCACCCCCCCGCACCCCTTCCTGCACCCCAACCCCATCCCACCTGAGCCTGCACCCAGCACCCCAAACCCCATCCTGCACCCCAACCCCCATCCCAGTCTCTGTACCCAGCATCCAAACTCCGGCCCAGAGCCCGCACTCCTCCTGCACCCAAACTTTCTCCCGGAGCCCACACCCCAAACCCCCTCGGGGCAACCTTAATTGTGGCACAGGTGGGCTGTGGAGTCTTTACAGCATGTTGGGGGGCCTCAGAAAGAAAAAGGTTGAGAACCCTGCCTTAGGATGATGCAATGTGGCTGTCATTTTGCAGCCTGTCAGGGTGAGAAGGGCAGTCGGGAACATTTCTGAATTAATGTTAGTCCATTTCACATCCCGATTCCCCCTAGGCTCTGTCCTTGCAGACAGACACGCTAGACTCTGCCATGCTGGGAAAACCTTCAGGTACATTATTACAACACAGAACTGACCCCTCTCCCGGGACTAAACTCACAAGACACTTTTAAACCCTCCCAGGAACACTTCCTTGAGAGGAGATTTGTAATGGGAATTACTAAGAGAGGAATGATCCTGGGAAAGTCAGTGCCTAGCCTCCCAACCCTGCTCCTTTGGCTTTGTTGAATGAACAGATTAAAGATAAAAGCATTGTACTCAATACGTTCAGCGTCCATACAATCTCGGCACACCTTGGATTTGAAAAGTTGTCCTACTTCATCTGTACACCACAAGTGTCCATTTTAAATAGGAAGATTCATAATGCCCCACGGGCTACTTCCCTATAATACATAGGGTCACAAACATTGTGATGAATAGCACAGATTAATCTGTAATCATAGTGGGTTTCAGCCCCATGGGATCACCTGTAAGGATTTTTCCTTCCTTTAAAGAGGGCAGAACCCAAACCCCATTCAGAAGATGCAGGAAATTTTACAGTAAACTCTTCCCACATGGTCACCTTTGGGTATGTCTGCACTACAGGATTATTCTGATTTTACAGAAACTGATTTTTGGAAACAGATTGTATGCAGTCAAGTGCACATGGTCACACTAAGCACATTAATTTGGCAGTATGCGTCCATGTACCGAGGCTAGCATCAACTTCTGGAGCATTGCACTGTGGGTAGCTATCCCATAGTTCCCACAATCTCTCCCGCCCATTGGAATTCTGGGTTGAGATCTCAATGCCTGATGGGGCCAAAAATTTGTTGCGGGTAGTTATGGGTAAATGTCATCAGTCAATCCTCCCTCTGTGAAAGCAACGGCAGATGATCGTTTCACGCTGTGAGGGAAAATATGGTGGGCTTACAAATTTGGCCAGGCTTTTAGGCCTAAACTTTGGATAAGCTTGTTTCTAGGCTGTGTTGAACTTTGGTTCAGCTTGTCTCTGTGTATAAGGGGAAGAGAGGAGGGGGACAGAGTGATGAAAGAGTGATGGAAAGTTGCTTCTGTGTGTCAAGAGGTACAAGGAGTCACAGTGGAAAGTTCCCAAAATGGAACTATGGCTTTGTGTGTATAAAGGGCATGAGGGGGCAGAATGATAAAGTCCTCAAGTAGCATAATTTTCAATGGCCAGGCTTATGAAATATATAAAACACAATAGTTGTCTTAGAAAGGTCGCTGACCACAAAAGAACAGACAGTGAGTAATGAGGGGGAGGGGAGGGGGCAGTTAGTGGGCGAGACGCTTGTTTTTGCTTTTGTCCTATATTAATTTTACAATGTATTCCAAATAAGGTAATTAATAGGGAAGCATGTGTAATTTGTGTGTGGTTTTAATCTTTATAAGCTAGCAAAAATTTAAGGAGAGTAGAGCATCCTGCCACCTTCCACGGGGCCATGCTGACTCTCCTTGCATATATGCTCATATAAAATAAAAGAACCTCAGGCTGTCTGATCCAAAATCAACTGTGTGGTCATTTTTTCACAACAGTGCCCTTTTCCCTGGAGTGCCCGGGCAGACTCCATAGCACAGCAACCATGGAGCCCATTCAGCCTTTTTTCACTGTCGCCATATGTCTACTGGATGTTGCTAACAGACGTGGTACTGCAGCGCTACATAGCAGCATCCCCTTGCCTTTGCAAGTTAGCAAAGAGTTACCAGCCCTACTGTACCATCTGCTGCTTTGCAAGTTGACAAAGAGGGTTACCAGTCATACTGTACCGTCTGCTGCTGTCATGGGTGCTCCTGGCTGGCCTCGGTAAGGTAGGTCGGGGGCGGATGAACAAAAATGGGAGTGACTTCCCAGGTCATTCTCTTCTTTAAGTTTTGTCTAATGGAGATTCAGTCCTGCCTAGAATATCAGGCAATCCTACTTAAGAACCAGAGAGGCAAACAGCCGCTCCGGTCAGAGCCCCAGACATCCCGCAGAAATGATGAGCTGCATGTCATTCTAGGGGGTGCTCCTGCAACAACCCCACCCTTTGCTTCCCTCCTCCCACACCCCTCCTGGGCTACCATGGCAGTTATCCCCCATTTGTGTGATGAAGTAATAAAGAATGCAGGAATAAGAAACAACACTGACTTTATTACCTCTGCAAGCAGAGATCAAAGTGGGGAGGGGAGGCCAGCCTCCAGCTGCCATGATATTCCAGGCAGGAGTAAATCTCCATTAGACAAAACTTAAAAAAGAGAATGACCTGGAATCATTCCCATTTTTGCCCAGAAGCCCCCGGCCAACCTCACTTAGGCCAGCCAGGAGCACCCATGGGATGACGATGACGGATACCAGTCATACTGTACCGTCTGCCGTCCGCAAGGCAAGGGAAGGGAAGGGAAGGGGATGCTGCTGTGTAGCGCTGCAGCACCACATCGGCCAGCAGCATCCACTAGACATACGGTGACATTGAAAAAAGGCGAGAAACAATTTTTTTCCCTTTGCTTTCACGGGCGGGGAGGCTGACGACATATACCCTGAATCACCTGCGACAATGTTTTTGACCCTTCAGGCTTTGGGAGCTCAGCCAAGAATTCAAATGGTTTTCGGAGAGTGCGGGAACTGGGGGATAGCTACAGTCGTCAGTCGCCCCTCCCTCTGTGAGCATCTATTTGATTCTTTGGCTTTCTGGTACGCTTGTCTCAGCTCCTTAAGTTTCACGCAGCACTGTGTTGAGTTCCTGTTGTGGCCTCTGTCCATCATAGCCTTGGAGATTTTTTCAAATGTTTTGGCATTTCATCTATTGGAACAGAGCTCTGATAGAACAGATTCATCTCCCTAAACAGAGATCAGATTCAGTATCTCCTGTACGGTCCATGCTAGAGCTCTTTTTTGATTCTGGGACTGCATGGTCACCTGTGTTGATCGGTGCTTCACGCTGGGAAAACAGAAAATGAAATTCAAAAGTTCGCAGGGCTTTTCCTGTCTACCTGGCCAGTGCATCTGAGTTCAGATTGCTGCCCAGAGTGGTCACAATGGTGCACTATAGGACAGCTCCTGGAGACCAATACCGTCGAATTGCAGCCACACTAACCCTAATTCACAATGGCAATACCAATTTCAGTGCTACTCCCCTTGTCAGGGAGGAGTAAAGATATCGATAGTAAGAGCCCTTTATATCGAAATAAAGGGCTTCATTGTGTGGACGGGTGCAGGCTTAATTCGGTTTAACACTGCTAAATTCAAGATAAACTCGTAATGTAGAGCAGGCCTTTGTAAAGCCCGTCTATTGGAGCTTCCCTTAGCACAAGAAAATAAGGCCACGCAGTGGTAATGACACAAACAAGACTTTATTTACTACGGGGGAAAGGACTAGGATAGGACAGAGAAGGGGCAGATTAACAAAACTTTAACTCTGGAAATGCTCCACTCTCACGAACAATTACACCCATGAGGTAATGTTGATGTTCTCTCTGTTCTCATGCAGGGGCAGCGATGGACGGTTGCTGCTCTCTTGACATTGGACATCAGGGATGGACTTTGATAATGGACACAGGAACGGGTGAGTAGACCTAACTAAAAACCCTCCCTATCCCTCTTTGCGTCATCTCTGCCTGGATGTTAGACCCTATCTACACGGATTCAATCCATGCGTGGGAGTGTGCTTCCCATCCCAAAATAATAGAGCACATGGCAAAAGGTCACCACATTCTTGTCCCAAGTCCAAGATTGCCCCCTATAGATAACCCAAAACATATATGCCTTTCATCCCTTCTTTTACTAACATTTGGCAGGGGCAATCAGCATTTTACACACCTGGAGACTGGATTTGACTAATCAGGGGACATTCTGGGGCAGGGTGACCCATCCAGAAGGGGGCTGTATATCTCCTCTGAGAACTCCTCCCTCTGTCCTCTGCTAATTGAAATGGGCGTCAGCTAATGCTTCTTTGCAATTTCTCTGAGAGCTGGCATTGCTTAAAGAGAGCACTCAACCCCCTGCAACTCTACCCTGTGGGCTGGCAGTGGATAAAGGGAGTCTGGGAGAAATTCTCCTCTCTCCACCTGGCTCTAATGTCTGAGGGAATCACATGCGAGAAGCTCTGTGAATGCTGGGTTCTATGCAGTGGGGTGAGATGTCAGACATGGAGCCCAAGGGTGGGGTTGTCCTGACTCTGCACTAACTTCATTACATAAGAACATAAAAACGGCTGTACTGGGTCAGACCAAAGGTCCATCTAGCCCAGTATCCTGCTTACTAACAGTGGCCAATGCCAGGTGCCCCAGAGGGAGTGAACCTAACAGGTAATGATCAAGTGATCTCTCTTCTGCCATTCATCTCCACCCTCTGACAAACAAACAGAGTCTAGGGGACACCATTCCTTACCCATTGTGGCTTGTAGCAGGGTGCTGCTGCAGAGGCAGCTAATTAGCCCCTGCTCAGCCAGCCCCAATCAAGTAAAATGGATTGGGGCTGGGGAGAAGCCTGGTGCCCGGCCTCTGAAAGGGCTGCACCTGTGGGCCTGCAGGCTCAAGGGCCATAAAGTCCGGCTGGCAGCCAGACGAGGTGGTGGGGAAGAGAACAGCCAGGGGCATGGCAGTCTTCAGGCTGGGGTAGACTCCCTGTAAAGGAGGAAGAGAGTAAGACCTGTAAAGCTGTAAATAGAATCACTGGTGGTGGGGACTGTGTGAATAAAAAGCCCTGGGTGCTGCATCCAGGAGGCTCAGAGTGCTTTGTTGAGACAGCAGGGAGCTGCAGCAAGGGGGGCCAAGGAAGAGACCTGGTTACATGGCTAATAGCCATTAATGGACTTAATCTTATAGTGAGAGATTTCAGAGATCATCCACAGGGTTCTGCCCTATAACAGTGTGTGGGGATGGGGCAGAAGTGGGGCAGTGATGCACTCATGAAAGGAGTAGGGCCAAGGGGGTCCCGTGGTGCAGCCACTAAAGCCCTTGTGTGCTGCGTTCCAGCCCGGACAGCTCTGCCTGGCTGGGGTGGGGGCAAGGTGGCTTCACGTGCTGCCATTCCTCTCCCCTACAGCTACATTGCCATGACGAGCACTGCACTGGGAACCTCTGTCCTGGGTGCTGCTTTTACCTGTAGGCTCTGCCTCCCTGCAGCTCCCATTGGCCGGGAATCGATAATCCAGCCTTGGTCCTATTCTTCGCCTGTTCCAATCCTGCTCTTAACTCCTGACTCCGGCTCCAACCCTTGGTTCCCCTCGGCTCGACCTTCACCACCACTGCTCCAACACTGGGCCCAACCATCCGTGCTTTGGTGTCCGATACCAGCGATATGTAGGAGTCGTTCACCTCACTGCTTTCCATGCGTATGGCCCTGTCTTTGTCAGTTCTGGTTTTCATCTGCCATTATGCTGCCCAGTCACATGGCTTTATTAGATCCCTTTCAACTTCTTCAAAGTCTTCTCTAAGCCTCACTGACCTACATAATTTTGTGTCATCTGCCAATATCCAACACGTTGTTCAGCCCCGGTTCCAAACATAAGAACGGCCATACTGGCTCAGACCAAAGATTCATCTAGCCCAGTACCCTGTCTTCCGACAGCAGCCAATGCCAGGTGCCCCAGAGGGAATGAACAGACAGGTAATCTAGTGATCAATCCCCTGTCACTCATTCCCAGCTCTGGCAAACAGAGGCTAGGGACACCAAAAAGTTGATAAGCATCTGTTGTACGTACCATAGCAGGACAAAGGGATCTTCTGTGTCGGTCCCGGCTCCCTAGTCGAATGCAGAACCCGACACGAGATTTCCAACCTTCTGCAACCATTTATAATGTCTATTGAGGATGTACCATGTGGTCTTGTCAGATGTCAAAGGCACTTCCTGAAAAGCTGAAACAAAGAGGAAACAGGTTGAAAGCCCCAAGTGCTGATGTGATGGGTGTCTAGGAAACCTCTCCTTCAGATGGCCATTGCCACATGCTATTAGCTACCCAAGAGTCTGGGGGCACAGAAACAACTCAGGTACTCCCAAAATAGCCCTGGGCAGAGAGGAGACCCCATTCTGTGCGTAACTTTCCCCTCCGCCAGCATACACACAGACACATGTATACACAGACAGTTGGGGGCACTTGTTGTTTGGATTGAACAGGAATGTGACAGCAGCAGAGGCGTTAAACCATCAGACATTTAGGCTGAGATCCACAAAGGGATTTAGGCTCCTAATATCTACTGAAATCCTTTGTGGCCTTGTACCTTCATTCTTTAAGAGGTCACAGGGTAAAGTGTTTCCCATCTGCACTCATGGATTTCCTATGAGCTGATAACCAATCTCTGAATGAAGTTCCCTGGCAATCGCTCCATTACAGGGAGGGCAGGAAATGAATCTTTTCCTACAGAGGGTAATTGTCATCATCATCATGCCCCTTAATAATAACAACAGCCCTTTTCAATTCTGTCAGGCTTCCTTTAGAGACTTTCTGACCTCTATGAAGACAGTCTCCCCACTCAGCTCTAAGGCTACGTCTATTCTAGGAGCTAGGGATGGAATTCCCCTGCTACCATATACATATTGTGGCACCCCAATGAAAGCTCGCGTGACCATCCTTCTTCCTTAAACACTGTCCTTAGACAGAGAGGGACACATTCAAACCTGTGTTTGGCCCTGTGCTGCAGCCCTGTACTTCCCACAGAGGCACAAACACACAGAGGTATTTCCTTACCTTCATACAGGTGGGAGATGCCATCTTCATTCACTGTTTCAGACAACAAGTCGCAGTAATGGTGGATAGTATTTCCTAGACATACAATGAATCTCATTACTTTTCAAATCCTTTGCTGAAAACTGCTAAAGATGCAGCCATTCCCCCAAGACAGCCCTTGGGAAATTAAATACATTCCTTACATCTGTTCACAAAGCACATTAGATAAAGCATCAGAAGCCTAGAAGTCACTGAGAGACTGATTTCCAAAGGAGATTGAATTCACATCATGCTGGTTTCCCCTAGGCACAGCCAAAGAGGAGTTGTGGGCAGGGGATGTTGGTGCAGTCGATACAGCTAAGTTGCTCCCTTCGCGCGTGCATGCGCGCACACACACACACACACACAGAGTTTTAGGATTCTGATGCTATCAGAGGGAACAGAGCAGCAGTCTAGAAAAGAGCTTTGAAGGAAGCATTTTAAAAAAGATCAAGTGAAGTTGCTCTGCTTACCAATGAACAGGGCTGCAGCATGTCTTATTGTTATCTGTGCGTGTGATCTGTGTCCATTGGCCTACTGAGCTGCTAGAGGGCAGTGGGGAGCTACTGCCTCACTGACCATCCTGGGTCACACCTCTGTCACTGGGGAATTACCAGGGGGGAGAGGGGGGCGAGGGTCTGTGGCCAGAGGAGCTGGAGGAGGCAGAGGTGGAGGCGGAGCTGGAGCTGCCAGCAGCTGAGCATCCGGAGGAGCTGGAGGTGGAGGCGGAGCTGGAGCTGCCTGTAGCCGAGTGCCCGGATGAGCTAGAGGAGCTGGAGGAGGGGGAGCTGGAGCTGCCAGTAGCCAAGTACCCAGAGGAGCTGGAGGAGCTGGAGCTGCCAGTAGCTGAGTGCCCAGAGGAGCTGGAGGAGGGGGAGCTGGAGCTGCCAGTAGCCGAGTGCCCGGACGAGCTGGAAGGACCAGAGGGACTCGCTCAAGGGACTGGGTAGGAAGGGGCCCAGGGACAGAACTGCACAGTGTGGTGAGTCTGTTTGGTCAGCATGTTGCGGAAGGACCTCGCTGACCCAGGGGCGGGATCCTCGCCCACACTGTCAGGGCCCTGGGCTGGAACACAGTGGAGTTGGGTGGGCCTGTGTTCCCCCGACCTTGGGTAGCAGAATCCCGATAGAGCCACAGACCCTCGCCAGCGCTGCCCTGCTCCAGCTCCCACTCCACCTCCGGCTCCTCCAGCTCCTCTGAGTACTTGGCTGCTGGCAGCTCCAGTTCCTCCTCTGCCTCCGGCTCCTCTAGCGCCTCTGGGTACTTGGCTGCTGGCAGCTCCAGCTCCCACTGCGCCTCAGGCTCCTCCAGTTCCTCCACATATTCGGTAGCAGGCAGCCCCGGCAGCCCCTGTCCTTCCTCCAGGTCAGGTTTCTTCTGTTCCACGGCTCTCCTTCCGGGGGGTGGAGTAAGCTTGGTCTGGCCCATCTCCTCAGGCTGAGAGAGCAGCTCTTTACCCTCAGGTTCGGAGGGAAGCCACCCTGGCTCCCTACAGTGAGCTTTCCAGGTATTTTAAGGCCTGGAACAGGAATTTGGGGATGTGGCTCTTGTTGTTCTGCATCTAGGAAGAAAGAAGGAAGAAATGCACAATATACAAACGACATGTTCTTCCCACAGCGACTAGTCCAGGAAAGCCAAAGCATAGAGCCAGGGTATGGCAACAGCCACTATGAGCCCATACACAATAGCAACACGTCTCTGGAGTTACTATTGTGTTCTCCAGAACCTCAGCTTTCATTTTAACAGACAAAAGTTTGCAAGTCTGACAGTTGTGGAGAAAAATTTCAAACATGTGAAGGGATTGTAACTCCTGCAGAAATGAACCAGCAGAGAGCCTGGAATAGAGTCCTGCCACCCAACCGAAGCGGTGAGAAAACAACCGGACCCTCTCAGGCTTGGGTCAGGACCAGCTGCAGAGGGGCGCAGGAGTCACAGCATTTCTAACTCCACAGCACCTGCAGTGCAGCAGGGGCCTCAGACAGCAGGAGCGAGGTACACAGCCGATATGCCGACCCCACAGGCAGACGGAGCAGAGTCACCAAAGGCAAGACATAGAGGCAGCACTGAGGCAGGTTTAGGGAGTGGGGAAGGGTCAGAGTGGAAAACAAGTCAGAAAAAAAAAAGGGCCAGAAAGCCTCTGGAAGGGATTGCTTCTAATTTCACGGGCTAACGAGAGGGAAGCAGAAATTACCCTTGGTACTCAGGGTGTGCAGTTAGAAAGGTCTCCCTCAAGTCCCCATTCACCACTCTCAAAGCACAAGGAATTCTCCTACCAAGCACTTCCAGACACACATCAGGAACTGTGAGAAGCCATCCCAGGCCATGCTGCAGAACAGCATTTTCAAATGAGCCCAACTTGAGAAATACTGCACAGTAGAAGAAGGTCAGTTTACATCTCTGCAAGAGAAGGTGAGACCAAGAGGGTTCTCATTGAGGGAGCGATAGTCTGGGGGACATTGGACCTTCCCCGTCCCTTGTTCTCCTGCTTTTCCTGCTAGTGGAAATTCCTGTAATTTGTTGTACACAGGACTGTGCTCAGGAGAGGGAACTGAGAATTGATTGGAGGGAGCCATAAGAGATCTCCACAGCTCAATCCTTCTGTGCAAAGAGACTGCATGAGAGCGTGAGTCAGCTTTGGGATCCCAAAGAGTCTGATCAAAGGGGCCCCCAGATCAGACTTCCCTCCACATCCCAATTGGCCAATGAAAGAAATCAAAGTCTAGTGAATGTTGGGAAGCTGGGACCTGGAGAAGTTCTCTCAGGAGCTCCAGGGAAGAAGTCAGGGCAGCTGCACCCACTTTCCAGATATCAGCTCCCTGAACCGAAGGGGCACTTACAGATCTATGTTCCCTTTTCTTTTGCTGCCTCTTGTTGTGAACCTTTGGATGCAGCAGCCCAAAGGCCTGAGGCCTGTCTTTACAACGGAGGGTCAGGACTCCTTCCCAGAAGAAGGCTTTTCTTCCAAATTGTGCTGTGTGCCATGAGAATGGATGAGGCACTAGGCTCCAGCATGGAGAGAAGCAGGGAGAAGAAGACTCCACTTGGGCAAGGGGCTCTGGCCATTTATGGAATGGGGGCCCCAGGGGATTCTCGCGCTTTGCTCTTAAGGAAATAATGACTGTGGCACTTACCAGTGTCACACTCTCATCCTGGTCTTCAAGATGCAGCAGCAGCGAGAGCAAGCAGTGGATCATTTCCTGCTGCACAATGGGTTTGTCCGGGTCCTTCAAGCTGCTCATCATGTTGACAAGCAGTAAAACGGCAGCGGAGCGCACACTGCCCCTCTCCTGACAATGACACACAGGGAGGGGGGAAGCCTGGTTAAAGCCAGGCAGGATCAGAGCAGAACGCGACAGAGTCATAATCCGCACGCTGCTCCGGTTCCCCCTGTGTTAACTGACTTGGCTCGCGGGAGCAGTGAGGCCACCAGGCCAGCGCCATAGACACCTTGTGCAGAACAGGTCCTGAGACACTGTGCAGGGCAGTGCAGCCCCATGGTGTCCTAGACACAATGTCTGTCTGGAGAGCACAGAATCCTAGATCCCTAGAAGATGAGGGGAGAGGGAGGGAAGGCTGCTTGAGGCTGGTCTGGGGAAGGGGAGGAGCAGCTGCTGGAGCCTTGCAGGGACCTGCTGCTACAAAACACAGCAGTTCTTTTTGGTCTTCGGTGCCCCTGCGAATTGGACCATTCCCAACTCACTTCTTTCCTGCTGGGAATCTCCACCTCTTTCGGGCATGTGTTCTCCAGACAGCTGGTCATCTGCCTAGTGCCAGGCCCCCTCTCCCCCAGGCCAGGCTGCAGCAGGGGCTGGGAGTATGGTGCTGAGGCTGAGGTTTGCCAAGAAGAGCTCTGACAGGAAGGTGGCTAAGCAGAAGATTCCCCACCCATGGTGGGGGCACTTCTTGGACCAGTGATTTCCCTACACCCCCCCTGGGGTGTGTGTGCACCCCCCTTGAATTTCCCCAACACCTCCCCCAGTTTTGTGAACTAGTTACATGCCAAACCTGGTGGCTGACCTTTGCGACTTTGTCTTCACCCACAACTATTTCACATTTGGGGACAATATATACCATCAAGTCAGTGGCACTGCTATGGGTACCCGCACGGCCCCACAGTATGCCAACATTTTTATGGCTGACTTAGAACAACGCTTCCTTAGCTCTCATCTCCTAACACCCCTCCTCTACTTGCGCTACACTGATGACACCATGATTTCAACAATTTCCATCCCACCATCAACCTCCACCTAGACCAATCCACACAAGAGATCCATTTCCTTGACACAACTGTGCTAATAAGTGATGGTCACATAAACACCACCCTATACCAGAAACCTACTGACCGCTATACTTACCTATATCCCTCCAGCTTCCATCCAGGACACACCACACGATTCATTGTCTACAGCCAAGCTCTAAGGTACAACTGCATTTGCTCCAATCCCTCAGACAGCAGACAACACCTACAAGATCTCTATCAAGCGTTCTTTACAACTACAATACCCACCTGCTGAGTGAAAAAAACAGTGTTGACAGACCAGAAGAGTTACCCAGAAGTCACCTACTACAAGACAGGTCCAACACAGAAATAACAGAACGCCAACTAGCTGTTTACCTTCAG
Organism: Chelonoidis abingdonii; assembly: GCF_003597395.2. Classification (NCBI taxonomy): domain Eukaryota; kingdom Metazoa; phylum Chordata; order Testudines; family Testudinidae; genus Chelonoidis; species Chelonoidis abingdonii. The sequence continues at coordinate 148,795,498 of NC_133769.1, read as the reverse complement.
CCCCCAACTAAAAACCTCTCCAGCGCATCATCAAAGATCTGACAACCTATCCTGAAAGATGATCCCCTCACTCTAACAGATCTTGGAGACAGACCTGTCCTTTCTTACAGACAGCTCCCAACCTGAAGCAAATACTCACCAGACAACTACATACCACAGAACAAAAACTTTAACCAGGAAATCTTCCTTGCAACAAGCCCAATTGCCAACTCTGTCCAAACATTCTATTCAAGTGACATCATCATAGACCTAATCACATCAGCCACGCAACATCAGGGGCTCGTTCACCTGCACATCTACAATGTGATATATGCCATCATGTGCCAGCAATGCCCCTCTGCCATGTACATTGGCCAAGCCAGTCAGTCTCTATGCAAAAGAATAAATGGACACAAATCTGACATCAGGAATCATAACATTCAAAAACCAGTAGGAGAACACTTCAACCTCTCTGGTCATCCAGTAACAGATTTAAAGGTGGCAACTTTGCAACAGAAAAGCTTCAAAAACAGACTCCAGCTAAAAACTGCTGAACTTGAATTATGCAATCTAGATACAACCAACTTAAGCTTAAACAGAGACTGGGAATGGCTGAGCCATTACACACATTGAATCATTTCCCCTTGTTAAATATCCTCACACCTTCTTGTCAAACTGTCTTAAATGGGCTATCTTGATTATCACTACAAAAGTTTTTTTTCTCCTGCTGACAATAGTGCATCTTAATTAATTAGCCTCTTAGAGTTGGTTGGGCAACTCCCACTTTTTCATGTTCTCTGTATGTATAGATATCTCCTCACTATAAGTTCCATTCTATGCATCTGATGAAGTGGGCCCACGAAAGCTTATGTTCAAATACATTTGTTATTCTCTAAGGTGCCACAAGTACTCCTGTTCTTTTTGTGGCTACAGGCTAACACGGCTGCTACTCTGAAACATGCCAATTTAGTGACTGTTTGGAAATTTGAATTGAAATTGAAACATTAATACACACTTTAAATGCATATACAATGTATGATAAAATACATGTATCTGAAAGTATAATAGATTTGAAAAGGATGAACATAGACTAGCTTCCTTATACAGCTGTTGTTTTTTATGATAGTCAGTGCATTCATTTTGGTGATGTTGGCCAACCTAATAATTTCAAATGATGATTTGTAAGCAAAGTCTAAATGAGCTCTCCCTGACAGCTAATGATGAGGTGGAGGGAAAGGCTTCAGGACCAGATTGTATTTACATTCACATCTAATCTACCTAGGGATCCAGCAAACAAAGCTGTGTTGCCCAAGTGATAGATTTTGGCTGGGGTTGGGTTACAAATCACTTGAATGCGAGGGGTGGAGATGAGGGAATGAAATAATGTTGTTCTTATTGTATGAGTAAAAGGCAGTTGTACTGTACATCACCTGTGCTGACTGAGGACATCAAGAGAGAGGGTGGGGACCTGTCCCTCTCCACTGTTTAAAGACAGAGCTGATTAGGCTCCATAGATAGTATTTTATTCTGTTAAGTGACCACTGCAGCTGAAATTACTGATAATCAGGTTTAAGTGCTTAGTCCTGCTGTGAGAACAGCCCAGACTGCACTAGTAGCGAGGTTCCCCCTCTGAGAGCTCAGCTGAAATCACTGAGAGCTGAGTGGAACCTCAAGAGACCAAACTCGCAGAGGTCACAGTGGTAGGTGGCAGCAGAAGGTGACTGCGCAGGGCCATTGGCAACAGAGTGGTGGAGTGAACAGTGGCACAATGAACAGCAGTGGCCAGAGCGAACAGTGAGCTGCTGGAGGAACGAGCAAGGTGCCTTCTTGCCCCCCACTTGGGAGGTGTACTCATGTGAAAGCACCGCTGAACCCTGAGTCTCCACTGACCAAAGACAACACCAGTGAGTGGCATGTGGTGGAGGGAAAAGTGAGGGGCATGTTAAAGAAACATTTGTTTGCTGGACTATATTTTAGTGATTTTGCACCAGAATGCTAGACTTGTGACTGGGAATGGAAACTTATCTAAATATGTTTCCTAGTAGGCCAAGATTTTTAAAATGCATTATTTGCCAAGATTGTTATCTCACATTGTTGCTATCTTGAGAGGTCATTATGTTGGGGAGTTTCTGTACTAGGCTGCTACTAACATTTTTATTAATTTTAATTAATTTTTACATAAAGAATTGCGTCAGACTAGGATCAGACCAATGGTGCATTATAGCCCAGTATCCTGTTTCAACAGTGTTGTCAAGGCCAGTGTGCCTCAGAGGAAATGAAAGAACAGGGGATCAATCAACATCTCAAAAAAACAAAAAAAAAAAAAACGAAACTATCATCAAAAAAAAAAAAAAAAATAAATCAAAATAGAAAAAAAAACAATGTGATCCATCCCTGTTGCCCATTCCCAGGCTTCTGCAAGATAGGCTAGGGACACATCTCTCTCTTTTTTCTCGAAGATGGAGCCAAGCCCCTCCCCATCCAGGAGGTAGATGATGTCTTCAGCTTTATGCACAGCCCCCATGACACGCCCTCCACCCCTATCACACAACATGTCCTCAATCACTGGTAGCTGGGCCCATAACGATTGCACCTGCAGGAATGAAGAAGGCAGCTCATTACTATGCTGGGCGACAGCCTAGGGCATATGCTGCACCATCCCACTCCCACCTATGAGAAACCACGGCTGGCACAGCCCCACAATGGGGGAGAAAGTTATTCTCCTGTCACTCTTGCAGGAGTTTTGCACCCACACTCCTTGACCAGAGGCTTCACTGACACCTGCTTGGAGCAGCTCCAGGCCCCACAAACTGACCTCTGATCCATGCTGACTCTTCTGCTCTTGCTAACTCTGGGCTTGTCTCCCTGCCTCCACTGTCTCCCCATTACCCTGAGCAACAACTTCAGTCCCTTTCTCCTCTTTTCAGGCCCAGCAGCCCTCTGCCCAGCCTACACCTTGGACTTTGTCTCCTGACACTTTGGCCCTTCCAGCTCCACTCAACCATCCAGACTGGCCTTGTCATCTTTGTTCCATTGCTGCTCCCAGCTCTGACTTCTCCATGCTGGTTCCTCTGCATGGAACATCTTCCCCATCCTCATCTAACATTGTCTCCTCCTATAACCCCACCTCTGCAGAGCGCCTGCAAGCAGTGAGTTAATTCACCCCATTCAAAACAATTCCCAGTTATATGGAATGGAGCCATCGAGGTGGATTGTTGCTAAAACTGAGCACTTGTGCCAGCTGATCACTATAACCTTTGTCTTTCCTCACCCCAATTTCCCCCTCCCCCACTGCATCACATCTGCCATCAGGGATCAGCTCATGGGAGCAGGGACCATGTTGTGTCTTGAGTTGCTCAGTAAAGCACCTCCAACATATGCATGCTGTGTGTTAAACAACAAGGCTTGTGTGGGGATCATTTCTGAGCTATTCGATAGACATGGGCTTCCTCGGTCCCCCGGGCAATACATCCCTCTCACCTTTTCTGGTCAGAGCACAGTACTGCCAAGGCCTCGCAGACTAAGCCTACGTACAATGGGATTTTTGTCTTGGGTCCATTCCATGAGCTGCACCTGGAACTCTGATTTTGTCAGTATCGTCTCAATGGAAGGACTCTGGAGAAACTGGAAAGAGCCAAATCAGCATCCAGCAGAGGAGCAGAAGTCTTCCTGTGGGGTCTGTTCCCTGGACATTCATCTTTACCAAATGATCACTTACTCCCATACAAAGTCTCTGGTGTGTAGGGAGCCAGGTGCTGCTCTTTCAGTTGGCTCATTCTCAGAACTTAGACTAATATACAAGTCACAAATAAACCCCCAGGGAAAGGGGAATCTCCAGACCCCACTGAGTGCCATGGAGCGACCCCTGGGGCAGAAGAAAAGCAGAACCCCAGAAAAAGGTGAGGAGAGAGTCATGGCCTTGGGGCACCAGAGAAACATCTCCTCTTGTCACATGATCCCACCTAGGCACATCCAGCCAGGAGCGATTTCACCCTGTCTTTCCCTCTCTCTCTTTGCCATGCCCCACGACCAGCCAGAGGAGCTAGCTGGCTGTAGGCTGCTGAGTGGCTGACAATGTGCCCAGAGCTTACTGGCCTGAGCTGCTCTCCAAAAAGCCCACCTGTGCCTGTCAACTAATGAATCTCACCTCAGTGCAGAAAGTCATGGCGACATTTCTCTGCTCCTCCTCCTTCTCACTCTGGACAATGGTGACAGTCTCTCTGAAAACTACAGGGAGCTGAGGGTTCTCAAACTCGATCATAGCTCTGGAACATAGAGCATGTGTGGTTATCAAGGGGGAGAGAGAGTTCGTCTCTAGTTGCTGGGATGAGATGGCAGCCTGGAACAGAGGAATATTTCACATGGAAACTTTGGGCTTCTATCTTGCAATCAGGCCAACACACTGCAAGTAGTAATTTCTGGAGGATATCATGTCCCAACCCCGCCAAAAATGGATGCTGGCAAATTTCTTCCCATATCTGGGCGTGGAGAAAAGAGTCTTCACAGCCTCCACTGACGTGCTAAAGACAAAAAAATCCCAGTGTTAGGCCAGGAGATCAGCCCCAAGCATGGCAAATCTGCACAAGCCCTGGCGCACATAGCATGCACAGCAGTAGCTAGACTCCTCGAGGATAGATCCAGTGTGATATCATGGTGCTTCCCTGTTCAATGGGCCCTGTCGATACTGCAGTTTCATTGAGTTTGTAACCAGTTAGCGACACTGTAGCTTCTTAAGATGGTTGATATCATCAATCAATATGGTTGAATTCTTGAATTCTACTGTGGCAGGTAACAGGAGTGAAGCCGGCATGTGGGGCCAGATCCTTAGTTGGTGTAAGTGAGCAAAGCTGTGTCAGTTTAGACCAGCTGCAGTATCTTCTGGCATGTAGATGGAGGCCCCTAACTGTGCCCACAGAACCAGTTGAACTGGTCCCTCTTCCTCCTGTCTACCTGTGACACTGACATCCTGCGGTGCCTGGCCCCATGTGCTGCTGGTGTGGCTCTGTCTGCGTTCTGGGACAGAGGTCCACAGATTTGCAAAGCAGGCCCTGATAAAAGTAGACACTTTTTGGCAGGTGGCACATGTGGACGGCTGCACAAACATGACTGCTGCCTGTGTAGTGAAAGCGGCTGGCCTGTGGATGGAGTCAGGTGAGCGAGTGTGACTTACAAGAACACACGGCTCTCAACTCTTTTCCCTCAAGAGAGACCTGGACCGAACTGAGCCTGGGCTAACTACAGCACCCGAACAAATGATGGCCATGAACAGACCACGTGTTTAACAGAACAAATCTGTTCTTCCTTTTCCTTTCAGTCATTACCTTAGGGGGCTGAGGCAGTTGGATCCCTCCTTGAGGCTGGAAGTCTTGCTGGCATGTGGGTCCCTGGCAAGCGTAGATCCATCACATACTACACTTGCCTGAGGGAGGGATGAGCATCTGGGGATACATTTCTAGGATGGCTTCTCGGTATCCCCACAGACAAAGACTTGGCAAAATACTAAGAACTAAAATTTTATTTCTGATACGAAGGGCAGATTCTCCCCTTGTTCTTTGTATGTGGGTGTCCCATGGAGAGCAGTGGGTGTTCTGCTGTGAATGGAGCAGGGCACAGAGTCCTAAACTGATGCCCTGGGCCACTGACTAACGGACAGGACAATGTGGCCCTCTCTGCCAAATGAGCAGGACACCCCAGGGTTACTGCTTCAGCTGACGGGCTTGAGGGTTTTGGTGTTTAAGGGTCCATGTTCATTCTCTGCTGGAGCCCTGAGCTCTGTCTGTGGCCACTGTAAGCATGTAGGACCTGCTCACTCTTTGGTCTGTGTCTCCTCCCTGGGCTCTGTCTGCAACAGCTGCATTATCGGCCTCTGATCTCTGTCACCATCTCATTAATAAGCAATGGGGATTTCTCCATGAATACGAGGGGGGTGGCTCTGCTCCCCACAGAACCAAAGCGTCCCTGAGAAAGCTCCTGAACTTTGTCCGTATTCAATTAAGACATGGGTTTTTTTGCAAGAGCTAACACCTCATCTGCCCATGTCACAGGCAGGATGGGCAGGGATGGTGTCTTTAGCCTCTGTTTGCCAGAAGCTGGGAATGGGTGACAGGGGATGGATCACTTGATGATTACCTATTCTGTTCTTTCCCTCTGAAACACCTGCCATTGGCCACTGAGCTAGATGGACCATTGGTCTGATCCTGTGGGCAGCTCTTAGGTTCACAGTCTCTATGAGGAGTATCTACTCATTTGGACTCACTGGGGAGCCACACAAAGAAACAAGATGTGCTGAGGCAAGAAGGTCCAGTCTCAGAGCCCCCAGGGTCATGCTTCCCAAAAGCTAAAACTAGGCCCAGCCCATGAAAGGGGGCACTCCCAGGACAGACTGTGTAAAGGCTGGAGCATCAAACAAAACCTGAGACAGCTGCCTTGGGGACAATGACAAGGAGAATCCCCAAAGTGACTCCTTTGTCATTAATGCACACAGGCTTTCACTCCCAGCAGTGCTGGCAAGACCCAATCTAGTGACAGGACTGAAACCTTATTTTCCTATCACATGGGACAGTCTCAGCTGAGGGGGAGGTGAGATGGGGAGGGGGTACAAAGGGGAAAAGTTGTTGTAGTCATGGTGGTCCCAGGATAGCAAAGAGGTATTTTTAATTGGTTCTTAAAAAAAAAAATTACCTCACCCACCTTGTCTTCCCAAGAGATCTGAAAGTGGCAGAAGGAGACAAACAGGAAGACACAGCTCAGGACTCTAAACCAAACATTTCAAACCACTGGAAGAAACTACATTTCCCTTCTGCCCTGGGTATGTCTGTGTCCTTTATGAGGGACGACCCCATTCCTCTCAAAGCTGCAAGGGGAGACTGCAGCCAGCTCCAGATGGTCCTTCCCCAGCCTGGTATATGTGTTGTGAGGAAGTTTTTGTGTGGTGGGTGCACGGCCTGGGTACAGCTAGACCCATCTGCAGACTGGAAAGCCAGGGCAACTCCAGCACAGCATGGGGGCTGTGGGCAGGGGGAGCAGTTCTGGAGCTGGGCCTCTGCCCCCTGTAGGTCCCATGGCAGATGGCTCTGGCAGTATCAAGTGGGTCCATTACTGCAGGGGAAGGTTGTGGTAGAATCTGAGATCGGGGTGAGGACGGGGGCGGTGGTCGATGCCTAAGAATGGGGGATGGAATTCATCTCCTCATCCCTCTGCAGAGCCCAGAAACTAGGGATTTATCCAGTGAAGTGAATTTCACTCTGGGTGACTTTGAGCCAGCCACTGAAAGATCCTTGTGCCTTCGGTTCCACACTGGCCACAGGAGTTTACTAGTACTGCCTCCCCAGACTTCCAGGGGCAGACAGGGATAATTAGTGGGTTATGGGAATTAGAAGATGAAAATTCACTAAGAACAATGATATTTGTGTGTTTATTATTAAATCCCCAGACACCCACCAATCCCCGTCCTCTTTCCGATGAGCTATAAATATCTAAGGGACTCAGCTATTGATCCTGCAGTCAGTTCCTGCCCTTCCCCACTTTCTAAAGCAGCACTTTTAAGAATAGGCCAGGGAAACATGTAAATACTTTGAATCAAATTCCAGGAGCTGCTGAGCACGGATAAGTTAAAATGAAACCAAGATTCTGGCCCCCAGTGCAAAATAACAGACACTCCCTAGAAATATGAAACTCAACCTTATAACTGATAGAATGTTATTTATCTATTGACTTCTGGGAATTACCAAAAAAAACCACACCCAAAAACACACCTAGTGAAGGTGATATCCTGAGGAAAAGATCTCATGTGTCTTTAGATCACACCGATTTGTAATCTGGAACTTTATACACTAAAATGCCTAATTCGTAGCCCTATGGCAATTGCCTGGTGTCACCCCAGGGCAGTATTAAGGTTGGTGCCTTAGCTGTGAATTTCCATCCCCTAGCATATTGCAATTGCTGTTAAATGGGTTTGTCAAAATTTATTTTGTCTATTTCTTTCTTTTAATTTCAATAGATGGATATTGATATTTATTTTTAAGCCCTTTTTTCAATGTTTACAATTTCAATGGTCAGAGTTGTGGGAAGTTATGAGGGTCATCAGACAACAATTATTTAATAACAGTAACTGTTGAGATTCCAAAAGCCAAATCATATAACTGTTCAAAGAGAAATTGTCAATGTCACATGTAAAATATACAGTGTAAATATCCTTAAATCAAACTCAACTTTCTCCAGAAGCATTTTTTCATCTGTGTGTGTGTGTACAGTAAAATCAACATTTACTGCAATTTATTTATAAAAATCCAATCCTTTCAAGCATAATTTTAAGTAATGAAGTACTTGAATTCTTTCACGTCCTACAGTGTAATGTTTCATTTCAGGATAATTACACCCTCCCTGTGATGTATTTTACTCTCAGTACCGTAACCCTCTCGTGATGTAGCTCCTGTCTGGGAGCTCTGCTGAGGCCAGTGGCATTATGATCAGAGGGTGACACACTGACACATGAGCAGAGAGACACATGGGGGAGGGTGGAGGATGAGATAACATGGAGGCTAGCAGAGTTGAACATGGCCGTAAGAACAAATTCCCTCTCAGCCTCTCCTTTCTCCCACCTCCCAGAAACAGTAATTCTGATAAATCATTCCCTGAAATCGATATAGCTCCAGTATGAGAGACAGTGATTAACACAGGTACCTTAGGGGCTGCAGCGCCAGCCCCCTGCCTTGATGACGGGGGTGAAGAATTGCAGTAGAAATGGGTTAGGCTGGGAGAGGCACAACTGATGTGGGACTGGAGCCAAGTTGACCAAGAGGCCAGAACTCCCAGGGGGGTTGGGAGAAGATGTCAACTGGACTGGGTAGAGGCATTTCAGTGTATTTTCCCCATTAACCATTCTGCCATGTATTTAATTTAGGGTTTGGCTACACTTGTAGGTGTACAGCGCTGGGAGTTAAAGCTGTCTTCATACAGCTGTGTAGAGAAAGCGCTCCAGTGTGGCCACATTTGCAGTGGTGTTGGGAGTAGTGCATTATGGGCAGCTATCCCACAGAGCACCTCTTCCCATTCTGGCGCCATGGGTTGTGGGAAAGGGGCAGAGGGTGTGAGTCATTCCGGTTCCTGTCCCAACGCTCCGTGATGCGTCGCTTCACATCCCAGGAATCCCTGTGTTTCCGTCCACATTTGGTGCCATCTTTCCATGGTTTCTGTGCAGCACGATTCTGTGTTCCGTTTTGGTCGAGGGAAATGGAGCCTGAACTGCCAAGGAATATGCTGACAAGTCTCGCCAGCACATCACATTTGGCAGTTGAGCTATTCCTTAAGATCCAAAGTGACAGTGAGGAGTCAGACGATGATAGTAAGTCGCGTAATGCGTACGACACGAAATTGCTTGTGGCATTCACAGACATGCTCAGCACCGGGGGACGCCACTTTTGAGCTCAGGAAACAAGCACTGAGTGGTGGGATCACATCGTCATGGAAGTCTGGGATGACGAGCAGTGGCTGCAGAACTTTCGGATGAGAAAAGCCACTGTCATGGGACTGTGTGCTGAGCTTGTCCCCACCCTGTGGGGCAAGAACACAAAATTGAGAGCTGCCCTGCGGGTGGAGATGCGGGTGGCTATTGCAATCTGGAAGCTGGCAATTCCAGACAGCTACCGATCGGCTGCGAACCAGGCAGCTACCGATCGGCTGGACCCCAGACCCCCGCCCAAACTGAAGCCACCCCAGCCAGGCATATCAAGCTGGGTCCCTGAAAAATCACCCAGCCCATCTGGCAGTGAACGCTGTGTGTTACAGGCAGAGCTACGGTGTGTGCGTCCTGCTCTGTGACGTGCTGCTGGTACGGAAGGCACCACAGCCACAGGGAGCAGAGACATGGACTCCTATCAAAACACAATCCAGATACACCTCCAATGCCGCATCCCCCCACCTCCCACTGTCTGCCATCCCCTCCCCTACCTCCACATGCGCCATTCCTCAGGCCTATTGCTACACTTCATCCCAGCCTTCGGCACTATAAATAAATAAAACATGTGTTACAAAAGGTAGATCGTGCCACAGAAACCTGATCTGGATGTCAGTAAGGTTTCATGATACAGTTCCACATGGAAAACTATTACTGGACTTCATCTAGCAAGGAGGGATATAGACTTCTAGGATGGAGGCTCGCCGACCTCATTAAGAGAGCTTTAAACTAGGAAGTTGGGGGGAGATGGTTGGGAGATGTTCAGGAGATCTCCACGCCGGAATTTGAACCTGGAGAGGGAAGTAAACGAAGTGAGAGGGGATACCCTTGTGGACCGAAGAATTGACCCGAGGAGGAAAAGCGGAGTTGAAACTAGCCTAACGGGTGATGCTGGTGGTAGAAAGTCTGTGCACGACGGGGAAAGAATGTCACTGACGACAAACGTCAAAAATTAAAATGTCTGTACACTAATGCGAGGAGCCTAGGGAACAAGATGGAGGAGAACTGGAGCTACTGGTGCAGGAAGTGAAACCGGATATTATAGGATAACAGAAACCTGGTGGAATAGTACTCATGACTGGAGTACGGGTATTGAAGGCTATGTGCTGTTTAGAAAAGACAGGAAGAAAGGCAAAGGTGGTGGAGTAGCCTTGTACATCAATGATGGGGTGAACTGTAATGAAATAAGAAGTGATGGAATAGATAAGACGGAGTCTGTCTGGGTAAAAATCACGCTGGGTAAAAAAGCTACTAGAGCTTCCCCTGAGATAGGAGTGCTTGGGGTGTGCTACAGACCGCCGGGATCTGATTTGATATGGATAGAGACCTCTTTAATGTCTTTAATGAAGTAAACACAAAGGGGAAATGTGTGATTATGGGAGACTTCAACTTCCCGGATATAGACTGGGACGACGAGTGCTTGCAAGAATAATAGGGGTCAGATTTTTCTGGATGTGATAGCGGATGGATTTCTTCATCAAGTAGTTGAAGTACCCATTGCCCACGCTCTGGCTGAGACTTTTGAAGAGATTACTGAGGCCAATTACCGCGACGTGATAGATCACATCAATGCGCTATTCTGCATCTAGGCATGCAGCCCTAACCCTCCCTCCTCTCCCCAAAAATTTCCATCCTGAAAATAAAAGCTGCTTACCGGGAACCCGCTCCTCTGTTTGTCCTCCACCAAGTACCGGCTGCTGCGACTGGCTACCTTTCTCCTGGCTTGAGAAGAGCTCCTGGCTGCTTGACTCCAGGGACTCCGGGGTGTCTCCCCCGACCCCAGTACCCTCATTCTTGCTTTCCTCCTCCTCCTCCCACTCTGAAGTGTCCATCGTGGTCCTCAGAGTGGAGGTGGGGTCACCCCCAAGTATCGCATCCAGCTCTTTGTAGAAACGGCAAGTCGTGGGGACAGCGCCGGAGCGGTGGTTTGCCTCACGGGCTTTGCAGTAGGCACTCTGCAGTTCCTTCACTTTAACCCTGCACTGTAGCGCATCGCGGTCATGACCCCTTTCCAGCATGGCCCTTGATACCTGCCCAAAGGTCTCGTAATTCCTATGGCTGGAGCGCAGCTGGGACCAGACATCTTCCTCCCCCCAAACACTGATGAGGTCCACCAACTCGCCATTGCTCCCCGCTGGGGCTCGTTTGCTGCATGAAGCCATGGTCACCTGGAAAGATTCACCAATTGCACTCCACATCTGGCTGAGCAAACAGGAAGGGGATTTTTAAAATTCTCAGGGCATTTAAAGGGCGGGTCTGACAGTTGGTCACCTGAGGCCAGGGCAGTAGAGTTCGAACTGATGAGCAGAGTGGCTGAACAGGCATTCTGGGATACTTCCGAATACCTCTGGAGACCAATAACAGTGCTTTTGGTGGCCACACTGGCGGGGCAGTGCTGCATCAGCGCTATAGCCTTTATTCCTCTCATCAAGGTGGAGTACAACCAGTGCTGTAGCTAGGGAGATACAGTGCTGTATATGCCTTGCAAGTGTGGATGGTGAGTGAGCTGCAGCACTGTAAAACCACCACCAGCGCTGCAACTCTCCAGTGTAGCCAAGTCCTTAGAAACTCTTCATGCACATCTAAGCACCTTGGAGCTAAGCTGGGTTGAGGCACTTCCACTTACAGTGGCACAGTTTTAATTAGGTGCTTAATCAGATGCTTATGCAACACAAAGCAGTCAATAATCAGAGTGCTTTCATGAATTAACTTGACTGTGTGCTGTGCATCGGTTTTAAAAAAAGATGGTGTGAGCGAGTGTCAAAATTTTAGGCATTAAGAAATGATAAGTAGGTGTCAGTTCATTTCTCATGCGTTTATCTCAATTTTAATTTCAGTTTTGAATCAGTATTTATACCATGTTGTTTAAATAGCATTAGGATCTATTTGTATAATTGTTTGCAAGATTTCACTGGATATTGTGAATGAGCCGTCTTCACCTTTTATTTTGAGGTTCCTAAATACAGCCCAGCGCACCACTCCTGAAAGACTGCAAGCCCTGGAAGGTGACACGTTCCTTAGAGAGCAAACACCTGACAAGCCCTTTAGCCCTAAAAATGTGCATTTGGCTCTTTGATATTGCTTTATCCGTCCCACCAGAAAATGCTGTAGGGAGCCAGGTCATTACAGCAGACCTTCACTAGGTATCGTTCTACCAGCTATGTGCCAACATTCAAATGCTTCTGTTTGTTTTATCTTTGCAATATATTCAGCTTTGCAATTCTTAGGTCCCATTTGAAAACTATAACTGAAATAACCAAAGCAAGTTAAGAAGAGAGTGACATTGGGCAAAGGCAGGGGTAAAACAATAAATGGAAAAAACTGACTATGCAAAACAGAACATTGCAAACTATCGGAGCCGCAGACCCCCATCCAGCTGAACCCACCTCAGCCAGGCATATCAAGCTGGGTCCCTGAAAAATTGCCCATACCGTCTGGCAGTGAATGCTGCGTGTTCCAGACAGAGCTATGGTGTGTGCGTCTGCTCTGCTGACGTGCTGCTTTGGTACGGAATGAACCACGGCCCCAGGGAGCAGAGACATGGACTCCTACAAAACACAATCCCAGATACACCTCCAATTTCACATCCTCCTGCCTCCCAACTGTCTGCCATCTCCTCCCCCACCTCCACATGGTCATTCTCAGCCCATTGCTAACAGTTTCTTTCAGCCTTCAGCACTATAAAGAATGAAAACATGGTGTTACAAAAGGTAGCTTGTGCCAGAGAAACCTGATCTGGATGTCAGTAAGGTTTTTGATACAGTTCCACATGGGAAACTAATATGAGAACCAAAAGGTCAATAAAGAATTGGTTAAAGGGGAGTCTACAAGGGGGTTGTATTGAATGGTGAGTGTCAGGCTGGAGGGAGGTTACTAGTGGAGTTCCTCAGATCAGTCTTGGGAGCAATCTTATTCAACACTTTTTTTAGTAATCTTGGCACAAGAAGTGGGAGTGTGACACAAAGTTGGGAGGGATTGCCAGTATGAAGGAGGACAGAAAAATCATACAAGAAAATCTGCATGTCCTTGAAAGCTGGAGTAATATAAATGGAATGAAAATTAATAGTGCTCAAATTCTAGTTGTTAGTCTCCAAGTGCTTAATTTTGCAATAAGCTGGGGATTTATCAATTGGAAGTGACAGAGGAGGAGATTGGTTGATCACAGGATAATTATGAGCTGCCAATGTGATGCGGCCGTGAAATAGGTTAATGCAGTCCTAGCTACATCAGGTGAGGTATTTCCAGCAGACACACGAAAGGGTTAGTACTGTTATACAAGGCACTGATAAGACCTCATCTGAAATACACCTCTACCTTCTGACCTTAATGTCTATAAGTTTATAAACTATGCCTTGTGCTGCACAGACACTGATGGAGATCAGGGCCCCATCGTGCTATGCATGCCAGAGAGCCTGACTGAGATCAGCACCACCATTGTGATGGGCACTGCACAGACAGAGAGGGACAGTCCTTGCCCCAAAGAGATCAGAATCCAAGTAGACAATGGGTAGGAGGAAAACACAGAGGGGCTGTGACTTCCCCAATGTCACCAACCATGTCAGTGACAGAGCCAGGAACAGACCCCGGTAACTCCAGAGTCCCATCACCCGCAGCTTGGAAAGGTCCCCAGACCCTATTGTATTAGGCTGCAGGAAGAGGTGGTTTGTCCATGAACGCACAGGCTGTCTTGGCAGGGCAGCTCAGCTGCAGTCCCGGCACATGGCTGGGGTTGTGTGTCCTGGGTTAGGAGAAGTCAGTGCCCAGTCCTGTGGGGCCGTGCTCCTGGCTCATACCTCCAGCACTCACTGCTGCCCCTCCCTTACCAGCTGCACTGTTCAGTCAGCCCCAGGCCTCTGTGAGGTCACTGTCCTGTCTCCCCCTTTCTCTCCCCCCTGCAAGCCCTCAAACTGGGACATGGTGCACCAGTGCCAATCAGAGTGCACTAGTGTAAATTCTGTCTATACTAAGGGTTTGCACCAGTGCCTAAAACTCCAGTGTGGCAGAGACCTTCAGTACCCAAAACAGCAGTACAGTGGCACTAGAACTGGGATCTAGTTCTAGCTCTGTCACAGACAGCCTGGGTGACCTTGGATGTGTCAATGTTTCTCCTCCCAACTTTTGTCTCTTTACCCAGCTGCCCACCACTGGGGTCTCCTCTCTCTCCAGAGCTGCTCACCACTAAAATCTGTGTGGGTGTCACCAGAGCTAAGGCAGTTCAGCTCTGGAATAGTCTTACAAGGGGGGCTGTGGAGTCTCTTTCCCTGGAAGTTTTTAAGAACAGGTAGCATAAACCTCTATCGGCGATAATCTACATATATTTGGTCCTGCCTCGGCAAAGAGCTGGACTTGATGACATCTTGAGGTATTATGTAGCTCTACATTTCTATGATGCGATGCAATATATACATATAAAACACAGCATACAAATAAAACCCACCAGAACATAATGTCAGGCAATTCAGAAAAAAAACAAAACCCAACCCACAGCACAAAACAACAATACAAAGGAAAAGAAAACACTACAATGCAAACTAATACACCCTAGGACAATATTACACAATGAAAAAGAGCTCAGCTCAAACTAACACAACACAGGCACCAAACACACTGAGGAAAAACAATGCACCATAAAACTATGCAACACAACATGGTGCAATCACAGTTCCAAATGGCACCATGCAAAACAACTCAGCGTAAAACAGGACACAACACAAAAGAGAATTATTTCTATGTAGGCCTGGAAGGGATCTTGAGAGGTCGTCTACTCCAGCCCCCTGTGCTGAGGCAAGACCAAGTATCCCTAGACATTCCCAGACTGGTGTATCTCTAACCTGGTCTTAAAAATCTCCAGTGAAGGAAATTCCACAACCTTCCTTGGAAGGCAATGCAAGGCAAATACAGACCAAAACAACACTGCACACACACACACACACACGCTGGGCTTGGGGTTAAGAGGAGGCAAAAATTCAAACGATCTGGGTTCAGTTCCCAGTTCTGCCCCAAATTCTCCATGCAAACTTGAGCAAATTACTTCAGCTCTCTGAGCTTCAATTTCCCCATCTGTAAAATGGAGAGTTGCCTTCCACCATTTGCCTATTTAGCCTTCGAGCTTTTTGTGGCAAGGCCTCTCTGTCCCTGTGGGCATGTCTACACTGCAGTCAGACACCGGTGGCTGGCCTGTGCCTGATGACTTGGGCTCACACGGCTCAGGCTGTGGGACTATTTAATTGTGGTGTAGATGTTCTGGCTGGGACTGCAGCCCAAGGTCTGGCACCCTCCCACTTTGCAGGGTCCTGCAGCCTGGCTCCAGACCGAGCCTAGACATCTACACTGCAATTAAACAGCCCCTTCGCCTGAGCCCTGTGAGCCTGAGTCATCTGGCATGGGCCAGCTGGGGGGTTTTAATGGCAGGGTACAGAGAGCCTTGTTGTCTGTTCAGCACCTGTCACCTGTCAGCATCTTGGCCAGTGTCTGTGCAGAGCTCTGCATAAAAAGTCCCTGTTCTCCGTAGGTGTCTGTGCAGTTCCTGGCATAATGAGAGCCCCAAACTCGGTCAGGGTTTGTGCAGTGCCCGGCACACTGGGGGACCTGATCTCAGGCAAGGCCTGTGCCACGCTCAGTAACGATAAGAGCTCTGATCTCAGTCAGACACCTGGAGAGAAAAGCAGGAACTTTTTCAAGAATTCAATATCAGTATTTCTGAACTGAGGAGAAAATGGGGCACAAACTAAATATTGGTGCTTCTCTGTTACATTGACAAATGTCTGGAGAGATTTTATGTCACCATTCAACAGCTCAAGAGAAAAGAGGAGAAATTTGAGGGGATTATACAGCAATATTCAATCAACAACAGAATGGGATGGATCCTTCTGGTCTCATATTCACATGGCCAGCAGGCAGCCCTGGGTGATGTGGCTTTCACTGGGGAAAGGAGTGGGGCTGGAGTCAGAAAGTCATTGGCTGTGGGGAGGGGCTGGCAGTCGGGTCTGGACACCGTCAGGCCACTCAGCGTCATCTCCTCCCTGGACTGTAAACTGACAAACCTGTAAGTCTCTGGAATAAAAGGGCTTGAGAGAATTAACATGGTACACTTTGGGTTTTAGTGAGGAATTGGGAAATGCTATGAGGTAGTTAACAGCTCCCAGGCGTCCCAGGCCGCTCTTGGACCGTGAATGGCCCTTCCCATGAGCTTCCATCTTATGGTCCTGCTGCCGCCTCAAGACCAATTAACCTGGTCTCCTACCTTGAGGAGGATATGGCGCTACTGGCATGTTTAATATCTACCATTTGGCCTTCTCTGCTCTTCCTGAGTACCCTTTAGGTTTTCTCTAGCAAGGCTAACGGAGGTGTCAGAGGGCTGCTTTGATAGTAGGGTTGCTTACCAAAGTCCAGGAATGTTAGTTCCCTAGAGCGGTGTAAACCCCTCCCATTGTGTGCTTCACCAACTGTTAATGGGCCCTTAACCTCAGTGGCCCGATACCGAGTGTCAAATTGGTGTAGGAACCCTTAAACTTGTGGTTACCGATCTTGTATGTGGATATGCATGTGGCAATAAAGTGCTGTTGGTCCACAATTCAAGAAGGATTTTTGAAGTAAATTGGAAAGGAAGGATCAGAGAAGGAGCCATGAACGCATGATTTTTTGAGTTACAAAGGCCCACACACTTCGTAAGCCAACTGAGCAACTTCTGCAATACAAACTTAAGTAGGTCCCATGATTCCTATTGGTGAGTTTCATATCAACGAATGGTACTATGGAGGGCTGTTCTTCGCGTCTCCCTCAGAGTCCATAGAATACTATCGACAGGTCCATCAGGTATTGATCGGCTCGCCGTAGGCGAAGTTCGGGGGCCCACGCTCCGAAAGTGACTTCCCCTAAATGAGAGTTTAGCCCCGCATTGTTTTTGGCCCATCGGTGGCCGCACCAGTGAATCCCTGTCCCTGGCTAGAGGCAGCCTTTTAATTTTTTAACTCACCCCGGCGGCGCCCCAGCGGGCCTTCCAGTCTTCGGCAGCACTTCGAAGGCAGGTCTCGCTTTGCTCTGGGTCTTCAGCGGCACTTTGGCGGCAGGTCCTTCAGTGCCGCCGAAGAGCTGGAGCGACAGGGTGAAGGACCTGCTGCCAAAAGACTCGGAGCACCACCTGATGAGTACAAGAGCCACGTGGTTTTTTTTAATAGAGTCATTCCTGCCGGGGCCCCGTCAAACTGTTCGAGTTGGCCCCCACACTTCCTAAAGCCAGCCCTGCTTAAGGAGATTAATCTATTTAGCTTCAAGAGCTAGTTAAGGGGTTGCCTTGATTACAGCCAATAAGTACCTATCTGGGGAACAAATATTTAATATGGACTTCTTCAATCTCCTAGACAGAGAAAAGTCCTGCCAGGAAATTAGACCCTGAATCTGTTAAGGATATTGAGGGCCAACCTACCCTGCAAAAATGTCTGTTAGGGCCTGGCCAACCACTTTGCCCTGGTGTTGCCTAGATCTCTGCTTCCGGCCATCGGGGTAGCAAAGGTCCGCACGATAATGGCGCCTGATTAAGGCATGAAAAGTTACTCTCATGACGTTTACCTGCATTTTCCTCGTGGGGGTGTCTTTCCTATCGGGGAAAGACCGCAGTACATAACTAGCCACAGCTAACTTGCTGCTAATCCGCGCGACCTATTCAAACTTTTATGAGGGTGTGTCCGGCTGGTTGACGCAGCACGGAGTGCGGACCTATGGTCTTGAGTGCTTTCTCCAACCTCTCTTTTAGGCGAAAGCCTGACAAGCCGAACATACTTCGCGCGCAGACTGTCGGCTGGCCCATGGCGCGACTTTTTTCCCCAGGTGGAAGGAAGCTTCCCCACCTGGTCTTTGGTTCTGTTCCACCCCAAGCACTCGCCGGATTCAAGGCTATGAGGCTCATCGCATGGGGCGCTAGAGCCTTCACGAAGCTTGCCCATGGTAACTCTAGTTGGAACCAGGAACATCTGTTTATAGGCTGCCATTCTGTCCGTGTAGGGTGTCCATCAGAAGAAGGCACTTTACGGGGGCTAAAATAAGCATCCTTACGTCTATAAGACCACAACCCGGCGAGTCGGGTGAAGAGCTGACTTGAGGGCAGGGGGGTACTCCCTGCCACCGAGTTTCCAAGCTTTCGCTGAAGGCTGCTCATCTGCTTCGCTGCTCGGTGTCCTCGGATGAGCTGTTCCCTTGGACGCTGGGGACACCAGTCCTTCCTCAGACTGTGGACTTGGGTTTGGTCCCTCTGAAGTGATGTAGGTGATAGGGTGTTTCCGTTTGATGTTGAAGCGCGCCTCTCCCTAGGGTGGACGACCCTTGCGGGTATTCAGGCTCTCTGGCTGAGCTCTTACGGTTATGGTTGTCTGTAGTGTTTCTGCCCAGTCAGGCCGCTGGCTCCTCTTTTCGGTCCCTGGGGCCCACAGAGGCTGTCCCTCGGTCATGTAGCTTTGTAGCTTCCCAGCTGCTCACCTTAGTGCATACTTGTCCTGGTCTCCCTGTCTTTCCCCCCCCCCACTACCTGTCTTTCCTAGGAGCTGCTAAGTTTTTAGTATGCTGGTATTTATATAGTAAAAGTCATGGACAGGTTCACAGGCACTGCAAGCTTATTGTTATGCTTGTCCATTCTCTTTTGTTTTTTTCCTCTCCTACTTCGTTTACTTAAATCTTCACTCACTTACTATATATTTCTTTTCTGCCCTCTATGATTCTCATCTGCCAAGTGAGTTTAGACAAGATTTCTCAGATGGAATAAGAGATATCTATTTAAGAGGATACTGTGGAACACTCGGCATCTGAGATGGTCTGATTATTTGTTGGCTCTGCACTCCGCCTGGTCGCATGCCTTGCCTTGTTTCCTGACTGAGCGTCTCCAGGTCCTGGGACTGGAGGTGCTGATGCAGCCTGGTTCAGCCAGTTGGGCATGGGTGCCGGGTCTCCACGTATCTCTGTTCTGGTCGTCGCGGGTTAAGCACAGGGACGGATTTGCTTTCTGCCTCGGACGGCATTCTTAGGAATCTGGAGGCGATGGTCTGGAAGCTTGCCTCTGACTTGGATTTTCTGTAGATCAGTGATAACCATTCCTGCACAATCGTCGTTGGCCCCTCTTTCACCAGGTTGGCCATTTTGTCTCTCCCCAGTAAGCTATGGGGGATGGAATAATTAAGAGTCATATTCAGATCTGCAAAAGTCCTCAATTCCTGACAGACCTGTTCTTACATTTGGACAGGCAGTTCAGTTATTTGTATTTTGGGCAGTCTACAGCTGCTGTGAGGATCGAGGAGGTAAATGGTTTCATCCTTCTTTGGCCTTTGTTGGTTGCTTTGGATGAGTTTTGGAGATTCCACACGAGAGACCGGTGGATAGCTGACACTTGTGCGCCCCCGTGTGTGCTTCTCCATGTAAGGCGTTAACCTTCTTTCCTCTCCCGAGAACGCTCAATTTCGCCTTCGCTCCAGGACCAGAGTGAGTTATTGAGATCTGGATATCGGGCCTGAGGATCTTTGGTGTCGATGTGGTGTAATGACTTTGCACCCGGTGGTCTTCCTATGGCAGTTGGCCTTTATATGTCCCAGTTCAGCTCTCACAACTCCTATTGCACTACTTTCCAGCTGATGGAGTACACTGAGGTCATAGCTCGAGTTACTCGGAGACTGGGTGGTGGAAGGATTAGGGTGTCTGGTGGCTTTCCTTGGGTTGAAGGGGTCTTGGATTGTTGCCCGTCGTTGTAGGGTTTATTGGTCGGTGTTGCCCTCTGGAGCGTATTCATTCCCTGACAGATAGGTTTCTTGCTTTCTGCCACTTCCATTCCATTTTGGCTTCCAAATCCCCCCGACCTCATGAGAATTTTGTCGGTTATTTCCACTTGTTTGTACCGTGTATGTCCTCAGGAACACCACTCAAGATGCTCCATTTGATTATGAGGAGACCAGTTCGGTACTTCCTCAATTCGTCTATGGCATTCATAGCATTGGTTTCCGTGTTACGCACGGCTCATAATCTTTTTCCAAGGGTGTAGTAAGGCATGTCTGGGACAATGTCACATTTGTGTCCACTTGTGGAGAGTTCTGAACAACGAACTCGGCATGATCCGGAGTATATCCCCATTCTGTATCATGGCCTTCGGTGTAACAGTTTTAATATATCGGTTTTCATTGTTGTCCTTGGGCATCTCAGCCGCCACCCTCTTGCTAAGGGCTAGTCACTGCAGGTGTGACTCAGCATCTACCATGTACTGGTCTTTCAGAGATGGCTGTCCCAATGCGGCCCTTTTCAAAAACTTTTCTTAAGAAGGGCCTCAGTTGTCATCACCTGCCTTGTAGGTGGTGAAATTCTTGTGCATGGAATCTATGGCGAAGGTGTTGTTAGGATTGGATGTGATCATTTTGCCTAGCCTGCTAACTTCCAGTTTGCTTCTCTTGTTGGTCAATTCCCCTGATGACGCAATGGTTTCCTTGTTTTCTTGTGTGGGGTGCCCTCTCGGTGTGGTGGTATTGTTCTGAAAACTGTTGGGCTCTCTGTTGTACCTCCCTGGCAACAGTCGTGCCTAGCAACAGAGCCTGTTGTCTTCTTCTTGCTACTCTGTTTACATGCAAAGTAACTAGAGAAAACAGGGTTTATTCTTGCGATGTGTTGGACTGGCTGTGGTACTTGATTCCCAATTCAGGGATAATTCTATTTGCTTACAATAGACCTTTGTCACCTACTTGGGTCCTGCTTTAATATGCAAGCTACCTGACGCTACCTGAGAGAAAACAGAAAAAAAAAATTCTCCTGGCCTCCTTTTAAAACCAAACCCTTTTCTCTCTGTCCTTTAAAGCCTAGCTAGAGAAAAAGAAAAATAATATTCCTACTGTTCCGGCTTATATCTTTCCCACTTGCTGCCACTCATATTCATAAGATAATTCCCAAATCTGGACCTTAGCGTCCAAAAATCTGGATGGCCCGCTATGAAAACTCTAAGGCTTAATTACCATTCTTAGATCTTGATATCTCGCTGCCACCAGCCAGGAATTTTCCAGGCCTGACTCCCTCTCTGGTCTCCCCAAAAACCTTCTCTGGGGACCCCAAGACTTCAGAAGCCCTGACGTCTCATATTCATTTTTCTTTTAAGCATTGACCCTGTATTATTGCAACCTTGATACAGAGAATATTTTATGTCTTTTCTTTAATTCTTTATATAATAAGTTTTCTTTTTTAAGACTTAGTTTTGAGGTTTTTTTTTACTACGTCTGGGTAGTGTCCTAGGAACGAAAGGGGAGGGAAATTCTTTTGTGTTAGATTTACGGAGGGTAAAATCTCTAGCAGACAGCAGGGAATTTGTGGGAGGAGAAGAGCAAGGGAGGAAGCAGAGATAAGAGATCTTCTTTGTTCCTTGTTTTTCTGTGCAAGAAGAGAGCATGCTTCGTGGTATTGCATAATGAAAGACCGAGTTGCAAACAGTAACTCTCAGGTTACGCCAGACAGGAAATTCTGGGGGAAGGGGTGGGGGGAATGGTTTAATATTCCCTTTGTTAGGAGACTCCATGAATAAACAGCCTTCTTCAAAAAGAGATACAATTTAAACATTACAGCAACTACACACATGAATATACAAAAAACAATAACAGCCTATTGTTTTTCTACCTTTGTACTCACAACTTTGAAACTGAAGATTAGAAGCTTGAAGATAGAAAGACCCCCTCATAGCTGAGAGCCAGACAAAAAGACACAGACCCAAATATTCCCTCCCTCAGCTTTGAAAAATCCGGTTTCCTGATTGGTCCTCTGGTCAGGTGTTTGGGTCTCTTTGTTAACCCTTTACAGGTAAAAGAAACATTAACCCTTAGCTATCTGTTTATGACATGGGGAAATAAAGTTTTGGGTCAGTTTTTGCTCCTACAGATTCCTTTGCTGTTACAGTTGTAATAACATGAACAAAGGGGAGGCAAAATAAAGTGGAGAGGTTCACTGGGACCCTAAAGATGATGCTGTAAACCTTTATGAACCAGCACCCAGAGGACTGGGACAAGTGTTTACCCCACGTGCTGAATCAATCAGGTTCTCTCCTTTCGAGTTGCTGTATGGAAAGAGAGGGAGGGGACCCCTGGACCTGATGAGGGACTAATGGGAGGGGAAGGCCTCCTCCAATGGAGAATCAGTGGTGGAATATGTACTGACTTTTGTTTCCTAGGAAGACACAGAAAAATGTGAGTAGAGGAGACAAAAGCCATAGAACAAGCCACCACTAGGAGCTGAACCCAGGATCTCCTCTTTACAAGAAGCAGACTTTAGCCAGCTAAGCCATGGTGTCTTCTTCAAGGGCCTATTCACAACTGTTCTACTTGATGATCCAAGACAAAAATCTTCACATTCCAAAGTACAGACATTCCCCATTTCCCTAAAGACTTGCAGCCCTTGAGCAGGCTGACTCTGTGCACAGAAAGCCACAGCTGAGTTGACAGAGGGCTTCTCCCACAAGCAGCTCTGATCATATAGTGATTAGTGCTCTGCGTTTCAGTCACAGCAACTTCAGTGCAATTCTGAATCATGGCAACTTTTCCATCAGCTCCAGCCTTATCATTTGCCACTTTCCAAGACTTAGCTGCAAGGAAGGTTCTCTGTGTCTTGAACAAGCACTTACGAGGATCGTGCAGTGAGGTCTTTTCTTTTCATGAGATGAGATACAAAAAAGGGAGCCTGACAGAAAAGCCAGGTTCAGCAAGGAAGAACTGGCAGGTCAAACCAGGATCCCCTGGTTAGTAGGAAGGCTTTTCAGCCAGCTCTTCCCAAAGGCCACATCCCACAGAGAGCAATTACGGTTACAGACCCATCCTGAAATTAGAGCAGGATATTTTAAAACTTGCCATGTGGTCTTTGCTTTCTTTGTCCCAAGGACACTCTATCCAGCATGTGGCATAGAAGAACCTTAGAGTTCTGTCCATAGGCAGGTCCCTGCATACCTTGCTGAGTCGCAAGGCATATCTGCCTTCTGTCAAGGGGTTGATGGTATAGCAGATGGTCCTTAATGGGACATCAAGCAGGCTAGGCAGAACTGACACCAACTTGTCTGGGGTGTTCCCTAGAAGCATAGCACAAGTTTGAAACACAGACAGTATAGTGCCAATATTCATAACTTCAACTACAAAAATGATACACATCTAGAGATGGCATAATTATAATCAGCCAATCAGAACCTCTCCATAGACCCCTTACATGACAACTTTTCTACAATATTGGCTGCAAATATAGAATAGTGGTAGCAACGGTGATCTATACAGTTACAGATTATGTAAGTAACATCACAGGAGGTGACACGGCATCAGTGAGACTGATACTGGATTTGGTGTCCTCATTTGAAAAAGATGTTGTGAAATTGGAGCTGGGGCAACAAAGAGCCACCAAATGTTCTGAGGGCTGGAGAAAAAATTGAAAGAGCTCAACCTGTTTAGCTTATCAAAAGAAGATTGAAAGGTGATGTCATTGAAATGTTGAACTGCCTTAATGGAAAGAAAAGATGGGTATTAAAGGGCTCTTTAATCTATCAGAAAAAGGCATAACAAGACCCAATGGCTGGAAGGTGAAAAGAGACAAATTCATATCACAACTAAGGCACAAATAGTCAACAGCAAGGATGATTCACCACAGGAACAAGCTACCAAGGAAAGTGGTGGATTCTCCATCTCTTCATGTCATTTAAGGAAGACTAGATGCCTTTCTGGAATGTGTTTGCCCCAAAAGTAGCTCTTG
>NC_133769.1:148748635-148771313 GCF_003597395.2 Chelonoidis abingdonii | reverse complement strand
AGAGAGAGTATGCGAGGGGCATGCTGGCACATGATGGCATATATCACATTGGTAAAATTGGCAGGTGAATGACCCTGATAGTGTGGCGATGTGATTAGGTCCTTGATGGTGTCTCCAATAGAAATATGGGGAAGAGCTGGCAATGGGCTTTGTTGCAAGTAGGTCCTGGTTAGTGTTTTCATTGTGGTGGTTGCTGGTAAGTATTGCTCAGGTTGGGGGGTGTCGTGTAGGGTGAGTACTGCCTGTCCCCAAGATTCTGTGAGAGTGGAGGAATCAACTTAAGGATAGGTGGCAGATCCCTGTGATGCGGCTGGAGATGTTTTAGTTGGGGGCTGAAGGTGACGGCTAGTGGGTTCGTTACTTCTTGTTGGAGGATATTCTAGTAGGAGACTCTGGCTCTGTCAATCTCTTTCTCTTCATTCAGCATGTGGTATCGTAGTTGTAAAACGCTTGATAGATCCTTGTACGGTTTGTCTCTGTCTGAGGGGTTGGAGCATATCGTGGTCTATCTTAGAGCTGGCTGTAGACATGGATTGTGTGGTGGGTCTGAGTGAAAGCTGGAGGCATGGAGGTAAGTGTAGCGGTCAGTAGGTTTTCAGTATAGGGCGGAGTTTATGTGACGCACGCTTGTTAAGCACTGTGGCGTCCAAGAAGTGGATCTCTTGGTGGACTGGTCAGGCGAGGTTGATGTGGGATGGAATTGTTGAAATCCTGATGGATACTCCATAGGGCTTCTTTTCCAGGGGTCCAGAATGGATGAAGATGTCATCATGTAGCACAAAGTAGATGTATAGGAGCATTAAGGGGATGAGAGCTAAGAAACATTGGTCTAAGTCCGCATAAAATGTTGGCATACTGTGGGGCCATGGCAGCTACCCATTACAAGTGGCTGCTGACTTGAAGAGATAACTTGTCCCCAATGTGGAAGTAGTTGTTGGGTGATGGAAAAGTCACAAAGTTCAGCCACCATATTTACCATATTATCAGGGATACTGTTCCTAACGGCTTTAGTCCATCTTTGTGTGGAATGTTGGTGGTAAGGGCTTCGATGTCCATAGTGGCCAGGATGGGTTTTCTGGAAAGATCACCGTGGATTGTTAGTTTCTCAAGAGATCATGATGTCTTCAGAGATACACTAAGGAAGTGCGGTAGGCATAGGTCTGAGAAGGAGTCTACATAGCCAGACCTATCCTACTGTCAGGGTGCCAATGCCTGAGATGTGGGCCATTCAGGATTTCAAGGTTTATAAATTTTGGGTAGCAGATAGAATACCAGCTGGTCAATGGTTTCTAGGGGTGTGTCTGTGGCAGATTTGTTCTGTGCTTTTTCAGGGAGTTTTTTGAGCAGATGGTGTAGGTTTCTTTTGGTAACTCTCAGTGGAATTAGAGGGTAACACGGCTTGAGAATTGGTGTTAGAGGGTGCCTAGCACCTCTCAATTATAGGCCGACCTATCATGATGACGACAGCACCTTCCTTTGTCCCTTTTTGCACTATGAATGTCAGAGTTGTTTCTCTCAAATAAATTGGGAATCTCTAAGGTGCTACAAGTTCCTCATCTCGTTTTGCTGATACAGACTATCACGGCTACCATACTCTGAACCTATAATTATCTAGTTCCTTTTTAAAACTGTGACAGTCTAGCCTTTCACAACCTCCTGCAGAGCAACGAGTTGCATGTTGACGGTGGTCACTTGTGTGACAGAAGAACCCGTCCTTTTATTTGTTTTAAACCTGCTGCCCCATTAATTTCATTTGATGGCCTGCTTCATATTATGGGAACAAAGTAAATACTTTTCATTTCACTTTCTCCACACCACTCATGATTTATATACCTTTATCATATCCCCTGTCTTAGTCTCCTCTTTCCAACTGAAAAGTCCTAGTCTTTTAATCTCTTCATACAGTCCCATTCCAAACCCTAATAATTTTAGTTGCCCTTCTCTGAACCTTTTCTAATGCCAAATAATATCTTTTTTTTGAAATGAGATACCACCATCTGGTACACAGTATTCAAGATGTGATGTACCATGGATTTATTAAAAGGCAATAAGTTCTCGTTTTATTCTCTGGTTGCTTTTTTCATGGATTCCCTAACATCTGTTGCTTTTTGACTGCTGTTGCACACGTTGTCGTCTTCAGAGACACTATCCATGATACTCCAAGATCTCTTTTCCTGATTCAGTTGTAGCTAAAATTAGCCCCATCATTATTGTCTGTATAGTATCGGGGCTTATTTTTTCCAAGTGCATTACTTGAATTTTCCACATTATATTCATTTGCCATTTTGTTGCCCATCAGCTTAGTTTTGTGAGAGCTCTTTGAAGTTCTACACAGTCTGCATTGGTCCGTAACTATCTTGAGTAGTTTGAGTATGTCTGCAAACTTTGCCACTCACTGTTTACCCCTTTCTCCAGATCATGTTTGAATAAGTTGTCATAGGATTGGTCCCAGAACTGACCCTTAAAAGGTTCAACCGCCACCACTATAGTTACCCCTCCCATTCGAACACTGATGGGGCCAACCTGGAGAAAGTGTGGCAGCCCCTCAGAGATCAGGCTGGTGGACAAAGGACTGAGCTTGGCATTCTCAGGAAGTCATCGTTACACCTCCTTCTGACTCATGGCTTGAAGGAGAGCTTCTTTTTCTTCCCTTGCTGAAGAAAGAGCAAGAGAAGAATAGAAAGGTCGGTGGGCTCAACTCGATGCATAAGTCTATGCTGTCTTTCTTGCTTGGGAGCCCAAGAGGACCTCATGGTGGGTAAGGCACTGCTGCTCCAGAAAACAGCCCATCCCGCACATATAGGGACCAAGAGGGCATGCAAACCTGGGATTGACTCTAGAATCTGTCCAGGATGTTTTTCTCAAGCCCTGTCAGCACAAAAAGGCATCATTGCAAGTGCCACAGCCCACAAAGGCCAGGTGAATTTTTGCCTGCTGCTCAGCTTGACCTGCTTCCTCACCCCATTACCTGGCTTGATCCTGGTTACCATGTGCTGAAGATGGGCCATTATCCAAGCGGTGCCAGAGCCCCCTGGAACCAAATCGTGGGGGGGGCCCTCCCTTTTGAAAAAAGGGCAGCCTTACTCTGCACATGCCGGCCGTGCATCAGTTTGGCTATACTTTAAAGCTCCTGTCAGTAATTTCTGGGACAGTTGCTCACCTTCGAGAAGCTCCCTAAACTTGGCCTGTGTCACCCAGCTGGACATTGACTCTGTTCAACTGAGCAGAAGGGGGTCCTCACTGCTGTGGCCGCCATGCTGTAGGGCCACTGTTGAGGCTGAAGACCCTCACCGCAAGCACTTCACTGACCCACCCACTGACAATCCAGTAAGATGTAAGGTGGAAGTAGAAGAACAACGGGGGGAGGGTTCATAAACAGATAGCTCAGGTTATATGTTTCTTTACCTGAAAGCTGTTAACAAAGGGACCCCAAACTACCCTGACAGAGGAACCTAATCAGGAAACCAGATTTTTTTAAAGTGAGGGAGTAAGGAAAGACCTCGACACGAGTTGCAGGATAACTGAGGGGGTGAAAAAAAGCCGCTTTTCCGAGCTCACCTCTACCTCTTTTATTATCTCTTTTCTCGCTCCTGGCAGACATGTGCAATTACATGTTTACTACTCTCAGAGGGTAAACTCTTTCCACTATATATAAGGTTCAAAGTCATTATTATATGCCGTTACATGTGGCAGCAATCACAGCTAATATCCTGAATTTGGAGCTCAATGGCTATAAGGCAACACGCCAAAGTGCGAGCATAAATAGATATGATAATCTAATTAGGTCAAAAGGGAGACAACT
The DNA here is from genome assembly GCF_003597395.2 of Chelonoidis abingdonii. Lineage (NCBI taxonomy): Eukaryota > Metazoa > Chordata > Testudines > Testudinidae > Chelonoidis > Chelonoidis abingdonii. Next base: position 148,767,511 of record NC_133769.1, on the reverse strand, counting down.
CGCTTCCCGAGAAGGAAGGTAAGCGTTCCGGTCAGAAAGGATCGGTGCTGCCCAATCCAGCAGCCAGAAACGCAATATTCCGTCGGGGGATGGCCTCCATTCACAAGATGGAAAGAGTAATATCCCTACAAGGGAGGGACTTCTGGGTGTGTTTGTTCTTTGTCTGTCTGTTTGTTCTCTCGGGCTATTGAGGGAAGATTTTTTTTTCTATCTCCAAAGTTCTTTCTACCGGCTTCTGTTCCCAAGTTGTGGTATCAAAAGGAAAGCAATAGTTTATATATTGTATTTTTGTATTTAACAATGTGTGGAGTTGCTGGAAAGTTAAATTGGATATCTTTTTGAATAAGGCTGATTATTCAATTTTCTTTTAAGCAAGAGCCCTGTGTTATGTCATTTGATGCAGTGATCAATGGTCGGTTTTTCTTCTTTTTTATATACGAGTTTCTTTTTAAAACTTGTTGATTTTCTTTTCTAGTTGGCAAGGGGATAGGAAATCTCTGTGCAGGAGTACTGCTCTCTCAGGGAAAGACTGGAGGGGGAGAAGAGGAGGGGGGAAGGTAAATTGTCTCTCGGTTTTGTGTTTCAAGGGATCGAAGCAGGAAATCTCCTAGTACCGCCAGGGGAGGAAAAATCTGGGAGGAAGTAAAGAGGGCAGGAAGGGAAGTGGTTTATTTGCCCTTGTTGAGGCTACGGGCATCTGAGTCTTGGGGTCCCCCGGGAAAAGTTGGGGGAGACCGAGAGAGTTATCAGGTAGCTCAGAATCCTGATTGGTGGCACAAGATAAATCGCAAGCTGGTAATTAAGCTTGGAGGTTCATGCCTTAAGCGCACCAGATTTTGGATGCTAATAGATTTGGGACAGACGGCTTATTACTGAGGGGGGGGCTTCCAATCTCCTCCCCCTTCTGCCACCATAGGCCATTCCTACCCAGTGCGCATCCACGTGGTTAAAAAGAAAATACGGCCATACTCGGAAGAGTCAGTTGCGTTCCTGGCAGTTGCCCGGCAACATTCCCCTTCGGGCTGACACGACCTCCAGCTCAGCCATCCACTGAAATTGAAAAACAAAATAGTAAAGCCGTAAAAAGGCTCAAGGCCCACCAGGGCTCAACCCCCTTCTAATCACGGCAGAAAGCCACACGTCTCCTGACTGGGTAGGACATCCAATTGCCCCAAAGAAGTGGGAGGCCATCCGGTCGGTCTCAGCACCACTCGTGGAGCGGGGAAATACATGGCTGAGGAAATTCCCCACAGCCAAAAGATACGTCTTGAGGGGCATCAACAACTTTGTAGGTAATGAGAAGGTCCATTTGACGCCACTGCTGAGCCATTCCTTCCACAGGCAGGCAACCGCTTCTCCCAGTTGTGTTCCCCACCTATCCATCACCAACCAAATGCTAGAAGGCCAACTCATCAACCTGCCCACTCTGCAGCCCTTCTCTTCCGCCTGACTGATAGGGAGGAGTATTGCGCCTCACCTCCCTTAGGCCCTTCAGCATCTGGGAACACCAACACTGGCCCAAGTGACTTTGGGGCCAGTAGTCAACCATAGGGCTGCCTCCTAGGCCAACTGCAGGCCCAGCTTCAGGACTCAGAGGAAATGCAGTTTGCATCCCTACCTACAGGATCCAGGCATGCCAGGCTTCTGGATCAAACATTCCAACTCACTCATGAGTCACAACAGCTAGCGAGCAAATAGGCATCTACCAGGCATTTGAGAAGCAAGAGAAGCTTTGGAAATCCCCAGGATGATTAAGCTAGCAACCAAAGGACCAGCCAAGGTCCCACTGAGACATGATTTCAATTTAGGATTCAAAGCCCTGAGTGAGCTGCCCTTAACACCATGCGACCAGCATGGAAGCCCTTGATCTCTGTTGATCCACAGGGACAACTCAGTGGGACAATTTTTTCTGGGGGCAGGGAAGACCCAGTGGGAACATACTCTCAGACCAGCCCTGAATTTCCAAAAGTTAGCACAGGCAGGCTTGCTGGCAGGCCCAGAAGCCTTCTTCTTCCCTGGACTGTGAGGCCGTGGACAGATGGGAATGTCAGGAACACAACCCCACCCGCATCCCCAGCCTGAGGCCTAATACGCAAAGCTATGAAATATTGACTGCAGCTAGGCTTGTTTTTCTGTACAAAGCATTGCGGGGGCGAAAGATGTGTCAGGGCAATAGAGGGGAACCTGAACATCGGAAAAGGGACTAGTGAAAAAGAGGGGTCCAAGACCATGCCAATGTGGTGACCGCTGTCTTTGTATAACCAGCACCACAACGAAAAGGGGTGTTAAAACACTCAACCGCAGACTCGAAACAATAACAGGAAAAACCATAAATGGGAAAATTAAAACGGCCAGCTGCTTAGGATCAATATGTATCTCAAATAAGGCAATTAACATGTGTAACTCACATGCTAACACATTTGGCGGTTTTAACCTTTAATAAGCATGGCAGATTGTAAGTAAATAACAGCTTGCCTCTTGGCGTGGAGTCATGCTGTTAATCCTTGCATATATGCTTGTATGAAAATAGGAGGCTAGGGCGGGTCTATCTAAAATCAACTGTGTGGTGCAATTTTTCCATGACACGGAAGTACATCTTCAGTCCCCAGGCAGTAAGAGCCCTGTCAGAAGGACACAAGTCCTGAAAAGGAAAACTGAAGTTCAAGGAAAAGTCTTCTGAATGTTCTTGGAGGATGTCAGAAAGTTAAAGGCATCTTATTTATTTGACCGAGGGACTTGAACATGGACCTCAGATTAAGTCCAATGCACTACCAAACTGAATTAACCAGCTCATATGAAAAAAGGCACATTTTAATGCAGAAAAGAAAATTAGTCAAGAAAAAAAAGAGAAACAATACAGAACGGGCTATTCTCACTCTCTTGAGCAGGCACAACACCATGGTATGTTAAGGCCCATACAAATGAGGGCAGACCTCTTCTCTCCTGATGGCAAAGAACCCCAGGGTTACCTAAAAGACAGGGACATCCTCCCTGAATGGGCTTTAAAAAGGCAGTGGTAAAAAAGTTGTCCTGACATTTCTTGTTTAGCAGACTAGACATTTTAGGCAAACTTAGAATTCCTCTGGTGCTAAACACCGTGAAACTCCCCTTTCTCTTAACAGAGGGCTTAACGCCCCTTACTCACTCAGCTCACAATGCCAGAGTTGATGTCCTGTTCCCATTGGAGCAGATGGGGAATGAGCTTGAGGTACAAAGAGAAGGGAAGATTGACCTCCACAAAGGAGTATACAGCAAGGGGCGGTGGCAGAGCGAGAAAGAGAAGTGTACGGTCTGACTCCTGTTCTAATTGAACAACAAAACCCCCCCAGAGGGCAGAGATAGAGCCGGAACCAGCTGGTGGGAATCTCGACTGAAAAACCATTGTTTCAGTCTGGAAAATCCGCAGTCAGACTAACCGGTTTGTTTCTCAGATCATAACAAGTGGGACGAAATTCTTAGCAAAAAGATTTTGGTTGCAAACAAAGAGCATCTCCTGTTTGTCAGCACGGTGTAAATTGTCTCTTCCACACAAAGAGGAGACCCTAATCTACATAAAATTAGATAAGGCGCTCAGTCTGAGCTAAGTAGTTGCTGCTTTAAACAATCAAAATAAAAAAAATTATGTCATAATCTTGATAACGTGATAGGACACCTCATCTATGCACTAGTCCTAGTGATAACTCTCGCAGGGGATCCCATCTCCCACCACCGTGAGTGTAGGTAGGAGCGGATCATTACTTGAAACAGGGAAGCTAAGGCTGAGAAAGGAGATATGATCGTGTCTTAGGTCACACACTCAGTCAGGTGGCAGAGTTGGGAAAGGGACCCAAGAGCCCTGATTTTCAAACTAACCAGCAGATCTTGAATTTAAGACATTAATGACTGAATAACTTGTCTCACATGACTCCCAGCAGTCAACAACAGTGCACAGTATTATTCAGCAAGTATTGAGGAGAACTGTAACATGAACTGGCTCTGAGACATAATCGCATGGAAGCAGCAAAAAAAATTCGTCAAACATAGAACTGCTGGGTTAATGAGTTATTTTATTTGGTCTTTAAAGGAGAACAACAAGGACCTGAGTCTCCTCCCTGTCAAATAATCCCCTGCTCAGCCAATCAGCGGCAGAGACTGAGGATGGGAGGCTGAGGGTTCTCACCCAGAGAGCCGCAAAGGATGGCCCAGATCACTGGTCGGATCACTGCCCGAGCACTATTTCTGCCCACATTTTTGGGTGACCCTCCCACAGTGCAGCTGCAGAGCACTCCCCCACAATACACACATACACACCTCGCTGGGTTGAGAGGGGAAACAGGAGACAAGGACAAAGAAGCAAGAATAAGGAGGGAGGGATGTGATGAGGAAAAGGTGAAACAAAAAGGACAAAGCCCTAATGTCCCAGTGATTAAAGGGAAAATCCAGGTGCGGAATAAAATTTTGCCTCCTTAGCTTGTAATTTTTATGGCCTAGAAATCACTGTCACCAGATGGATTGGACTGAGCAGTTACATAACCTAAAAGGGAAGAAGACAACTGAAAGAGGTTGCTCCTGGCGCTTACATACGTGAACTTGAAATACTTCTCAGTCCTCAAGAGAGACTGGAGAGGAGACTTGATGAAGCAAAGCACAGGGTCTCTGAGTTTCCTGGCCCCTCGCTCCTGGCTACGGCTGAATGTCAGGCATCTCTCTGTGAGGGTCCACCACCTCTCTCCTATCTACTTTGACCAATAGTCTGAGGTCCTGCGAAAGATCTTTTGTGATGTCAACTGCCACACCCTCCCTTGCGTGGCTAATGTCGCTGCCCCTGCCAGGCACTTTAGGAGGTTGAGCTACTCCGTGGATCACCAGGCCACTCCAAAAGGAGCGTTCGGTTCTAGAAAGCAAGCTGGCTAGACAGGAAAACATCAAGACTGCTGCTCAAATGCCACTACATTCAGTTTTTATCAAGAAAAATTAGTCGACTTTATGACCAGAGCGACCATTAAGAGCATCTATCTGACCCCCTGCAGATCCACAGCCTCCTGTAATGACAGGAGGCTGTGGATCTGCAGGGGGTCAGCATAGATGCCTCTTAATGGTCGCTCTGTCATAAAGTCGACTAATTTCTGTAAAAACTGAATGCTAGTCATTTGGAGCAGCAGTCTGATGTTTTTCCTGTCTAGCCAGCTTGCTTTCTAGAACGAAACGCCTCCTTGAGTGGCGAGTGATCCACAGGAGTAGCTCAAACCTCCAAAGTGCCTGCCAGGAGGTGTGTGTGTATTGTGGGGGAGTGCTCTGCAGCTGCCACTGTGGGAGGTCCACCCAAAAATGTGGGGCAGAAATAGTGCTCGGGCAGTGATCCCGACCAGTGATCTGGGCCATCCTTTGGGCTCTCTGGTGAGAACCCTCAGCCTCCCATCCTCAGTCTCTGCCCTGATTGGCTGAGCAGGGGATTATTGACAGGGAGGAGACTCAGGTCCTTGTTGTTCTCCTTTAAGACCAAATAAATAACTCATAACCAGTTCTATGTTTGACGAATTTTGCTGCTTCCCTGCATTAATTGTCTCTGAGCAGTTCATGATTACAGTTCTCCTCAAATACTTGCTGAATAATTACTGTGCACTGTTGTTGATCTGGAGCTCATGTGAGAGCAGTTTATTCAGGTCATTCAATGTCTGAAATTCAAGATCTGATGGTTAGTTTGAAAATCAGGGCTCTTGGGTCCTATTCCCAACTCTGCCACTGACTGAGTGTGTGACCTAAGACAAGTCAATTCTCCTTTCTCAGCCTTAGCTTCTCCCTCGTTCAAGTAATGATCCGCTCCTACCTACCTCACGGTGGGTGGAGGATGGGGATCCACTGGAGAGTATCACTAGGACTAGTGCATAAGATGAGGTGTCCTATCACGTTTACTCAGAGCAGATTATGACATAATTTTTTTTATTTTGATATTGTTAAGAGCAGCAACTACTTAGCTCAGACTGAAGCAGCTTATCTAATGTTTGAGATCTAGGTGTCTCCTCTTTGTGTGAGATGAGACAATTTAACACCGTGTGACAAACAGGAGATGCTTTTGTTTTGCAACAAAATCTTTTTGTAAAGAACTTTCGTCCCACTTGTTATGATTCTGAGAAACAAACCGGTTTAGTCTGACTGGGATTTTCCAGACTGAAATGGTTTCAGTGAGATTTCCCCACCATCTGGATTCCTGGGCTCTATCTCTGCCTCTGGGGGGGTTTGTTGTTCATTAGAACAGGAGTCAGGACCGACGACTTCTCTTTCTAGCTCTGCCACCGCCTTGCTGTATACTCCTTTGTGGAGGTCACTTCCCTTCTCTGTACCTCAAGCTCTTCCCCATCTGTCCAATGGGAACAGGGACAGTTCTTGAACTCTGGGCAGTTGTGAGCCTGAGTGAGATAAGGGGCGTTAAAGCCCTCTGTTAAAGAGAAAGGGGAGTTTCACGGTGTTTAGCACCAAGGAATTCTAAAGTTTGCTAAAATGTCTAGTCTGCGGAAACAAGAAATGGTCAGGACCAAACTTTTTAACCACTGCCTTTTTTAAAGCCCATTCAGGGATGTGAGTCCCTGTCTTTTAGGTACCTGGGGTTCTTTGCCATCAGGAGAGAAGAGGGTCCTGCCTCCATTTTTTTGGCCTTAACAAACCAGGTGTTGTGCCTGCTAAGAGAGTGAGAATAGCCCGTTTTCTGTATTGTTTCTCTTTTTTTTCTTGACTAATTTCTTTTCTGCATTAAATGTGCCTCTTTTTCATATGAGCCTGGTTAATTCAGTTGGTAGTGCATTGGACTTTTAATCTGAGAGTCCAGTGTTCAAGTCCCTGGTCAAATAAAAAGATGCTTTAACTTTCTGACATCCTCCAAGAACTTCAGAAAGACTTTCCTTGACTTCAGTTTTTCCTTTTCAGGACTTGGCCTTTCCTAGAAAGGGCTCTTTACTGCCTGGGACTGAAGATGCTACTTCCTGTCATGGAAAATTGACCACACAGTTGATTTTAGATCAGACAGCCTGAGGCTCCTTTATTTCATACAAGCATATATGCAAGGAGAGACAGCATGACTCCACGCAAGAGGCAAGCTGCTCTATTTACTACAAATTCTGCCATGCTTATAAAGGTTAAAACCGCAAAAATGTAGCATGCTGGTTACACATGTTAATTGCCTTATTTGAGATACAATATTGATCCTAAGCAAGCTGGCCGTTTAATTTTCCCATTTATGGTTTTTCCTGTTATTGTCGAGTCTGCGGTTTGAGTGTTTTAACACCCTTTTCGTTGTGGTCTGGTTATACAAAGACAGCTGTCACACATTGGCATGTCTTGGGACCCTCTGTCTTATCACCTAGTTCCCTTTTCCATGTTCAGTTCCCCTTATTTGGGGCCCTGACCACATCTTTCTGCCCCCGCATGCCCTTTGTACAGAAAAACAAGCCTAGCTGCAGTTCTAATATTTCATAGCTTTTGCTTATTAGGCCTCAGGCCTGGGGAGCGGTGGGGTTGTTTTTTCCCTGACATTCCTCATCTGTCCACTGGCCTCACAGTCCAGAGGAAGAAAGGCTTCTGGGCCTGCAGCAAAGCGCTGTGTGCTAACTTTTTGAGAAAATTCAGGGCTGGTCTGAGAAGTATGTTCCCACTGGGTCTTCCCTGCCAGAAAAAATTGTCCCCACTGAGTTGTCCCTGCTGGAAGTCAACAGAGATCAAGGGCTTCCATGCTGGTCCCATGGTGTAAGGGCCAGCACTCAGGGCTTTGAATCCTGAAATTGAAATTCAAGTCTCAGTGGGACCTTGGGGTCCTTTGGTTGCTAGCTAATCATCCTGGGATTTCCAAAAGCTTCATCTTGCTCTCTCCAATGACATGGTAGCCTGTCTCTTGCCTGCTAGCTGTTGTGACTTGAGTGGAAGTGGGAATGTTTGATCCAGAAGCCTGGCATGCCTGGAGTCCTGTAGGTAGGGATGCAAACTGCATTTCCTCTGAGTCCTGAAGCTGGGCTGCAGTCTGGCCTAGGAGGCAGCCCTATTGGTTGACCTACTGGCCCAAAGTCACTTGGGCAGTGTTGGTGTTCCCCAGGGATGCTGAAGGGCCTAAGGGAGGGAGGCTCAATACTCCTCCCTATCAGTCAGGGCGGAAGAGAAGGGCTGCAAGAGTGGGCAGGTTGATGAGTTGGGCCTTCTAGCATTTGGTTGGGGATGAGGTGGGGAACACAAACTGGGAGAAGCGGTTGCTGGCCTGTGAGGAATGGCTCAGCCAGTGGCGTAAATGGACCTTCTCATTAGCCTACAAAGTTGTGATGCTCAAGACGTATCTTTTGGCTGTGGGGAATTTCCTCAGCCATGTATTTCCCCCTGCTCCACGAGTGGTGCTGAGACCGAACCGGATGGCCTCCCACTTCTTGTGGGGCAATAGGATGTCCCTACCCAGTCAGGAGACGTGTGGCTTTTCTGCCGTATTAGAAGGGGGTTGAGCCTGGTGGGCCTTGAAGCCTTTTACGGCTTTACTATTTTGTTTTTCAATTTTCAGTGGATGGCTGAGCTGGAGGTCAGGTCAGGCCCGAGGGGAATGTTGGGGCAACTGCAAGGAACGCAACTGACTCTTCCGATATGGCCGTATTTTCTTTTTAACCCACTGGATGCAGCACTGGGTACGGAATGGCCTATGGTGGCAGAAGGGGGAGGAGATTAGGAAGCCCCCCCTCATGTAATAAGCGTCTGTCCCAAATCTGGACCTTAGCATCCAAAATCTGGGTGCTTAGCATGAACCTCCAAGCTTAATTACCAGCTTGGATCTTATCTTGCTGCCACCAATCAGGATTCTGAGTACCTGATAAACTCTCTGGTCTCCCCAAACTTTTCCCTGGGGGACTCAGTTTTCACCAGACCCACCACACAATCCATGTCTACAGCCAAGCTCTAAGATACACGCATATTGCTCCAACCCCTCAGACAGAGACAAACCTACAAGGATTTCTATCATAGCGTTCTTACAACTACCATACCACTGCTGAAGTGAAGAACAGATTAAAGAGATCCGAAGAGTTCCACAAGTCACCTACTACAGACACCCAACAAGAAAGGAACGAACCCACTAGCGTCACCTTCAGCCCCCAACTAAACTCTCCAGGCATCATCAAGAATCTACAACCTATCCTAAGGACGATCTCTCACTCTTACAGATCTTGGGAGACAGGCAGTCCTGCTACAGACACCCCCAACCTGAAGCAAATACTTACCAGCAACCACACAACAAAACACTAAAACCCCCAGGGAACCTATCTTGCAACAAAGCCCATTGCCAACTCTTTCACATATCTATTAGGGGACACCATCAATAGGACCTAAATCATACTTAGCCACACTATCAGAGGCTCATTCACCTGCACATCTACCAATGTGATATATGCCATCATGTGCCAGCAATGCCCCTCTGCCATGTACATTGACCACACCGGACAATCTCTACGTAAAAGAATAAATGGACACAAATCAGACATCAAGAATTAACACATTCAAACGCAGTCAGAGAACACTTCAATCTCCCTGGTCACTTGATTACAGACCTAAAAGTCGCAATATTACAACAAAAAACCTTCAATAACACACTCCAGCTGGAGACTGCTGAATTGGAATTAATTTGCAAACTGGACACTATTAAATTAGGCTTGAATAAAGACTGGGAGTGGATGGGTCATTACACAAAGTAAAACTATTTTCCCATGTTTATTTGCCCTCCTACTGTTACTCACACCTTCTTGTCAACTGTTGGAAATGGACCATCCTGATTATCACTACAAAAGGTTTTTTTCTCCTGCTGCTAATAGCTCACCTCAGCTGATCACTCTCATTATAGTGTGTATGCCAATACACATTTTTTCATGTTCTCTGTGTATATATATATCTTCCTACTGTATTTTCCACTGCATGCATCCGATGAAGTGATTTTAGCCCACAAAAGCTTATGCTCAAATAAGTCTGTTAATCTCTATGGTGCCACAAGTACTCCTTGTTCTTTTTGCAGATAAATTAATGGAGGTTAAGTCCATGAATGGCTATTAGCCAGACTGGGTAAGGAATGGTGTCCCTAGCCTATGTTTGTCAGAGAGTGGAGATGGATGGCAGGAGAGAGATCGCTTGATCATTACCTGTTAGGTTTACTCCCTCTGGGGCACCTGGCATTGGTCGCTGTTGGCAGATAGGATGCGGGGTTGGATGGACCTTTGGTCTGACTCAGTATGACCATTCTTCTGTTCTTATGAAGGGAGGGGCAGAGCACTGTGACAGAGTTTCTATAGTGCAGTGGTTATCACATTTGCCTAACACACAAAAGATCCCTGGTTTGAAACTAGGCAGAAATATGATAGCTTAATTTTCCCAGCTCCTACTGGCCTGTCCCCGCTTTGTAGGAGCAGCAGTGATTTCTATGCTCAAAAGGTCTGTTATATTTCCCCCCTCCCACTTTTGTCTCCTCTTTCTCTCTGAATGCCTGTGAAGTGGCTTTCCCTTTCCTCCTCCCACTCCTCCTGGAATGCTTGTGGGATGAATGGGCTGGTTGAAGAGCAGAAGAACTTCCAGTTAGACAAGGTGCCTGGGACTCTAATTAGGCAGCGATCACCCAAAGCACGGACACTGCCCAAGGTGGAGGGTGACCAATCAGATGCAGCCAAGTCATCTCTAGTCGCAGGCCATGAGGAGGAGGTCCTTAAAAGGGGAGGGGCCCTGTGCTCAGGAGAGCACTCACAAGCTTGTACCTCCAGTGAATGCCCTTCACCTGGACCACCTGGCCAATGGTTCTCTGCGTTGTATTTCATTGTGCCTCAGGAAGACTTACCTTCATCACACCATCCATCACGGCGCTGTGGGACATTCACCTTGCAGAATACTGACATCTTCAGTGCTGTGCCTGTCCTGGGAATGTGAGTGTGTGAGTGTGACAACCCCGCCCCCGCCCTTCTTCTTTTGAGCTTAGCTGTCAGTATAATAAATGTGCTGCTTTCTGCCAAACTCTGGTGGGTCATTAGTCCTCCCTACGCTTACTAGCAGGCCCAATTTCAGGTAGCACCTGCGACAACCCCAACCCCTGCAGGACAGAGGGTGGTGAAACGATCTGAGAAAAAGCCTTGGCAGCAGCAGGGGAAAGCTAGAGGATCTGGGCCAGTCACCTTTTGGAGCCTTGTGGCTTGGCCTCCTCTGCCCTTGGAGGTTGGCCTATGGAGGCCGGCTCTTCCTGCTGGCCTCCTCTGCATGACTTGCCAAAGGAGGAAGTGAAGCAGAAATGGGGCAAAAGAGGAAAGTTGAGCTGAGGAAGGCAGGGCAGAAGCTAAGTGCCTCAGTGCAGCTAAGTGGAGTTAGTAGAGCACCACCATTTGTTCTGCAAAGCCTGGGGAGGTGCAGTTGGCTGCTGGGAGGTAGAATCCTGTGCCTGCCTCTTGGCTTCCCAGGGCCAACCTGGGCTGGTGCTGTGAGAGGAGCATCAGAACTGCTGCTCTCTGCCCTCTTACCAGCCCTGGCTCAGGAAAGTGACCTGATGCAGGGAGCTCGGAATGATGTCGCTTCTTGCGCCCACAATCCTGCAGCCCCTAGGGATGCCCCGGAAGGAGCAAGCCTTGGCAGGGAGGAGCGAGGGCAGCATGCCAGCTGCGCCATGCACACACAGGTCAGTGTCCCCATGTGGGTGCAGGAGAGGTGCGGGATTCTGTGATTCTATTCTTATCAAATCATCACTTAATATCAGGCGCTCAAATTCACCGATTAGTATTAGACACTAGCATTTATATTTTTATATATGAGTTATTTTAGATAGAGATATATATAGATAGGCAATTGAAGGAGATTTCATTTCACTCTTTCTATACAGATCTACCTTATATATATATCTTCGCATACTCTCCTCCTTACAGGCTTAGAGAATCCTGTGAAATAGCTCCTCCCTTAACGGCTGATCTTGTCTTGAACCCTGTGCTCCTCAGCGCCTTGTCGGCTTTTCCGCCCAGCTCTGAGGCTGTCCCTACACTGCGCACTTACCAAACGGCGCATTGTGCACTACTAAAACCGTGCCGTTGTAAGGTGTGTTGTGTGGCCGCTGCCTATCGCTGGGAGAGAGCTTCCCGGAACAAACCACTCCAACGAGGGCAGGAGCTTCATCACCGGGAAGCACAGCTACCACCTACGAAAGCGCTGTTCACACTGCTGCTTTTCATGCCAAACTTTGGCACTTGGGAGTGTTTTTTCTCACCCTGAAACAAACTTTAAGCAACAAAAGCCTAAATTTAAAAAACTCCTCTGCACCCTAATTTAATTTACTATTTATACACGCTTGTAACTATCTCCAGTTTGGTGTCCTCATTTGAAAAGATGTTGTGAAACTGGAGCTGGGGCAGCAAAGAGCACAGATATTCTAGGCTGGAGAAATTCTTCTGGTGAGCTGTTTGAAAGAGCTCAACCTGCCTTAGTTTTATTAAAGAAGATGAAATGTACTTCATTGAAGTGGCCTTAATGGAGAGAAAAGATTGGTATTAAAGGGCTCTTAGTAGAGAGAGGAGGCATAACAGACGCCAATGGCATGAAGGTGAAGAGACATTTCATATTAAACTAATTAGAGACACAAATAGTCACAGTGAGGAGATATACCACAGGAACAAGCTACCAGGAAAGTGGTGGAATTCTCCATCTCCTGAAGGTCATTCCAATGAAGACTAGATGCCATTTCTGGAATTTGTATGCCTCAAAGTAGATATGTGTCATACAGAGGCCCTGTGACTATGCAGGGGGTCAGAATTAAAGAGTATATGGTCCTCTTTGGGCATAAAAGTCGGCTAATTTCTGAAAACTGTGGTAGATAATAGAGAGGACAGTGTCTGGATGTTCCTGTCTAGCAGGCTTGCTGCCTAGAACGAAATAGATATATTGAGTGGGGTGATCACGGGAGTTAGCTCAACCATAACAAGTGCCTGGCCAGGGCAATGACATTGGGCACACAAAGACAGGGGGTGGCATGTGACATCACAAAGGCTTTTGCAGGACCTCAGACTATTGGTCCAAGGTGGTGGGGAGGTGGTGACCTACACAGAGAGATGCTGAATCAACAGGCAGGACGGGCGAGGGGACCAGGGACAACCTCAGAGACCCTTGTGCTTTGCTTCAATATAATACTCTCTTTAAGGACTGAGAGATTATTGGAGTCATGGACATAAGTCGCAGAAGAACGTCTTTCGAGTTTTCTCCTTCCTTTGGTGGTTTTTTTTTTTTTTTTTTTTTGTGGTAGTGATTTTACTAGAAACACGTCCTGTTTAGAAGGTAAGAGCCTCCTGGAGGTTTGAAACCTGTGCAGCATCTATCCATCTGGGTGAGAGTTTGAATTCCTGGCATGGAAAAACACGAGCTTCAGGACGCAGAATTTTATTTTGCACCTGGGATTTTGTCCCTTAGAATCACTGGGGACTTAGGATTTGTCCTGTTTGTTTACCTTTTCTCCAATTCCTCCCTCCTTCTTTCTCATCTCTTGCTCTTTGTCTTTCTCTTGTTCCACTCCCAACACAGAGGGATATGTGTGGGGTGGGGGGGGGTGTTGCGGGGCAGTGCTCGTGCAGCTCCCACTGTGTAGGTCCCCAAAAATGTGGGGCTGAACTAGTGCTCGGGCAGTGGATCCCCACCAGTCACCTGGGGCCATCCTTTGGGCTCTTGGTGGGTACTCAGCCTCCCGCCCTCAGCTCTAACCCTGATTGGCTGAGCAGGGGGTTATGACCAGGGATGAGACTCAGATCCTTGTTGTTTCTCTTTTAAGACCAGTAAATAAGTCCAGAACCAGTTTTCTATGTTTGAAATGAATTTTTCTCTCTGCATTAATGGTCTCTGAGCAGTTTCATGATTCTCTCTAACATTGCGTTCTCCTCAAATACTTGCTTGAAATAATTACTGTCACATTGTTTGGTCTGGAGCTCATCTGAGAGCACTTGATTCAGGTCATTCAGTGTCTGAAATTCCAAGATCGATGGTTAAGTTTGAAAATCAGGGCTCTTGGGTCCTATTCGGCCAATTCTGCTCTGACTGGCTGTGTGACCTAAGACAAGTCAATTCTCCCTTTCTCAGCCTTACTTCTCCCCTCTTTAAGCTAGGGAGATAATGATCTGCTCCTACTACCTCACACACTCACTCTTCCCAACACACACACTTGTCTTCCCCACAACACACAGTCCCACACTGCAGTTGAAAGGCAGTGTCAATCTAGTAGGATGCCCCATTGACCCCGCCCCAAATTGGGGGGGGGAATTTAGAGAAACTTGCCTCACTGAAAGTCAGCCAAAAGAAACACACGCAGCCCTTCCCTAGCCAGGGAAGTCGAGAAGCGACATCATGCTGAGCTCCCTGCATCCAAGGTCACTTTCCCTCACTGGCGCTGCAACGCAGAGGGCAGAGAGCAAGCAGCTTCTGATGTTTTCCCTCAGCAGCACAGCCAGGTGGGGAAAGTGATCAGGACGCACGGAGCAATAGTGTTGCTCCCTCGCTTCTCCCCAACACTGAGGAAGGCAAAAAGTGAATCTTGCCTACATAGGCTGCTCACAATAATGGGCCTTTTTCTGTGGACAGCTGAAAAGACATCCCAGACAGAAAAGCAATAGGCACAAGAAAGCCTAGCAGCTGCTGAACGTAGTTCAGTTGGCGAGCACTAAACTAAACATCCTGTTCAATCTCAGGCTTTGGAAGGCTCTTCTATCCCTGTTTGTGGCAGGGTTGGGCTGTTCTCTTGAAAGTGGGACAGTTCCCTTTAAACTGCCACGATCTCTCATTTCAAGGCTATGCAGCAGGAAAAGACGCATGGGCTTCTGCACCGAGTTGGCCACCTGAGCTTTCATTCTGCACTTGCTCTTTGTCAGCAAGGGGAAGAAACAGCAGCTCTCCTCAAGCTGGAGTCACAAGGCGACGTAAAGGAGCGACTTCCTGATGCCAGCTCCAGTCCTCGCTCAGCGAAGCTTGGACCATCGAAGGGCTTCACCACTTTTCTCGAGGTTGTCCCCATTGGTATGGCCAAGGCTAGTAACACTTTAGCTCTATCCTCAATTCCATTATACTAACCAACCCGTCTGGCTGGGCAGAAGCAACATACAGTTTCTTCTTTGTTCTTTGTTCACACATATTAAATAAGGATGTAATGAGACACACACAGGGGGGGGGGGGGGGGGGGGGGGGGGGGGGGGGGGGGGGGGGGGGGGGGGGGGGGGGGGGGGGGGGGGGGGGGGGGGGGGGGGGGGGGGGGGGGAGGGGGGGGGGGGGGGGGGGGCGGGGGAGGGGGGGGGGGGGGGGGGGGGGGGGGGGGGGGGGGGGGGGGGGGGGGGGGGGGGCTCCGGCCTGCCAGTTCTTCCTTCACAGTCTTAGGGAATGGGGAAACATTCTTATTTGGAATTTGCAGAGTGTTGTCCTGGGCTATCAAAGGACAGTTGACAAGCACTTTTTGTGAGGCAGGCCATCATGGTAGACTGGCTTAAGCACTGTCTAGTAAACAGATGATCCTAGGGTATTCAAACTCCCAGTGGATGCTTGTCCAGGGCCAGCTTAGGAATGGACGAACAGGCCCATTCAGCACAGTTTATGCCGGCGCGTCTCTGAACAAACGTGATGACCTGCATAAAATAACATCACTTGGGTTCTGGTGTCACTCCCAACGGTGGGCAGTCGACCTTTGCACGTAGCTCTGTGTGCTGACCCCCATGGTATAAGGTGTGTCCTTCAGTGCCTCACTAAGTCTGGAATTAGTGAAGACCGCAGCCAAGTCCCTGGGCATGCCGCTCGCACGTGTTGAATTAAACTCCGAAAAAGTGTCACCCTAGCCAGGGAAGGGATGCCACTAGGCGCGGGGCCCTGATTCCGGCGAGTGGTGGAATAGGCCTGAAAGCCGGCCCTGGCCTGTTCTATGGCTTTTTTGTCTCCCTCTGCTCACAGTTTTCCTGTTCTTTCTGGGGAAACAGAAAGAGACCTCATTGGTATCCCAAGTCATTGCCTTGCTAAAGAAGGAAAAGGCTTCTTTGGAGAGAAGCATTGGAAAGAATCAATCACCTATTAGAGATATACCTGGAAGCAATAAATCGTAAACAGGGACTGCTGTGACGGAGCAGTTAGCATGGGTGGTTGCTTTGAACTGCAATTCCTGCAACACGAGAGCTGCGCCCACAGTCCTTAGCTGATTCGCTGGGATGTCACACGCAGATGTCATGTCACCTTCTTTTGATTGTCACTGATGAAAATGGAGGAGTGGAAGAAGTGCCAGAGGCAACTGCAGTGACCTTGGGTAAAGCGCCACCGCCTCCTTGCACCCTCAACCCCTCCTCACCAGCAAGAGCCTGCACTTCCTCTCCTGGGCGCAAGTGCCACCCCTGGGAAGCCAAGAGGCAGGCACAGGATTCTACGTCCCAGCAGCCAACCACCCCTCCCCCAGGCTTTGCAGAACGAATGGTGACGCTCTACTAACCCACTAGCTGCACTGAGGCGCTTAGATTCTGCCTTGCCTTCCTCAGTCCACTTTCCTCTTTTGCCCTATTCCTGCCTCACTTCCTCCTTTGGAAAATCACGCAGAGGAGGCCAGCAGGAAGAGCCGGCCGCCATAGGCCAACCTCCCAGTGCAGAGGAGACAAGCACAAGGCACCAAAAGGTGACTGGCCCAGATCTTCTAGCTTTCCCCTGCTGATGCTAAAGCTTTTTCTCAGCTCATTCACCAGCCTTTGTCATGCAGGGGTTGGGGTTACCGCAGGTTTGACTCGAAATTGGGCCAACTAATAAGCATAGGGAGGACTAATGACCCACCAGAGTTTGGCAAAATCAGACGTTTATTATATTGATAGCTAAGCTCAAAAGAAGGCGGGGGGGGGGGGGTGTCACACTGACACACTCATGCTCCCAGGACTGGAGATGTCAGATTCTGCAAGGTAAGTGTCCCACAGCGCAGTGATGGATGGTGTGATGAAGGTAAGTCTTCCTGAGGCACAATGAACTGCAACACAGCGAACCACTGGCCAGGCGGTCCGGGTGAAGGGCATTCACTGGAGGTACAAGTGTGTGAGTGACTCCTGAGCACAGGGCCCCTTCCCCTTTTCAGGACCTGCTCCTCATGGCCTGCGACTAGAGATGACTTGGCTGCATCAGGCTGGTCACACTCCACCTTGGGCAGTGTCCATGCTCTGGGGGTGTGTGCTGCCTAATTAGAGTCCCAGACACCTTGTCTACCTGGGAGCTCGTCTGCTCTTCAACCAGCCCCTTCATCCCACAAGCATTACAGGGAGGGGGGAGGGGAAAGCCACTTCACAGGTATTCAGAGAGGGAGAGAGACAAAAGCAGGAGGGAGGGAAGTATAACAGACCTTCTGAGCACAGAAATCACTGCTGCTCCTACAACAGCAGGGACAGGCAATAGGAGCTGGGAAAATTAAGCCATCATGTTCTGCCTGGTTCGAACCAGGGACTTTTGCGTGTTAGGCAAATGTGATAACCACTACACTACAGAAACCTGTCATAGGGCTTTGCCCCTCCCTTCATAAGAACATGAGTGTGGCCATACTGGGTCAGACCCAAAGTCCATCCAGCCCAGTATCCTGTCTGCCAACAGTGACCAATGCCAGGTGCCCCACAGGGAGTAACCTAACAGGCAATGATCAAGTGATCTTCTCCTGCCATCCATCCCACCCTCTGACAAACAGAGGCTAGGACACCATTCCTTACCCAGCCTGGCTCGTAGCCATTCATGGACTTAACACCAGTAATTTATCTGCAAGGGAACAGGAGTACTTGTGGAACCTTAGAGACAAACAAATTTATTTGAGCGTAAGCTTTCCTGGGATAAAACCCACTTCATCAGATGCATGCAGTGGAAAATACAGTAGGAAGAGATATATACACACACAGAGAACATGAAAAAATGGGTGTTGCCATACACACTATAATGAGAGTGATCAGTTAAGGTGAGCTATTATCAGCAGAAGAAAAATACCTTTTGTAGTGATAATCAGGATGGCCCATTTCAACAGTTTTCAGGAAGGTGTGAGTAACAGTAGGGGACAAAATAAACAAGGTATATATATTTATTAATGACCATCCACTCCCAGTCTTTATTCAAGCTTAATTTCATGGTGTCCAGTTTGAAAATTAATTTGAATTCAGCAAGTCTCTCATGGGAGTCTGTTTTTGAAGTTTTTTGTTTGTGATATTGCGACTTTTAGGTCTGTCAATGAGTGACCAAGGAGACTGAAGTTTCTCCGACTGGTTTTGAATGTTATAATTCTGACATGTGATTTGTGTCCATTTATTATTTTACGTAGAGACTGTCTGGTTTGGCCAATGTACATGGCAGGGGTGCATTGCTGGCACATATCACACTGGTAGATGCCAGGTGAAGGAGCCTCTGATAGTGTGGCTAATATGATTAGGTCCTATGATGGTGTCCCCTGAATAGATATGTGAACAGAGTTGGCAATGGGCTTTGTTGCAAGGATAGGTTCCTGGGTTAGTGTTTTTGTTGTGTGGTTGCTGGTAAGTATTTGCTTCAGGTTGGGGGATGTCTGTAAGCAAGGACTGGCCTGTCTCCCATGATCTGTATAGTGAGAGATCGTCCTTCAGGATAGGTTGTAGATTCTTGATGATGCCTGGAGAGGATTTAGTTGGGGCTGAAGGTGACGGCTAGTGGCGTTCTGTTCCTTTCTTTGTTGGGCCTGTCCTGTAGTAGGTGACTTGTGGGTACTCTTCTGGATCTTTTAATCTGTTTCTTCACTTCAGCAGGTGGATATTGTAGTTGTAAGAATGCTGATAGAAATCTTGTAGGTGTTTGTCTCTGTCTGAGGGTTGGAGCAAATGCTGTATCTTAGAGCTTGGCTGTAGACAATGGATTGTGTGGTGTGGTCTGGGTGAAAACTGA
>NC_133769.1:148721800-148748610 GCF_003597395.2 Chelonoidis abingdonii | reverse complement strand
TATAGGGGAAATGTGTGATCATGGGAAGACTCAACCTCCAGATAATATCTGAGGACAAGTGCTTGTAAGAAGTATAGGTCAGATTTTTCTGATGTGATAGCTATTGGATTCTTCACAAGTAGTTTGAAGAACCACAAGAGATGCCATTTAATTTGTTGTGGTGATGTGAGGACTCTGTAGTAAAAATGTTGTAGGGGACACTTTGTTCGAGTGATCATGAGCAATTCAGTTCAAGTAGATGAGCGATAACAAAATAGATCTGGATTAGGTTTTTTGACTTCTCAAGGGCTACTTTAAAGAGTTATCGAATTGTTGAAGGTGTGATTTTGGACTAGAAATATGTGGATTATAATCAATGCGAGAGCGAATTACTTTAGTCAAACAGCTGAGAAACTATCGGAAGCCGCATTCCCAAGGAAAGGGAAAAAAACACATAGGCAGGAGTTGTAGACCTAGCTGGATGAGCAAGCATCTCAGAGAGGTGATTAGAAAAGCAAAAAGGCCTACAAGGATTGGAAGGCAGAGGGGGATTAGCAAGGAAGCTTCCCTTATTGAAGTCTCAGAACATGTAGGATAAAGTGAGAAGCCATAAAGCCGTGTAGAGTTGGACCTTGCAAACGGAATTAAAACATTAGTAAAGGTCTATAGCCACATAATAAGAGAAAACAAAGAAGAAAAGAGTCCCTGCTATACACGAGGATGGAAATGTAGGTTTAGGATAAACCTACGCATGAGCCAATATCTAAAGTATATTGCCCTCGATTTAGTAAGGCTAATAGGAGCTTAGGATGATGGAAGGATGATAAACGGAATGAGATTGGATGGATCCAAACTGAACAGCTTGATGGACAAAATCGGGGCCGGAACAATCTCCTCCAAGAATATAAAAGGAACTGGCACGGAGACATTGCATAGCGATTAGCAAGAATTTTTAATGATAATCTGTAAAACTCAGGGTTGACGTACGACTGGAGATTGCTAAGTATTCTATCTTTAGAAGGGGAAAAAAGTGATCCGGTAACTATAGCCTGTGTTTGAATTCTGTAGACTTAAGACTTGGAAATTTTTTTAAGAACAGTATTAGGACATTTGAGGTCAATGTAGATTGGACAAATACACCGGGTTTATATAGAAGAGACTTTGCATAACCAACCTGATCCCTTCTTCAAGAAGGACAGCTTATTAACAAAGGAATGCAGTATGATCTAATTTACCCTCGAGTTGTCAGTAAGGCATTACACGGTTCCACAGCGGGAGATTGTTAGTCCAACATGACAAAGATGGGAATGAACATGAAAATTGAAGGTGATAAGGAACTGGTTAAGGAGACTCACGGGTCCGTACTGAGGGTGAAAATCTCAGGCTGGAAGAAGTACTTGGATTCTAATGATGCGTTTTGACACGATCTATTTAAATCTTTTATTACTGGCTTGGCAAAAGAGCGGAGATGTTTAATAAGGTTGTGCGGATTGACACAAGCTGGAGTATTGCTAACACAGAAAAGGACGGGATACCATACAGAGCAAGTCGGATGACCTTGTAAAACGAGTATAATAATAGAAGCATGAAATATATATCAAAAAGTGAAGGCATATGCACAGGAGATTAATAATAATGATTTGATAACCTTGGGATACAACGTTTGGAACAACAGAGAAGGAGAAGGACTTGAAGTATTGTGGATCGCAGAATGATGTGGAGCGCAATGCATATGCCGTTAAAAAGCAACCATGCGTTTTAGATGCATAGCGAAGTATTCACGCAAGATAAGGAGGTATCGTTGATATACGTTAACTATAAGGCATGGTGGTACCTCACCTGCTGATACTGTGTCAGTTCTGGTCTCCCATGTTAAAAGATGAATTCAAACTGGACAGGTTCAAGAGACGTGCTCTAGGATGATCTCAGGATGGAAAACCTGCTTATGAAGGAGACTCATAAGCAGCTTGGACGTTGTTAGCTGGCCAATAGAGCGCGTGATAGCGGCTCTATATAAAGATATCAGATGGCGATTAATAATTGGGAGAGGAGAAGAGTTATTTAAGCTTAGTACTAATGTAGAACAAGCAAATGGGATCAAACTGAAACATTAGGAAGTTAGGACTTTGAAATTAACGAAGGTTTCTAACATTAGAGATAAGTTCTGGAACAGCTGCCAAGGGAGTAGTGGGCAAAAGTAATAGTCGGCTTTAAGACAAGTGATAAGTTTATGGAAGGGTTGATATGAATATGTTTTAATTGGCAATTGATCTGATATCACAGCTAAGATTCGCTCATGTGTCGGATGGGATGTGGATTGAGTTACTTCAGAGAATTCTTTCTGGGTGCTGGCTGTGAGTCTTGCCCACATCTAGGGTTTAGTCTGATACCATATTTGGTCGGATGATTTTCCTCGGGGCATGATTTGCAGAGGCCCTGGAGGTTTTCCCTTCCTCTGACGCGTGGCTGGGATCCGCTTGCTGTGGAATCTGCAGCTTGAGGTCTTCAACCCACAATTTGAAGACTTCAATAACTCGGACTGATTAGGGTATGTCTATGTGGATGGGTAGGGTTCTATGGCCTGCTATGTGCAGGAGTCAATTAGATGATCTCATTGAGCCCTTTCTGACTATGTGTCTACTTCCTGTTCCTTAGACTAGGAGTCTTTAGCGTCATAGGACCAGTGAGATCATCCTGTTGGACCGCGCAACCTGGCAAGCCAAAAGACCCACCCTCACCCTTGTAATAGAAGCCCCCATGGAGCAGGAGCAGCTCCATTGTCTGACCCCCCCAGCAGAACCATGGAGGCTTTGATCCCCTCCCCAATGGTTTACTTCATTAAAAACATTAAAGAGGTCTCTATCCATATCCAAATCAGATCCTGGCGGTCTGTAGCACACTCCAAGCACTATCTCAGGGGAGGCTCTAGTAAAGGATTTTTTAAAAAAAATAAACCAGACATTGTAATACAAGGATGACTTCAGCTGCTCACTGTATAGTCCTGCCCCTTTCTTCTTCCACTGTGAGTTTAATGACCTGCAGGACATTGATTCTCTCATTCTGTTGCTAAACTGATACAATGTGACTGAAATTAAACCAATTCCCAGGAGAGAAAACATCACATAATTGCATTAGTTGGGACTTCAACCCAGGTCAACTGCTTGGAAGGCAGCTAGGCCTACCACTATACCACCAGCAAAAGTACCACTTATACTTACTCAATGAGTCTAGACCAGAATTGAGCCGTTTTCCTGCCTGTTAAAATGTATTGGATTCTCATCACTGAAAAAAAACACCTCTATCTTCATCTGGGTTTGAACCATCAGTCTTTCAATTAGGCAACCAAAGTTGTTAATCACAGACACAGGTAACTACCTACTTCTCAATCTTCTCTATTAAGCACCTCCAGGGCTACAACTGGCTAGTGCTGGGGTTATGCGTTCAGGTCTCACCCAGAGCATCAGTTTTCATTAGCCATGGAGCTTCCCCCACTTACTTTGTCTAATTCACATGGAAAGTGCCATACGAGGGTGATGAGAGTAAATTCTAAACTCTGAAATGCAGAGGTGGCCCGGAGATTGGGATAAGGGGTTTGAAGAGGAAAAGCTATAAGAGTATAAAACCAGACAGTCTCCAGGGGCAAGTACAGTACAACTCTTTACCAGGGAGCCATTTGGGGGAGGGGGTTTCACTCCCTGTGTTCAATGTCCTGAGAGGTATTTGAAGGTAAAGATAACGCCATGGCTACCAGGTGACTGGCACGTCCTAGGTTAAAGAAAGGAAGGGACCTCGGTTAATAGTCTGAAGTATTTGTGTTACTGTCACTGTCTGACCCCACTTCAGTGCGGAGCAGGTTTGTACGTTGCTGTGTGGAACGCACAGACTCCTGGAGGGCAGGGGCAGCTGTTTCCATGGCAGAAAGCCTGGCACTTAGGAGACTTTCTTGACTTGCTGTTTTGAAGCAATTCAATAAAGTAACAATGGAGCTACAATGTCCAGTCCAAAATTTCAGCCCCCTTGCTGCAAAAACGCTATTTTAGGATCTAAACAGGAGGCTTCTGGCGCTAGGACACCTGACCAGACAGCTCATTGTAGGGTGTAAGAGCTGCTGACTCTGAGAGTCCTGGGCTAAATCCACTTGCAGGTGGAAGTGTTTTGATTTATTTGATGGATAATGAGCACCAGCTACCAGGGGAGAAGAGAGAGCCACTGCCACTCCAGCAGCTGCCCCACACAGGGGAGTCCCAGGGGCCAGCTGCTTCTCCAGCCACCCCAGGACAGCTGCTGGGAGCCACCAACCTGAGGTCAAGCTGTTCCCAGAGCCAGCTGCATTGGCTGCTGCTTGGGCGGTCCCCAGAGCCAGTTGATTGGGTGGCCCTGGAGTCAGCCACTATGGCCACTGCAGAAGTCATGGAGAGAGCTGCCCAGAGGATTCAGGGGGCCTGGGGCAAAGCAATTTCGGGGGCCCCTTCCATAAGAAAAAATTGCAATACTATAGAATACTATATTCTCATGGCCTTCAGGGCCGGGGCAAATTGCCCCACTTGCCCTCTCCCCCTGGGCGGCCCTGGTCACAGGGTCATAGAATCGGTCTCTTCGAGCACCTCTGTGACAGACATGGATCCCTTACAATGAGACAAAGCTCTCCCTGCTGTGACTGCAATTCCTGGAAGAGAAGAACAGAAGTGGAGACAGAAAAGAGAGACTCCCTTCACCTCTCTCCCTGCTGTTTCCCCCCTTGTATTCTGTAACCCCATCTCACCGGGTTCCCTGTGCTGGTGCCATGAGGGTGACACTAGAGTTCTGGGGATTTGGGGGGAAGGGAAGGGGGCTCTTCACATCACAACAATTCACACAAATTTGTCTTTGGGCTGAAATTTCTCCTATGGGGCCTCTCAGTCAGAGCTGTATCCCACCCCCTTCTGTGGGTGGGTGTGTAAATTGCAGAGTAGGCAGAGAAGTCGCCCATAAAGGGTCAATTTGTTCTGGTGACTGGTTCTGACCTGGATCACATATCCTCTGACACAGCCTCTGCCTATGTAGCAGGAACAAACACAAACCTTGTCTTTAAAACAAGCTGTTCCCTTCCTTCTCAGGGAAGATTTTTTCCAGACTTGGGAGGATAAGGAACAAATTCAGGCTGCCAGTGACCTGCAGGAGGGAGATGATTTTTTGACAGTGACGGATGCCTCGTCCTAAAGGCCTTTGTCTGCCCCCTTCTAGTGACTGTTTGGTACAGGAATGCAGCCCCCACTCCTGGGTCTCTCCTGGGAAAATAATGTTTCTGTGCAAAACACTAAAGCTTTTAACAGAAAGGAAGAAAAGGAAATGGCCACATGATGGGACCAGGCCATAAGGAATGAAACACAAGATACTTCTCCCATGTGCATTGACTTTGAACCTTGTTTGTGGTGGTGTTGTATCCATGTTGGTCCCAGGACATGAGAGACAAGGGGGAGGGGGTCACATAATATCTTTTAAAGGACCAAGGAAATGAATAGGCTGCAGGTTTGAAATGAACAAAAGGAAATATTTCTTCACACAAGGTAGTTTACCTGTGGAACTCTTTGCCAGAGGGTGTTGTGAAGGCCAAGACTAGAACAGGGTTCAAGAAAGAACTAGAGAAGTGCATGGAGCATAGGTCCATCAATGGCTATTAGCCAGGATGGGGCAGGATGGTGTCCCTAGCTTCTGTTTGCCAGAGGCTGGCAACGGGTGACAGGGGAGGGATCACTGCATGGTTACCTGTTCTGTTCATTCCCTCTGGGGCGCCTGGCACTGGCCACTTTCAGAAGACGGGACAGTGGGCTAGATGAACTGGTCTGACTCAGTGTGGCTGTTCTTATGTTCTAACTGCTGTCTGTGCATGAGATGACTTTTCAGGCTACAGAGAACTGAAGAAGTGTGCTGGGTTAGCTCCAAAGCTTGTCTCTTTCACCAACAGAGGCTGGTCCTCTGCAAGCTCTTACCCTCACCTGCCTTGTCTCTCTGATTCTGAAAAGTGCTTTCTCTCCACTTCCTTTGGAGAGAAGTTAAGTTTTCCCTTTGGGAAACTATCAGACTGAAGCAACTGTATTGATTGTGACACTAGAATCCAAGATTTAATATTATAAATAAATGAGTATAAACCTGAGGTTCTGGTTTTCACACTGGTTTTTCTCAGTTCCGAATTCTCTTCTAGAAAGACCTCCAGGCTGCCTGCCCACCCTTGCAAAAGTGGCAAGGAGAAAGCTCACAATGCTGCTCTTAGTCCTGGGTGGTTTGTTCAATGGCAAGGAGAGATGATTTGTTTGGTGCTGAGAAAGCTGCCAGGAAAGATCTCTGGGCACCAGATCTCCCTGCTTCTTCCAGCACACCCCAGGCTCCTTTCCTGCCCCAGTCATTTCTGTAGGAAGGTCCTATATGCACTTAGCCAAAAGCCTTTCAAAGCCTTCTTCGTGCAGTTGTCAGTGTGTTAGTTTCATAATCTGAAAGTCCTGACTTCAAGCCTCAGAGAGAGGAGATGGTTTGCTCTCTGCTTCAACTTTTTCTAAAGGAAATCCCAAAGAGACTGAGACAAACTGATTTCTGGACAACCTCCCACCCATCCAACACACACACAGAGACTTTTCTAAGACATTAACTCTTTGTTCTCTTTTATAACTCTTTAATGCAACTGGGAATACCAGTTCCCAGAAGCCCCTTTCCACAGAGAACACAGCCACCGAACAATGAGAAAGGTGGGGGCTGCCAGGTTGTTGTGGGCAAGTAGTTAAGGGGATGCACTGAAAGTCCAGCGGTCACCCCGCTCCTCTCCACCTCCAAGCAGCTTTGAACCTTGATGACGGTGATGCTGAGATTTCACTGCCTCAGCATCCTCAACTCCCACTGGAGGAGTTCTTAGATCCCTGTTCATATTTCAGACCCCAGCTGGTGCAGCATACCTGCCCAGCAACTCATCATCTGCCCCAGGTGAACCAGCAGGTGAGCTGCATCCACAGGCAGACAGCTTATACCGCTCCCCTCAGAGCAGCAGCCGCAGCTGTTGGCAGCTAATCCCCACCTGAGACTTGGGGGAAGGAGCTGGGAATAGCTTATTTCTTCCATACATCGAGTCTCACTCTGTTTGAACACATTTCTCTCTAAAACTGATTTGAATTTAGAGCCCCTCCCTTCATTTCTGCTTTGTAAGAGCCTCATTCTTGTACATAAAACATGAAAACAGCCGTACTGGGTCAGACCAATGGTCCATCTAGCCCAGTGTCCTGTCTTGCAACAATGGTCAATGCCAGGTGCTTCAGATGGAATGAACAGAACAGGTAATCAAGTGCTCCATCCCGTCGCCCATTCCCAGCATCTGTACAGGTGTGAACACAAAGAAACATTTTGTGACCACTTGCAGCTACTTAGAATCATAGAAGATTAGGGTCAGAAGAGACCTCAGGAGGTCATCTAGTCCAACCCCCTGTTCAAAGCAGGACCAACCCCAACTAAATCATCCCAGCCAGGGCTTTGTCAAGCTGGGTCTTAAAAACCTCTAAGGATGGAGATTATACCACCTCCCTAGGTAAGCCATTCCAATGCTTCACCACCCTCCTAATGAAATAGTTTTTCCTAATATACAACCTAGACATCCCCCACTGCAACTTGAGACCATTGCTCCTTGTTCTGTCATCTGCTACCACTGAGAACAGCCGAGCTCCATCCTTTTTGGAACCCCCTTTCAGATTGTTGAAGGCTGCTATCAAATCCCCCCTCACTCAGTCGGTCCCCAATCTGTAGCAGTATATGGGATTCTTCTGTCCTAAGTGCAGGACTCTGCACTTCTCCTTGTTGAACCTCCTCAGATTTCTTTTGGCCCAATCCTCCAATTTGTCTAGGTCACTCTAGACCCAAACCCTGTCCTCCAATGCTTGGATTCTTTACATGCTTTCACAAAGCAAAGAGCACATGTTCCATGATCTCATAGGGCAGAATTTTATGCTATAGGGCACGTTCCCTGTGTGGATCTGACAGGTGAATCAACATAGATGAACACTGTGACCCTTCTCAGGGCGTTGAGGGCTGTGAATCTCCTTGTTGCCACCTGCCACTCAAAAGAAGGACTTTTGCATCTGGCAGCTGGATGTTAGTGACCAAACTCACCCAGCCTGTCCAGCACTTAAGCACCCACCTCTGAGCTACAGCAGCCACCCTAACCCTGAGTTCCTTCAAAGTGTCCTCCTCTGGGGTACAGCCCGGATCACCTGATACTCAGAGAACTCCCAGATCCTCTCTTCCCTAAGTATCCCAGGTTACTAGTTTTACTGTGGACCACTGCTACTGCATCTCACACAGCACTTGAGTACAGTTAATTGAACAAGCAGAAATTTATTTAACAGAGATTTAAACAAACAAATGTGAATGATGGAAACCAACTGTTACCAACTAAACATCAGAAAATGCAACGTATACATTTTAATAGTTACCTTTCCTATCAAAGTAGATTCTCACCTCACACTTCAGTCAATTTCACTGATTGCTAGTCCCTAAGAGCCAGGGCCCTGCCTTTCATGAAACACCACTGGTCATTAGGAATCTCCTTGGTGAATGGACCCAGAGTGTTTTTCTCCACCCTGTTATGAACTGAATCAGTCTTTTGTTTTTATTCACAGAAAGGACGATTGCCTCATTCTCATATTGTCCTTGTCACTTTCACATGGTTTCAATGTCTATAGTTTGTCTTTGATGGCTTTCCATTGGCTTTTCTGGGTTGGTGCAAAGGTTAACAACGGAGCAATACATCACATAACTGGCTAGCACAGAACAGGTGCCAATTCCCTCCCACTTGAATGGGCCGTCTCCGACCTTTGATTGGGATGACTCACTTTCACAACAATACCATATGGGCATAATCTTCCATGTACTTACTCTCTGTACACACCCCTTGCAGTGATCAGGAGCACCAATAATTTACAATCTTTCAGTAGAGATCTCACTGCTATGCTTCCTGGATAAATGCCATGAAAGCAGTATATTAGGTGTGGCGAGTTTGTCAAGTTTGAGACAGGAGTTGCTTGTGAATAATAGTGACCCCTTTGCCAATTAGCAGCAATGAGTTTTTGTCACGGATGCACTGGGCTATACAGTCACACACTGCTATAACAGAAAGGCCAGCACAAAAAATAGAGAGAGGAACAATAAGATACTAAAATGACAATGGTTGGAACTCTCCATTTCTCTGTCTTTGGATTGATGGGCACTAAGAGCTGTAGTTACAGCTGAGGAACCAGGCGATCGGACAGCTGGCTCAGCCCTCCATACTAGTAACTTTCTCACATACAGGGAGATGGGTCAAATTTGGAACTGATGTCATGACTCACTTCCCAGAGGGGCTCAATCTGACTAAGGCTATGTCTACACTTCGAACACTGGAAATATTCTTCTGACAACCTAACACTGTCTACACTGGGGCTCAGGTCACATTAACTACTTCTCTCAGTGGAGAGGACTTTTCACACCCCTGAGAGATGTGGCTCTGCCAACACAGCTTTTCAGCATAGACCAGCCTTTAGATGGCTTATTGACCTGAAAGGCAATGGACTTCAGCCTTTTGCTTTATGTTGATGGTTGACGATTGCAGCTTTCTACCTGCTGGACACATCATATGACAGATGTCAGGCCTTTCCTTTGCAAATTAGAGAAGTGAGGAAGACAGTGACCCTTACAGTCTAAGTGGGTAAAAACTTTTACAATTTATCTCCTCGAGTAGCTTTCCTTTTACTAGAAATTGACTTTGAAACTAAGCAAAATAAGTTCTATTTGAAAACACAAACAATTAAAATCTATACTGGGACAATATTCTCTTATACACTCTCTCACACACATTCTCCCACCCCAACCGTTGGAGTGAGGTTTTTGACCAGAACTCCTTACACTACAGGGGGTAAATTAAATCAAATTAACTTTTCAAGATTAGCCATCATTTCCTGTATGACTAGCAAAACAAAAAACAAGACAACTTTCAGTTTTCCAAAATAATTTAGATTATCACACAGTCTCTTACGCTTTAACCAATAACTTTACCTATAATTTCATTTTCATTGGTAACAATAATATATTCAAAAATCACAAATTTCTGTCATACGTTAGTTTTCTTTTAATCCCCATTACCAACAACTGAACCTTGGCTCAAGTTGTGGTTTGTCCCAGTGTAGGTCCCAACACTTATGAGAGTTCATATATCTCTGGTTCTTCTGCCATGTGTGTTGGCGGAAGGGGTCTCCCATGTGGGAATGTTTGCATCATGAGAAAAAATACCTCTCGTCACACTTTTTAGTCATTCAAAGTAGGAGGAGGGAGAAAAGTGATGTAATTGCATAAAACACAAGAGAAAACTAAGGTCTGGTCTACACTAAAGACATTTATCAATATA
This sequence comes from Chelonoidis abingdonii, assembly GCF_003597395.2. Lineage (NCBI taxonomy): Eukaryota > Metazoa > Chordata > Testudines > Testudinidae > Chelonoidis > Chelonoidis abingdonii. The sequence continues at coordinate 148,738,238 of NC_133769.1, read as the reverse complement.
ACTATATATCTCAGGGGTGTGAAAAATCCACACCACTGAGAAATGTAGTTACACAGCCCTAAACCCCTGTGTAGATACTGCTATGTCAGCAGGAGAGCTTCCCCTGCCAACACAGCCACTGCCGCTTGCGGGGGTTGGAATAATGAAGTCTGATGGGAGAAATCTATCCCATTGGCTTAGAGCATCAGTAATAGCAGTGCTACAGCAGCGCAGCTACATTATGCAGCTGCGCCAACATCAGTTTTATTGTGTAACCATAGTGGCAGACACAAAACCATAGAATCAGGACTCAACCTGCACGTATCCGGAAGTCTGAAATTGGAGCCTGACATATTTGTTGCCTCATTGGTTACCATCATTTCTACAGCCTGCAAGTCCTTGTTACCCAATCAGGCAGCCAGTTTGGGATCCATGGGGAAGGACTGTCCTATCAAGCACTCTCTCTTTGAGAACAATCATCCTTTTCCATTTGGATCCAATGTAACCTGGCATCCTTTGGAACTGTCATCAGTGACACTGAACTAGGAAATGGAGTTGTAAAAACAATTTTCCTTGGGTCATTGGTCACTATAGCTTCCTTTACTGCAGTGGAAAACAAGAACTGGGTGTGGACTCCTTCCATCCCAGGTCTTTCCAAATCCTTGGCCTTGGTTAGGGTAAATTTACACTTCTCTGAAGTAGAATCCTTTACAAAACCACTCCAAATATCAGCCATGTTAGTGAGGAATGGCTTCCCAAAACATGCCCAGCTTTTCTTTAATTTGGTGGCACAGTTCCAAGCAAGGGACTGGAAACAGGGCTGGATCACAATCTCCATTAGTTACCAGAGCTGAGTTTCTATTCAAAAATAGCTATTTTTCTGCAGCTATTAGATTACCAAAACTGATTTGATAGACATTTTTAGCACCTACAAAGGATAAATTCAACAAAAACCCCACTTCTATTTCCTCAACATCTGCTTCTCTCATACCATAGGATTAGTTAGGAGAGATCTTCTGTAAGACCTGGGTTACAAAGGCTTTGGAACCAAATACATAGGCATTTTGCCTATCTCAAAATCACTTACCATGGAATTCTCTCCCCAGATCACCTGAGACAACACTGACTTAAACAATTGAACTACACTGTGATCATATGCATTTCCTAAACTTAGTTGGGGTTCTGCTGTTGTTCACCATTTCTGAGTAAAGATTTTAAATCACTGCTGTTTCTTTGTTAGCCTGCCCAGTAAATTGGAGAGTTCTCTCCTATTGACAGAACTGCACTTCATAGAATATCAGGGTTGGAAGGGACCTCAGGGGACCATCTAGTCCAACCCTCTGCTCAAAGCAAGACCAATCCCCAGAAAGATTTTTGCTCTAATCCCTAAATGGCCCCCTCAAGGACTGAACTCACAACCCTAGGTTTAGCAGACCAGTGCTCAAACCACTGAGCTATCCCTCCCTTCAAACTTTCTCCATGTCATCATGCAGGGATGGGGAAAAAGCAAAGCTGAAGTGAGAAATGATGACTTTAGCAAATGGCCATTTGTCTTAAATTCTCCAATAGATCTGACCTACATCCTATCAAACTGAACTAATATCCAACTGGGTGACCAAATAGCCTTCAGGAAAAATAGAAACCCACATCACAGAGAGACACAATACATGACAGTGAAAGTGTGAAGTGAAATTCCAGAGCAGGTTACATCTGATTATTCAGAATCAGGACAAGAGATTCTCCCATCACATTATCCTCTGATCCATTCAAACATACTTCACTCAGCACTGTCTCAATAGTCAGTTATGTTATTTACAACATTTAGTATCCTAGCATACCCATAATGGGGGACAAAACCAGTCACCTTGCCAGAAGTGACTTTACCAATAGATGGAACCTGGGATTTAAACTCCAAATGATCACACTGCATTTGGGATCCATTTGAATTCCTCTTCCAGGTCTTTGACACCTTCATCTCCAGTCATAGTGACTCTGGTATAAGATTAAAGAAGTCAAAACATCATCTCCAAGCACAGACAACTGAGAACTCTTCTTCACATGACACTCTGAGAAGTGGAGAGATAGAATGTGATGAAGATAACCTCTGTATGGCTCAGAGAAAAGGTAGCAGTTCTGCAGTGATGGGGGAGGGAATCTCCGAGTCTCCGCATCTTCTTCCAGTGCCACAAAGACTGAAATGACACTTTTTTTCCTGCCCCTCTTCATTTAAATATAATTTGAAAAATTCTCAATATATCAGCTCTTCAGCACAACCCAGAGCAACGCGAGAACAACTGGCAATGACACAATTTGTATCACTGGTGACTAACAATAAATTTGCAATAGGAAGAATAGTATAAATGTGATGCTCCCCGGTTCTAGATAGGAAGGGCACACTCGAATTACTCATGGGATATTGGAGTTGATAGAAAGGACAAATGAGTCCACCTCAAAACAGGACAAACTGCAAAAGGCAAAAATGGGCCACTCATCTGGTCAAGCTGAGGGATAACAGTGCAGCAAACAGTTAAAAAAACTTAAGAAGTTACTATGTGGGAATCAGGAAAATTATTAAAGAAAAAAAAGCATGGATAGCCCTAGAGGTTTTTATGATGGTAATCTCCCTCGCAGATTCTCTGATGTCTAACACGGGTTAAGCGTCAAGAGAAGGTTTTCCGACACTCACTGCATTCATAGGGCCTCTCCCATGTGGATTCTCTGATGTTTAGAAAGGCCTGAGCTGCTAGTAAAGCTTTTCTCACACTCACTGCATTCATAGGGCCTCTCCCCTGTGTGGATTCTCTCATGCCTAATAAGGTGTGAACGGCGACTGAAGGTTTTCCCACACTCACTGCATTCATAGGGCCTCTCTCCTGTGTGGATTCTCCGATGGAGAAAAAGGCCTGATCTGTAAGTGAAAATTTTCCCACACTCACTGCATTCATAGGGCCTCTTCCCTGTGTGGATTCTCTGATGTTCAGAAAGGCCTGAGCTGTCAGTGAAGCTTTTCCTACACTCACTGCATTCATAGAGCCTCTCTCCTGTGTGGATTCCCTGATGCCTAATAAGGTGCGAACTGCGATTGAAGGTGTTCCCACACTCATTGCATTCATAGGGCCTCTCTCCTGTGTGGATTTTCTGATGCCTAATAAGGTGCGAACTGCGATTGAAGGTGTTCCCACACTCACTGCATTCATAGGGCCTCTTCCCTGTGTGGATTCTCTGATGTTCAGAAAGGGCTGAGCTGCTAATGAAGTTTTTCCCACACTCACTGCATTCATAGGGCCTCTCCCCTGTGTGGATTCTCTGATGTTTAGAAAGGTCTGAGACGTTAGTGGAGCATTTTCCACACTCACTACATTCATAGGGCCTCTCCCCTGTGTGGATTCTCTCATGCCTAATAAGGTGCGAACTGCAATTGAAGGTTTTTCCACACTCACTGCATTCATATGGCCTCTCTCCTGTGTGGATTCTCTGATGTTTAGAAAGGCCTGAGCTGCTCGTGAAGCTTTTCCCACACTGACTGCATTCATAAGGCCTCTCCCCAGTGTGGATTCTCTGATGTTCAGAAAGGGCTGAGCTGCGTTTGAAGGTTTTCCCACACGCACAGCATTCATAGGGCCTCTCCCGTGCGTGGATTCTCTGATGCTTTATAAGGCTGGAGTAATCGCATAAGTTTTTTCCACACTCAGTGCATGTATTGTTTCTCTTTCCCATGAGGATTTCCTGTTGTGTTGTGGTTTCCTTGAGGTCCTTCTGAGTTTCCTGACAGGAAATAAATCTTCCCACTTTCTCCCCTGGCTGCTTTCCCTGCTCTCTTTCTGGTCTTCCCGGAATCTCACAGGATTTTCTCTGCTCATGACTCCAGGACACATTCCTTTCCAATCTTTGCAACAATGCTCTGTGTCTATCCACTTGCTCAACATTTTCCTGCTGAGAATTCTGCTCCTCTTTCTCACATGCCATTGCATCACCTGTTGTGATAGAGACAGAAACATCAAACAGGGATAGAAAGGGAAAGGCCAAACCAAAACAAGTTCTGGATAAAGGTCAAATAAAAATCAGAAACTGAACATCCCCAAACTGTTCCCCCAAATAGGAGAGAGGAGGGGATCAATTTGGCCTTCACAATCCCATCCAAATTCGCATGGGAAAGGGAGGAAGCTACTGCCTGCTGTCTGCTAGGGTCTATAGGAAGCCATGAGCTATATTTACCCTGAGGAGATGACCTGTGCTAGGGACAATAATGAACTGACAGACCTTCCAAGGGCTTTATAGGGTGTCCCAGATGTTTCCTTCAGGCACTCACAGATTCTGAGTTGGTTTAATGTTTCCTCACCTGTGCAGAGTACTCTCAGGATCTCTCTTTCCTCTGAACACTGGAGGTCTGGGACCAACGGCTCTTCCCATTGTTTCAGCTGGGAGATCACATCAAGTTTGGAAACTGGAAACCCTGCTCAGATAAAAGAAAACAAAGGAGTTTAGTTGATTTCATAAGATTGTCATAAAAAACATTCTATTCATTTAACTTCAGTGCTTAGTGTGACCTGGTGTGCTAGGGGCAGTCCACACTGAAAATGCCAATGTCAGGGCAGGCTGAAAAAGGGAGAGCAGATGCTCTCAAAACTGGTGGTTAACACTGAAGTTAAACTCACCGACCAGTCATAAACTGTGCTTCTGATCCCCCACACTGGTTATCGAGAACCTGAAAAAAGAAATCACACGGCACCCTTTATTGCATTCCAGTTCTCTGACTCTCAATCAGCACCTAGGTTCAGTACAGTGAGGGGTTACTTAAAAACTCTGCTTACATACAAAATGTTTTTCTGACCCCAAAAGGTCAGCCACATTACAAAATCACTGTAGGTTTGGATCTTACCTAAAATACCACACTGCCAGAAAATCCTTTAACATGGAAAGACAAGACACAACACGAAAAAAGCTGTTTAATGGGAAAGCAGTGACATGCATTCAGAAATCTATACATCAGGTTCTTAGCAATATTGGTGAGTTGCTGGCTTGAAAGTCCATCTGGAACCCATCCACAGCTTGGATGGGTCATTCAGTCCTTTGTTCAAGGTTTCAGTTTGTAGAGAAGTTGCTCCAGAGGTAGGAGGAGAGACTGAGGACAAAATGGAGATGATGCAGCTGCCCTTTATATTCCTTTTGCCGTGTGGCTTGTACTTCCTGTGTCCCAAACACAAGCTTCACAGCACATGGCATGGAAAAGCCTGGAGTTCCCAGTACACAGACATACCTCTGCATGTCTTGCTGACTCAACAGGCCACATTCAGCCCGCAGGACCGTCCTGCCTGGTCTGTGAGCTCCTAGCCTAGCCCCTCTCCTGCAGCCACACCATCTCCCACTTACTGCCCCAACTGCCCCCCTCAGAATCCCCGAGCAATCCAACCCCCTGCTCCTTGTCCCCTGACCGCCCTCTCCGAAGACTCCCCACCCTAACTGCCCCTGCCCAGGACCCTACCCAACCCCTCCTGCTTCCTGTCCCCTGACTGCCCTGACCCATATCCACACCCTCACTCCCAACAGACCCCAGGACTCCCATGCCTATCCAACCACCTCATGCCCCATCCCCGACTGCCCGCCCAACCACCCCCCGCTCCTTGTCCCCTGACTGCGCCCCAGGACTCCCTGCCCCTTATCCAATCCCCTGGCCCTGGCCCCCTTCCCACAGCCGCGCAGCTCGCTGGAGCTAGACAGGAGGTCCCTCAGGAGCATGCAGACCGGCCCCCTTACCATGCCGCTCAGAGCAGTAAGAGCTTGCAGCCCCACCACTGCGGCGCTGCCCAGGAGCAGTGGGCCAGAGTGCTGGTGGCGCAGCATGATGAGGCTGCAGGGGGACAGCAGGGACGAGGAAGGAAGAGCTCCCCAGCTGGGAGCTCAGGGGCCAAGCAGGATGGGCGCACAGGCTGGATGTAGCCTGCAGACTGTAGTTTGTCCATCCCTGACTTACATATTAGTTGTGTTTTATCTTGCATTTCTTTTGTAAACAATTCTGACTTTTATGCCTCAATACCTCTAGTCACTTAAAATCTTTTTTTTGGTAGTTAACAATCTTGTTTTATCCAACTAGTGTGTTTGGATTAAAGTGTGTTGGAAACTCCATTTGAGATGTAGCAGGGTGAACCCCCGCTCCTGCCCTGAAGAGTTAAAAACAGCCCTGGGAGGGGACTGTGGCTGGAGAAAGCAGCTTTTAGGCTGGGCTGATTGGGGGAAGTGGCTGCAGTTGGAGCCACACCCCAAACAGACTCAGCTGGCCCTATAATGGCAGAGAAGCCAGGGGCAGATAGAGTCTCTCTCTGTTTGTAGAGGGAGATGGGCCTGGCTGCAGGAAGCTAGAGATGGTACCTGAGTGAAGCAGGGCTGGGGAAAGGCAGAGGAGCTGGGGAGCTCCAGCCTGGAAAGCCCCAGGCTGTGGCTTAGCAGAAGGCAATAGGTACAGGGGGTTGCAGAGGGCAGCAGGTCCAAACCCTCCTTGCCAGTGATGAGTAGGCTGATACTGCAGTCTGACCCAGAGCATGGGGCTAGACGATGACTGGCAAAGTAGCTATATACTGAGGCAAGGTGGGAATAATGGGTGGGGGTTCCCCAGAGAGGGGAGACTCTAAGACTGAGGGGTTATTGCCAGGGGGCAGCATCCCAGGTAAAAGGGGCACCAGGTCCAGAGAGGGACACAGGGGCCAGAGGACAGGCGAATCATCGGCCTGCAGAGGGCGCTCCGGAGCTGGAATGAGCTAATTCCCAGAAGTCACCAGCAAGAGGCACCGCAGGGGTGAGTCCACTCATCTACATGGGATAAGAAGATTGGTGCATGTCATTTTCCACTGATGAAATGACAGACTTCATATGAACTTGCAGTGTTCAGTAGTGTGCTGGACAGGGAAAGATGCACATTTCTGGGGGAAGTCTGGGACCAGAGAATTTTCTGGAGTTTTCCTGTGCTGCACTGTAACTCGTGAGTCGTTGACTAGCAGCACTCAATACTGTGTAGCTGGGAGCGAGTTACATGCTGAAGACTGTGTGTTAACTGCCCAGGAGTGGCTGTTCTCACAGTAAAACAGCGTAAAAGGCACCCCAGCTTGGGAAACTGAGGGGACACAGCTGTTCAACAGTCCAGATTGCACTGTGGTTAATGTCACAGACACTCAATTTCAAAGAGGCTCCTAAAACAGAGAAAGTAAATCTATGTCCCAGAAATCCAGACAGAGGGGAAGTCTCCCTGGCACTGGTTCTTGCTGACAGAGAGGTCCAGAAACAAAGAGTCCTGGGGAAGCTGTGCACAGTAAGCATGGGCTGGTGGGGTTCAGTGGAGAAAGGGAACAGGAAGGGCAGGGATATCACTGAATGCAGGATCTCAGCAGTGCTAGATGTCAGGATAGCACATAGTTCAGCCCGTTGGAAAACATAATCCCAACTATACATATAAAATCAGGGCCGGCTCTAGGTTTTTTGCTGCCCCAAGCAAAAAAAAAAAATTTAGCTGCCCCCTGTCTCAGCCCTGGGCTCCCCCTCGCATACCCCTGCTGCCCCAGCCCTGGGCTCCCCCCACCCCCACCCTCCTTCCGCCACAGCCCTGGGTCACTGGTAACTCGCTCCCAGGGCAGGTCATTCAGCAGGAATTTTGGATGTGCACAAAACACAAACAGGATCGGTTCCCATATGGTTACAGAGCTGCAGTAAAGTGGAACAATTTTCAGCTTGTGTGATTGGAGGATATCTGGATGCACATTATAAGAGTGTCCTACATACATGAGGAAAAGTTGAGGTGCCTTTATTATTCTTTTGTTCCACTCTTTGTTTCTTTGGGGAATTTGCCAATGCAATATCACTGTCTTCCTTTCAAACAAACAAACAAAAAAAGGCAATGGCTGTTGAAAATAGCAATTCCAGCCCTAATAACCACTGGGAAGCATTTCCTGCTCAATTTTATCCTACTTTTCTACAGCAAGTTACAGTGGATCAGTGTATTTGATTTGCGAGAAATGAAATAACAGCTGCACAAACTGAGCTTGAGCAGTCCTGAATTTTGAGGTGTTCAAATCTGGAAGGCAGGTGCTGGGTGTGTGTGTTGGGGGGGGCTGTGGGTTCCACAGGGGAGCACAGCAGCATGTATGCAGCATGCTGGTCTGAGTGGCAAGGTAAGAAGGCTGGGGGGTTGGAGAAAGGGTGGGAGGTTCTGGGAGGGCAGTCAAGGGACAGGGAGCAGGGCGGGGTTGGATGGGGCGGAGGTTCAGGAGGCAGTCAGGGGCAGGGAGAAAGGGGGTTAGATGGGTCAGGGGTTTGGGGCGCAGTCAGGGGACAGGCAGCAGTTGGATAGGCATGGGAGTCCCAGGGGTTTGTCAGGGGACAGGTAGGGGGTGGGGTCCTAAGGGGGAAGTAGGGGGGGGTCTCAGGAGGGGGCAGTTAGGGACAAGAGAGGCTTAGATAAGGGGTGGGGTCCTGGGAGGGAGTGATCAGGGAGCAGGGGGGGTTGGAGTTTCTGTGAGGGGCAGTTGGAGGGAGTGAATGGTGGCAGAGGGGGGCTTCCCTCCCCCTGGAGTCTTCTGTTTTTTGAATGTTAAAATATGGTCTCCCTACCACTCACAGCATGCTGCCGCATGAGGTCCCCCTCCTTCCTTTCCAGTTGGTAGTGGCCAAGGGAATGCTGGGAAATGTAGTAGTTTCCCTGCTCCAGGGCTGGCTATATAGGCAGAGAACTAACCAAGGAACTACAGCTCCCAGAGCCTCCTGTCGGTCCTCAGCTCTCAGGCTGGATCCCTGCTGCCCCTGTAAATGGGCTGCCCCAAGCATGTGCTTGCTTTGCTGGTGCCTAGAGCCGCTCCTGTATAAAATGATGGGGTCTAAATTAGCTGTTTCCACTCAAAAGAGATCTTGGAGTCGTCGTGGATATTTCTCTGAAAACATCCAATAAGTGTGCAGCGGCAGCCAAAAAAGCAAACAGAATGTTGGGAATCATTAAGAAAGTGATAGATAATAAAACAGAAAATATCATATTGCCTGTATATAAATCCATGGTATGCCCACATCTCGAATACAGCTGTAGGAGCTGGATTTTATAATGTACTGTGAGAATTAATGTATGATTTGATTTCATCTTGTCAGCCAGCCTTTTTGAATAGCAGAAAAGAATGACAGACCAGAACAATCTTTCTGACTGATTATAGTCACCTTTTGTTTTAGGATAAATTTATGTCTACTATGGTTTCCTACATGTATTACAAATTAGGCACTCTAGTTATATATATACACACTTCTTTGTTTTAAGGTTTAGTAAGTAAGAGACAGGATTCTCTATTGTCTATGTTAAGTAGATTAGAGAAAGATTGAAGGCAAGGTTTAATTTGCAATGCCTTTTTGCTCGATATAAAATACTACTGTTTGTATTCTCAGTCTGTTTAAGAGAATGAAGATGTATGCATCAGGAGAAGATAAGGTGTAAAGGCAACTGTTAGAGCCAGAGTCAAGGAACAGGAAGTAAAGAGACTTAAAGGACATCAAAGAATCATCAACGTGCATCCATAATGAAGGGCAGATTGATGAGGTAAAGGCTGGCACCCCTGAGGACAACTGATTAAATCGGAACAAAGGACAGGATGACCCTCTCGGAGGTGTATTGGAATTATAATCAATTAAGAAATAACTGATCACAAACTGACAGCAAAATCCATAGACTTCAACAAAGGGAAAAAAACCTGTAAGAACCAGGCTGCTCGGCCATGGGACTTTGGGTTTGTCTTGCCATGCTCCAGGAGCGTTGGATCGTGATCAGCAGGAGCCAAGCTCCACACTCATGCTTAATCTAACTGGCCATTAGACTGACTGGAGCTACAACAGACTGGTAACTATGAACATCACTGGCAGGAGAGAGAGAGAGAGAGAGAGTGTGAGAGAGACTAAAAAGCATATGCTAACTGTTTTATTCTCAAATGCTGTGTATTTACCTTCCTCTATAAAGATCTTGTGTGCTTTGTAGGAGCATAACACTGCGTGCAGATGTAGTTGCCCCATCTGAAAGAAGTTTACTTGAGCAAACAGGTGATTTGACACTGTGTGATACTGCTCCTGTGCTGTTCCCAAAGTGTTCTGCAGCAGGGGAGGGTCTGTGGCAGTGTGTGTGTCACTGGCATATTGGGGTGATGCAGAGACAGGGTAGAGCAGAGATGGCTTTGTGGGGCTGGCGTGAACCCATTTCCCCTTCCAGGAACCCTTACCCAGCGAGGTCACATTCTCATAGTTCTCCTGCATGACATCTCTGTAGAGGGCTCTCTGAGCAGAGTCCAGCAGAGCCCACTCTGCCCTGGTGAAATACAAAGCCACCTCCTCGAAGGTCACCAGCCCCTGAAAGAGCAAGAGTCCAACACTCAGTACCTGATGCCCCACTCCCACTATTTGTGGAGGAGAGGAGCCAATCATATGGAAGCTCTGGGTGGATCACAGTCAGAGTCCCACCTCTACCCCACTCAGAGCATCCTGGAAACACCAGGTAAAGGGGATGAAGCAAGAGCCCCCTGTCTCTCCCAGCAGATCCATCACACACCTACTAGCCACAGACTGATACAGGAGATGGAGCCCCTAGCAGGGACCAGGGAGAGCTCCCTGGTAGGAAGCCCAACACCCTCCTCATTGTGAGGAGCTGGAGATGAAGGGAGGGGAATCCACCTTAAACCTCACTGGTGGGTGCCCCCTTCGTATCTCACAGCAGCTGTTGGTTAGTCAGGTCAGGCTCCAGCATTGGGAGTCTGGTCAGTTTTCCTAGCCCCATGTAGCTGGGTTATTTTCTGTTTCACAAATTAAGGTATTTCCACCTCCTAATCTCATGGGTCTGTTCCTAGAATCTGGGCCACTTATTAAACTCCCAGCAGGTTTGTCACAAGCTATCCTCCTCCTTTCTCCACCCTGTGCATTTCCTGCCCCACTCCAAACCAGACTGCACAAACCTTCCCATCTCTGGTGTATTTGCTGTCCCTCTCCCTCCTGCAGGAACCCACCAGCAACCCCCAATAATCCCTACCTGAACAGGCTCCTCTGTCGCCATTTCTCTTCCTTCTCCCATGGGAGGGTGGGATGATCTGGAGCGAAACATGGACGTCATTCTGCAGCCTGGCAGGATGAGAAGGGCAGTTGTGGGGGTTTCACATCACAACAGACATCCTAGATTCTGCCATTCTGGGAGAATGCTTGATCTCTAAGCCCACAGAGATTTTTAACCTCCCTTCTCCCTCCCTTCACCCCGTAACAAAGTCTCTGAACACAAGGCTTGAAAAGAGCAGAACCAAAGGAGTCACTGTGGAGGATTCCCTCGGACACTGACCCCACAGCAGCCACACCCCAGCAGGGGGAGGAATATGGAGTTAGGAACTGGCTTTTCCTGTGATTTTTTTTTTGTTCACTGGAAAGTGATTCTGCCCAGGGATGCTGCAATACATGTGTCTGGGTGGTTAAGAGAGCTGGAAATCTCTCCCCTCACTCATTTCTCCCACTGCCCCTTTCAGTCTCTCCTTCCCTGTCTGATCTCCCCGCCCCTCTGGCTGGAAAAGTCCCATTCCTGGGTGCTTTGCTCTCCCATGGCTGGATTTTCTCCTGGCAATTGCTAATGGGAGGAGAAATGAGGAGGGGCTGTTTGTGCAGAGTCACTTTCATGCCAGTCCCCAGGACTTTCCCTGAGATCTTTCAGTTACCTGGAGTCTCTGGCTCAGAATTTAGTATTAACAGTGCCCAGGGCTGCCCTAGGGGCTAGGACCAGCTGGAGAAAGTCATCCCCTGGGCCAGGCAGAGAAGCAGCTTTAATTAAGGTCACACCCCAGCACACAGCCCTTGCTGGGGAAGCAGCAGCAGCTAAGCCTGGTCTCCCAGATCGCAATGGAGGCTATAGAGTCTGACCCAGGAAGCTGAACCCCAATATCCTGAGCAGAGAGGGACAGAGCATTTGAGCAGCTTCCCTCCTTTAGCTCTCTGGGGAGAGGAGCTAATGAGAGCCTCTCTTCACAGGGAGAACTGCTGATCTCATTTGCCCCACTGTCCATCTGGAGTCACTCCTTGTCTCTCTATGCAATGACTCTAGATTAACAATGGTCTCAATGAAACCAGATTTCAGAAAGAATGAGTCCAGAATGCTGTGCAAGAGAACACTGTGTGGCAGTGCTAACTCCCCTCCCACGTCCCTCACCCCCTAGATCTAGGACAAAGACTAGGGGAACAAGTTTTCCCAAGGGAACCAGAAGTTCCTGCAGTTTTCAAGAGAGGAGAAAAGCAAAATCTGTGATTTCACCTCATAGTGCTCGATAAGTGGATAGAAAGTTATCACAGTGACCAGGCATGTGGCTCGGGAATGCTGGGCAGTGCTTGGAGCCAGGATTCTGGCACAAGCTGATGAGATGGAAGGAACATAGTTAGTAGCAGCCCCCAGAGCCTTCATCCAGGAGCCCTCAGTCAGGGTCCCATCAGACATTCCCTGTGCCTAGCCCCCAGAGTCTCTGGCCAAGGACCCCAGATACCTCTCAGAGTCCTACTGGCCAGGGAACCCCCACCAGACCATCACTGCCAGGTTGGGAATCCCAAAGGGTTCCCCCCACCAAAAGTCCGCAGCAGCAAGAGACCACCACAATGGGATCCCCCCGACTGGGAACTCAGTCCCTCCCTGCCTGCCTGGGATTCCCCCACTGTCTGCCTAGGACCCCCACCTGCCCTCCACCAGAATCTGCCCTGCTGTTTGCCTGAGATTCCCTCCTCTCCCCCCAGAGGGTCCCACTGATTCTTTACAGCAGCACCCCTCACACTGCTTGCCTCACATCCCCTGACCTAACATCAGGGATCACCCGCCCCCCTAAAGCTCTGTGCACTGGGCATGGCGGCGATCCCAGGAGCCAGCAGAGGAAGCCCAGACAGAGCCCCTGGCACAGCACCAGGCTCCCTCTAACCCCGTGTCCCGCCTCCTCAAGAGACTCCCACTCCCGCTGTTCTGCAGTCACGAGGCCCCCAGCGATACCCACCTCCAGGACCCTTGGCCTCAGGGCTGGGCACATCAGAACCATCCCCGAACCCTCAAATCTCCAGAACCCACCAAGCTGACTAGAGTACCCCTGCCCAGCCACCCAGAGGCCTCCCCCTATCAAAATACCCCTTCAGCTCCAGCTGCAATCTCCCCACAGACACTCCCCCTGACAGTGTTTGTCATGGGGTTTGGGATACTTCTCAACTCACACTGCACTCAGAGTGACCTCCCATCCCGTGCCAGCTGGAGAAAAGAAAAGGGTCCAGCCAACTCTCCTGTTACCAGCTGGGAGCCACTGATCCCCCAAACAGGGGGAGGCCTCTGGTTTTGATGGGTTAAATATGTGGTTGGTCTCTTTCATCAGCAAACATTCTCAAAGGAGAGGGGAAAGATGATCACTGGACAATTTAATCCCCTGCGACCTCCAGGATGGACAATGACTCGGGGCAACAGGTTCCCTCGAAGTAAGGAGAATTTGCTGGGATTTAGAAACATAGGGAACAGCCCCAACTCTGAGAGGATTTTTAGTTGACGTTTTATAATGACATAGAAAGAGGGAAAACCTGAGATATGAGATCAATGTTCAGAAATGAAAGAGAGAGGGTGGAAATCTGAGGGATTTTGGATCCATTTTTGCAAATTATAGAGAGGAAAATGGAAAATCAGAGGGATTTTATATCAGTTATTGATATAAGGTAAAATCTGTGTGTGTTTCACATGAATATTAAATAAATGAAAACAGGAAATGGGCAACATTTGCAAACATTTTCTATCCATTTTCAATAATCTAAGAAAAGGTGTAAATCTGAGATTTTCTTAGTGCTTTATAATTAGACAGACAGGGAAAAATCTCAGGACATATTCAATTAGAAATAGACAACCAGAGAAAGAATGGGGCAAATGTTTAGGATATTTTATATCAATCTTTGAGATTTGCAGAGAATACGTGTCACAAACTGCACAACTGATAACATGAGAGAAATACACCAAGATCAGAGGGGATTTTATATTGCTATTAACTAAGTAGTGGAAAAGGGGGACTGTTTGACTGGATTTTATATGACTGTCCAATACATGAACAGAAATTGATGGGTCCCCCCTCTGACACCATACACATGGGTAGCAGGGAGCTCTTTCAGGAGCTGATTTAAGAGGGCAAGAGAGGGGGAGCTGGAGTTGGAAGGTCCCTGGATGAGGGTAGGGGACAGCAGTGGGGGATGGGCAGGCGACTGGTAACTGGGGACAACTGTGTTGGCAGTTTGGGGCAGCAACTGGGATTGGGAAACCAAGGTCTGGGCAATCTCCATGGGGAACACGCGCTCCTCCCTTCCCTGCCCCGGCCGAGAATGGGCATCTCATCCCATTCCCACTCTAGGAGCGGCCATGTTTTGGGGAATGACTCAGGACAACAATTTCCCACCTTTACAAGGGCAAATAGCTGCAGATAAAATGGGTGGGAAAATCCCCCACCTTGGAGAAATTTTAAATTGACAGTTGAGAATTATGGAGAGAACTGGAGCACATCAGGAGAGACGAGAGAGGTGATCATCTGAGGGGAATGGATCAGTAGCGGATTTATCATGGCACCACTGACCCCATGCCCACACTCCAGGGGGGCCCTGGCCAGGCCCACTCTTCCCCACTCCCTGTTCTCTCCTGCAGAGGACAGAAGCTTGGTGCTGCTGGCACTGAGGCTCCTGCTGCAGTAGGGCAGCCAAGCTCCACATCCCCTGTCTCTTCTCACAGCTTTGTGTTCCTGCCCTACCCCCTCCCTGCCACTGATCAGCTGTTTGCCAGCAGGAGGGAGGGGGAAGAGCAGAGCCACAGCATGCTCCCTGCCTGGGAGAGGAGGCAGAGTAGAGGCAGGGGTGGGGTGGGGTCTTGGGGAAGGGCACGGGCCAAGGGATGTGCTGGCTGTGACTTCTCGCAGCCCCCACTGGTCTGGAGCAGCAAACCGTGGCAAGTGGGAGCCACAATCAGCCAACCTGCGGACATGGCAAGTAAACAAACTGGCCCACCAGGGGGCTTACCCCTAGCAGGCTGAAGATTACCGATCCCTGGGACAGGGGAAGCCGGGGCCCAGCATGTGGATCCCCTTGGCAGAAGCTGGGGCTCCCCTGTTAAACAAGCCCATCAAACCCTCACCCTGACAAGCCCCACCTCCCCTGCATCTGTACCTCCCTGATGAGTTCCCACAAGACACCCTCCCCACCAAGCCCCAACCACCTACACCCCCACCCAAATAAACCCACTGCACCCAGATTCCCCCCCACCCACTGAGCTCCAACCACTTTCACTTGGTCCCCCCTGCAAACTCCCATTGCCCCTGCACCTGGCACCTCCCTGTGCATCCAGATCCCACACTGAGCTGCCTGCACCCAGACTGCCCCACACAGAACCCTCTTACCCCTATCTGGAAACCCCCACACTAAGTCCCTCTGCACTTAGAGTATCAGGGTTGGAAGGGACCTCAGGAGATCATCTAGTCCAACCCCCTGCTCAAAGCAGGACCAATCCCCAGATTTTTACCCCAGTTCCCCAAATGGCCCCCTCAAGGACTGAACTCACAACCCTGGGTTTAGCAGGCTCATGCTCAAACCACTGAGCAATCCCTCCCACCAAGGGAGCAGCTGCCTCCCTGTTCACATCTAGTGTGCCTGGTGCAAAAGGGGCACGGCCCCAGGATATTTCTGTGGCAGGCCTGGCCCTCGTGCCGTGTCAGGGTCAGATTCAGCCTCACCGCCAAGTCCCTGTCCCAGGGGGCTGGGGGAGGCTACAGGGTATTTGCCCACCTCCATGCAGCCAGTGGCTTGTACTCCCCCACTGCCATGGTGGAGCTTCCACATTTATTTATTGTAAAACAAAACAGAATTTTAAAATATTATGCACAGAATTTGATATAGGATTCTCTCAGGAATATTCACTGTACAGCTGTGATGGTGGGACTGTGAAGGGGGTGCTGGACAGTAGGGGATCTGTGGGTGGGGGAGCTGGGCAGGGGGTATGGTGTGCAGGGTGCTGTGCAGTTGTGGTGGGGGGTCAGCAAGAGGGGTCTCTAGGCAGGGGGTGCTGGGCAGAGGGACATGTGGGGGAAGTCTCTGGGTGAGGGGGTGCTGGGATAAGCAGGGCACTGGGACAGCGTGGAAGGGGCACGCTGGCAGCACAGGGGTGGGGGGCAGTGTGTATCTAGCAGTTTTGGGTTTATAAACAGTGTCCTTGTGCTGGGCTGAGTAGGGCCAGTCACTGCACTGCGCCTCATTGTCCCTAACCGGCCCCTCGCTCTGCGGACCGCCCCCCATCACATGCCCTGTTTCCCCAGTGGGGGCCCACAACTATGTTTGGCGCTGGGGCCACAAAAAGTTAATCTGGCTGGGGGGGGGGGAACTTCCCCCCCGTCACTTCCCCCCCCCCCGGAATTTCCTGCTGCCCAGAGACAGTCACACCCTCCCT
>NC_133769.1:148718689-148721605 GCF_003597395.2 Chelonoidis abingdonii | reverse complement strand
CCCCCCGCTCCACTGACCTCCCCCTCTGCATCTCCGGCTTCTCCCCCCGCCCCACAGGGACCCCCGCCGGGGCTGTCTCCGCCCCCCATCCCAGCGGGGCGGGGGCGGATCCTGCTGCCGCTCCCCTGGGGCCGAGGCGGCTCCGAGGCTTCTCCCAGGTCCCCGGGACAGAGAGTCACTTTCCCGCCCGGCCCCAGCGCCCCCCCCCGGGGTCTCTCACTCACCGGGGGCTCCGGGCCGGGGCTGGGCGGGCAGAGCCCGGGGGCGGGGCCCAGCTGGAGAAAGCCCCCGGCCGGGCACGGAGGGGTTAATGCCGGACCCCCCCGCACAGACCCGGGAGCAGCAGCTGCTCAGCCCGGACCCGGCTCACACGGGGGCGGCAGCAGCTTTGTTCTCCCGCCCGCACCTGGCTTGCACAGAGCATGCGCGGTTTCCCCTACTGAAACCCTCCCTTACCAGGCTAGAAAGGGCGGAAGCGGCCGCGGGGCAGGCTGGGAGATGTAGTTCGGGTTGCGTTTCCCGGCTCTAGGCATGCGCAGCTCGGGGGAGAGGAGGCGTGTGATCAGCTGCTGGGTGAGCGCCGCGCCGCTGCTGCCCCATTGTGACCTGGGATTGCGGGCGGAGCAGGAGGGTCTGTACCGGGGAGACTCATTAATCCCCCGTGCCCGGCCCGGGTCCTGCTCCCAGTGGAGCCACCCCGGGCTCTGCCGCCCTGCTGCGGAGCTGCAGCCTCCAGGTACCGGAGCGAGCCCGGGGGGCGTGGCCGGGCTGTGATTCTTCCCCAGTGTCGCGGGGGGACCCGGCATCTCGCAGCACCGAGATCTGTTCCCTGGGGGGCAGCGCCCGCGGGGGGCTCGGAGCTGCTGTCACCGCAGGAGCCCAGCACCCCCCGGACCCGGCCAGGCTCTGCCCTGCGGCCCCACGGGGGGTCCCGGGGGAGGGGACTGGCCGCACTGGGGTCCCTGCGTGGAGCCGGGCGAGGGCTGTCCAGGGTGGGGCCGAGCTGGGCGGGGGGGAGACAAGGTAAAGGGGCGGATGGAAAATGTCTGTGCAGCCTGGACATGGCTAGGGGGAGGAGAAGAGCAGGTGACCCCTGAGGAGTGGGAAGAGAAGGGGGGGGCTGAGATCCCCTCGGATTTACCGCTGCCCCCTCCCGTGGGGACCCCTCATCGTCTCCCGTCCTGCCCTCTTTTTCTCTAGAGAGCAACGAGCAACATCCAGGGTGACCTCCCCTTCCCTCAAATCCCTGAGAAGTTCCCTGTTCCCCTCCCCCGATTGTGCCCCATTTTCTCTCCATTTCACCAGTATCCAGCTCTCATTGTGGCTGGTGGGGGCTCTGAGGAGTATCTGGGGTCCTTGGCCAGGGACTCTGGGGACTGGGTGGTAGGGAATATCTGATGGGACTCTGGCTGGGTTTGTGGGGGTGTCTGGGGCCCCTGGCTGGGGTTTGCTACTAACCATGAGCCTTCTCCTTGATCAGTTTATGCCAGAATCCTGGCTCCAAGCAGTGCCCGGCAGCCCCCAGCAACGCCCACTCACCATGATAATTTTCTATCCACTTATCAAACACTGTGAGGTGAAATCACAGATTTTTCTCTTCTCCCCTCTTGAAAACTGCAGGAACATCCAGTTCCATAGGGAATATTCATGCCCCCTAGTCCTTGCCCTAGATCTAGGGGGTGAGGAAGGTGGGAAGGGCGTCAGCAGTGCTACACAGTGGTCTTTTCCGCAGCATTCTGAACTCATTCTTTCTGAAATCTGGTTTCATTGAGACCATTGTTAATCCAGAGTCACTGTATGGAAAGTCAAGGAGTGACTCCAGATGGACAGTGGGGTGAATGAGATTCTCTCTGTGAGGAGAGGCTCTCATTAGCTGCTCTTCCCACAGAGCTAAAAGAGGGAAGCTGCTCAAATGCTCTGTCCCTCTCTGCTCAGGATATTGGGATTCAGGTTCCTCTGTCAGAGGCTGCAGCCTCCATTGTGATCTGGGAGACCAGGCTTAGCAGCTGCTGCTCCCCCAGCAGGGTTCTGTGCTGGGAAGTGACCTTTTAAATAAAGCTGCTTCTCTGCCCCACCCACTTGATGACTTTCTCCAGCCCTGGGGCAGACATGAGCCTTGTTTATACTAAATTCTGAGCCAGAGACTCTAGGTAACTGGAAAAAGCCAAGGGAAAATGTTGGGTCTTTAAAATGACTCTACACAAACAGCTGTGCCCTCTTTGCCTCCCCCAGTCATTTCTCCTGCCATTAGCAAGTGCAGGAGCAAATCCAGTCATGGGGAGCAACCAAGCCAGGAATGGGGACTTTCCTACCAGATGGACAGGGAGAGGGGACAGGGAAAAGGAGATACTGGAAGGGGCCATGGGAGAGAGGAGTTTTGAAAGAGATTTCAAGATCTCTAATCTGCCCGGACAGATGTTACTGCACCCTGGGTAGAGTCACTTTCCTGTGGACAAGATGAGGCTCAGACAGAGGAAAACCCAGTCCCTGACCCCATATCCCTCCTGCTGGGGTGTTGCTCCTGTAGGGTCAGTGGCAAAGGGAATTGTTGAAAGTGACTCCTTTAGTTCTGCTTTTTTGTAGACTTTATTACAGGATGTGGGGAGGGAGATTAAAAATGTGTCTGTGGCCTTAGCCTTTTAGGAGGAGCAGGTCTACATTGTAATAAAGCAATCAAGCATTTTTCCAGCATGGCAGACTCTAGGAAGTCTGTCTGCAGAGAAAGGGCCTGGGGGAATCATGATGTGAAATTAACTGAAGCCTGTTCTGAAACCTCCACCACTGCCCTCCTCACCCAGAGAGGCTTAGGGAAGTTCTCCTGCCAAGGAGCTCTCCCTGGACCCTGCTAGGGGCTCCATCTCCTGTATCAGTCTGTGGCTAGTAGGTGTGTGATGAATCTGCTGGGAGAGACAAGGG
>NC_133769.1:148598262-148717591 GCF_003597395.2 Chelonoidis abingdonii | reverse complement strand
GGGCCATCAAGCAGGCTAGGCAGAGCTAACGCCAACTTGTCTGGGATTTCATCCAGAAGCATAGCATAAGTTTGAGATACAGACAGTATAGAGCCAATATTCATAACTTTAAATACAAAAATGATACATGCATACAGATAGCTCCTCTGGGATAGCTCAGTGGTTTGAGCATTGGCCTACTAAACCCAGGGTTGTGAGTTCAATCCTTAGGAAGGGCCATTTGGATATTGGTCCTGCTTTGAGCAGGGGGTTGGACTAGATGATCTCTTGAGGTCCCTTCCAACCCTAATAATCTATGATAATCATAACCAGCAAACCATAACCTGGTCTTAGACACCTCAGTTGTCCCCCTTTATATAAGATTTGGTGCCACTACAGGACCTTAGTTGCAACAATGATCTATATGGTCCCAGTTCTTGTCAAAAAGAATTAGGGTTAGGGCCTTCCCTTAAACCCTGAGCCTTCTTCACCCAAACCAGAATGTGCTTGGGGTATAACAAGCAGGCTGCTGGTCCAGGGTTACTTATCACACAGACAGTTGGTGCATCCTTGACTGCTGGCTGGGGCTATCCAGACGGGGAGCTCCAGCTGCAGAACATTGAATCTCACCCAGGATTACAGAAAATGCAACCTCTCACTGATCTGGATTTCACACCAGCATGTTAAAATGGCTTATGTTGGTAGTGAAACTAATTAGAGTCTGTTGCTCTTGAATTACAGCTTCTAATTTCCCAGTGTTCTCCACACCCAGGGATTTTCCTACTCCCTCCCATTACACTGGACACACTAGATTCCCTAGTACATAAGAACGGGCATACTGGGTCTGACCAAAGGTCCATCTAGCCCAGTACCCTGTCTTCTGATAGTGGCCAAAGCCAGGTGTCCCAGGGGGAATGAACAGAACAGGGAATCATCGAGTGATGTATCATCTGTTATCCATTCCCAAGTTCTGGCAATCAGTAGCTAGGGACATCATCCCTGTCCATCCTGGCTAATAGCTATTCATGTACCTGTTCTCCATGAATTTATCTCGTTCTTTTTTTGATCTCTGTTATAGTCTTGGGTCTTCAACTTCCTCTGGCAAAGAGTTCAACAGGTTGACTGTACGTTGTGTGAAGAAATACTTCCTTTGCGTTGTTTTAAATCTGCAGTCTATTACTTTCATTGGGTGACTCCCAGTTCTTGTGTTACTTTCTCCCCAGCAGTCTTGATTTTACAGATCTTTGCTTCTTCGTCTCTTTTCCAAGATGAAAAGGCCCAGTCTTTTTAATCTCTCCACATAGGGAATCTGTTCCATACCTCTAATCATTTTGGTTGCCCTATTCTGAACCTTTTCCAATTCCAATATATCTCTTTTTGAGATGGGGTGACAACATCTGCACTCAGTATTCAAGATGTGGGTGCACTATGGATTTATATAAAGGCAATATGATATTTTCTCTGTTATTAAGAGAGGGATAGATAATGATTCCCAACATTCTGTTTGCTTTGACTGCCGCTGCGCATTGAGTGGATGTTTTCAAAGAACTATCCACAATGACTCCAAGATTCATCTCTTGGGGTCTGAATTAGTTTCCACTCATCATTTTATATGTATAGTTGGGATTATGTTTTCCAATGGGCTGCAATATGTGCTAGCCTGAGATCTAGTACTGCTGAGATCCTGCCTTCAGTGATATCTCTGCCCTTCCTGTTCCTTTTTTCCACTGAACCCCACCAGCCCATGCTTCCTGTTCCCAGCTTCCCCGGGACTCTTATTGTCTCTGGACCTCTGTCAGCAAGAAGCAGTTTCAGGGACACTTGCCCTCTGTCTGGAGTCTTCACTTTCTGGGACATGAATTTACCTTCTCTGTGTTGTAGGAGGCTCTGTTATAATGAGTGTCTGTGACATTACCCACAGTACAATCTGGACTGTTGAACAGCTGCGTCCAATCAGTTCTCCAACCTGGGGATGCCTTTTCCACTGTTTTACTGTGAGAACAGTCCCTCTTGGCTAGTAAACACAGTCTCCAGCATGTAACTCTCTTCCAGCTACACAGTACTGAGTGCTGCTAGTCAGCCATTCATGAATTACACACAGAAGAACACAAATTGTCATTTGTATCTTGCAATATCCAACACGCTACTGACCACCACAAGCATTTATTACATTTTTTATTTCATCACTGGAAAATGACGTGCACCAGCCTTGTTATTCCAAATGGAATTTCCCCCCAGACTTTAATCCAACACACTGGTGTGACATTCCCCTCCGGTGTTATCTGGACTGGTGATCTGCTCTGCCTCCCCAGTCCTTGGCTTTGGGAGCCAGCCTTACTCTGGTCTACTGTGAAAACCCACACTCCTGGGGTGTTCACACACAGCCTCTGGCATGTCAGCTTTTCCCAGCCAGTGGCAAGCGAATGACACTAGCCAATATCTCTGGTCCGAGACACAACCGTAGGAACTGTCATCTTGCAGTGTCCAGTAATGCTCACCAGATGATGCAAGATTATATAAATTTGTCAGTTTAACAGAAATTCATATGTACCCGGCTTGTTATCCCAAGGGGAGCCTCTGACACACTTCCAACCAAACACACCGCTTCAGGTAGAATAAACAGAGCTTTATTAGCTATAAAGAGAGATTAGGTGATTATAAATCAAAGCATAACAAGTCAGATTTGGCCAAATGAAATACAAGCAAAATGCATTCTAAACTCATCTTAACACTTTCAGTGTCCTTACAAACTTCGATACGTCTCACCACAGGCTGGCTGGTAACTTTTCAGTCAGGTTCTCTACTTTGATCCGTGCTTCAGTCACTTGGTGGTTGGTGATGTCTGTAGCTGTAGGGGGAAGAGAGAGAAACGGCTCATGTGTCTCTCCCTTTTATCATCTCCTTTCTTCCCTTGTGGCTTTGCCCTCCACACCCTGCTTTGCTTTGACCACCCCTGCCCCTACCCCGCTCTGCTTCAGAGTCAGGTGAGCATTTCTGAGTCTCTCCAGGCAAGTTGAGCAGTTCTCCTAGTGTGGCCTCGTGCAGGTGAGTCTTTGCACTGTAGCTCCCCTGCTGGACAATGGCTGTTGCTGCATTGACACCCCCCCTGGGCGTTGGTTACTTTCCTTGCTGTTGCCTCTGGGAAGCTAATATCAGGCTGATTGGTTGGCAGGGAGTGAATTGTTAACTATTGGCTTATAAGGAGGGCTGCATTTTGTTTTTAATTGCTGTAATTATCTGGGCACTAAAAGTTCCCGGAAGCAGGTAAAGACCTTCCATTGGAGTCTCATTTTTTTGTGCATTAAAATTGTGGGGGTGAAGCAGCACCTCGTGCTCAGGTTCAGGGACGTCCTTTTCTGCAAAGAATTCAAACATTTATGTAAACAGTTTAATTTGTGAAACACGCACCCATTTCCCTTTTTCTAAAATGCAGTGTGCCAACGGGCTGAGGCAATCCGCCATGGTGGAAAGGCCTGTCCATTTTGATTTTAGTAAGTGACCCCTTTTCCCCATTTAAAGGTTCCCTTTTTAAATATTCTGTAATAGTGTGGCAGCCAAGGCCATGTTATTAGCTGCCAAACATTCATTTGTTTTTTTTAAAAAAGGGCTGTGATTCATCAGGGAAATGCAGGGCTGGGGCTATGAGAGCCTTCGGTTTTAGCAGGGTTAAAGCGGAGTCCTGCTCTTTTCCCCATTCCCATTTTGTCATCTTTTTATCAGTTTCCACAATGGGTGAGTTATTTTAGCATATTTATAGATGTGGTCTAAGAAAATTGACTGCTCCTAGGAGTATTCTTAAAGAGTGGGCGTCGGTAGGGGCCGGCATTTCTTGGAGTGCCCTTATCTTCCTCTGATGGACCTGTATTCCCATCTTGTCCTTTGGTTTGACTTCTTTGTGCTACAATTTATGGACAGTTCTTTTCTTCCTTTATCAGTTAGGTAATTTACATTAACACAGATGCTTTTTGGCTTGCTTTTGGATTTAAAGCCATTAGCAGCTTAGAGACTCTGTCTTAAAAGGGACACAATCAACTTCCACCAGAGTTTTGATTACTTTTCACTTAGAAGCAGGAGTTCAAAAACACACAGTGATCTGAAAAAGTAAACAACCTCTTGTGGCTCCCTCTGGATTAAGTAGTGTGGTGTGTTTTTGCATTTTTTAACCCCTTCTACAATAGACACTGCAGATATTCTGGGGAAAATGCACATTCCTTCCATAGTTTAACTTGTATAACAGTAGCCATATTAATTTTTACCTAAGCAGTGACTGTTTCTTTCGTGCTCAGAGTTTTTAGGAACTCTTATTGAAGCAACAGTTTGATTACACAGAGCCACCGTTAAGGCTCAGTGTAGGGCACTGTTTTTTTTAATTTTTTTTTACTACAGCTCTTATTTGCTATTGTGTTACCAAAAAACAAATCCAGATTTTTTTTCCATTCTCCTGATGTTGACTGCCCTGCTGCAGCTATGACTTTGGTCTTTTGAAGATATTGAACTTATAAAGCATCAAGGTACCTTAAGGGTTAAATGCTAAATATCAACTCAAACAACACTAGTTACCTGTATCTGGCAAAAAGTGTGTCTCAGTTTTGCAACTTTGAATGAAAGATTCAAACAGATTGTAGTGGTATTATTTAAAAACAAAACCAATTCATCTTAAACCTATAAAACAAGAGTTTTACAAACTGGGAGTGTTGCTTTAGGTCCTAAACACTTGACATATTTACACAATATATTTGTGTACACGCTTTTTTTCTTAACGTTCCTTACACTGCTTTAATTTTTGCACAGCTGTACATAGATTACATTTGTATACATTTGGGGGCGGTTAAGTTCCAATAGAAACCCCTTATGTTCTTTTAGCAAATTTGACTAAATTGTTCATAGTCAAATGATTTCAATCAGATTGTCTCTTTGCCTGGCTTATTTACAGACATTCCTTTGGAAAAGGGCCCATTTTCCTTGCAGAATGGCGGCAAAGAAACCAGAGTTCTCTTTCTATAACACATTTCATTTTTAACATTTTTACAACTTTCAATTGCTTAATTCCCTCATCACAACATCATTCACAAGAAAAGATTTAAATGTTTATTAGAAAATATTAAAGAAAGGTGATACAAAGGGTTTGATGTGTCAGTCGTTGGTCATCGGGGGAAACATACAGAGCATGGGGGGACGCTGGCAACTGGTTACGGTTCAGCATATAGTACACACAGCCTGTAATGTCCCCAATGCGGGGTGTACGGTGGTTGGGGTCAAGATATAGTAGGGGGGCAGTGAGGGTACATCGCTCATAGAGTGGGCTACACACAGTCATGGGTATGAGTAAGCGGGCCGGGTAATGGGGACAGGGTGACCCTCACGTGGTGGGATCCAGATTGGTAAGTTCAGGACTCAGGGGATATGGTTTGGTAGGGGGGTTGTAAGGGTTTCCCCCTCCCCCCCGTGGGTGCGTGGAGCCACATCGGCTCACTCCTGGTATTGGCGGTGGCCGGTGATGTGTTCGATGTAAATGTCTCTAGACCACCGGATAGTGTCCGAGACCATCAGGCGTCTCATGAGTCGCGCATAGCGACGGCCCACCCCACAGGCCCTGAGCACACGTTCGTTCCAGGGGTCCCAGGCGCCCAGCGCCCCGACGATCAGAGCGTCGGTGTAGACCTCGTAGCCCTTCGCCCGCAGGGTGTCAGTCAAGGGGGCGTATTTCTCGAGTTTGCGGGCTCGGGCTTCGCGGAACGCCGGGGTCCTGTTCTCGAACGGGATGGTCACGTCGACGAGGATGATCTTTTTCCGCTCCTCGTCCGTGACGACGATGTCTGGCCGCAGCGGGCTGTCGGTGCCGGGGATGGTGCGGTTGACCGCGATCTCACCGAGGTGTGGGGCGATGGCCTTCGCTAGGCGGTCCTGGACGGCGTTGTGGCGCAGCTGCCAGGCTCTGGCGTGGGGTTTGCAGCTGCACAGGACGTGGGGCAGGGTCTCCAGGGTGTACCCGCACTTCCTGCAGCGCTTGTCCCGGTTCCCGTGGCGGACGGCTCCGTTGAGCGGGACGCAGTTCAGCCGGGCGCGGTGTATGAAGCGCCAGTCGGCGAAGCGGGTGAAGCTGCCCGCGGGGAGGAAGTGGTTGCTGGAGTCCCACCTACACTGCCCAAACTCCTATATCTGTTTAAAAGGAGTAATCTCTTGGATTGCAACTTTGGATTACTTCCTTTTAAACATTTCTTACGCAGGAGCTACCACTATTTGCCCACACTCCTACATCCTTCAGAGTTTAGTCTCACATAGAAAATACTGCCTGAACAGATTTTATTTTTATAACTTTTCCATACCCATGCTGTGACTTACAAAACACAAAAGTCTATACCCACTGAAAAGAACTCTGCCTGATAGAGCAGGAGAGGGAAACGCTAAGCCTTCTACCCTTTGAGCTCTATCCTGCTATGACCGAGGATATATTCACTTATGCAATTTTCCCCCGAAAGCTGGGTTAGAGCGAGGACTCTAACCCTCCCTCTTATGGCTCGGCACTTGTACAACTGGGGATCAGGGGTGGCAGGTTTATAGAAATTTTTGGTGGTGCTCAGAACCTGCCCCCCCAACTCTGCCCCCCCCCCACCTGCCTAAGGCTCTGGAAAGGAGTTTGGGTGGGGGGAGGAGGTCTAGGGTGCAGGCCCTGGGCTGGGGCAGGGGATTGGAATGCAGGACAGGTGAGAGATTGGGCCCTGGAAGGGAGTTTGAGTGGGGGAGGGGGTCTGGTGTGCAGGCTCTGGGACAGAGTTTGGATGCTCCCTAGGGGGTGGAGGTGCAGGCTCTGAGACGGAGTTTGGGTGCAGGAGAGGGTGTATGGCGAAGGGGATTGGTTTGCAGGCTCTGGGTTGGAGTTTAGATGCTGGGTGCAGGCTCCCGCTTAGAGCAAGGGGTGGGTGTGCATGAGGGGGTGAGGGATGCAGGCTCTTGGACAGAGTTTGGGGGCTAGCTCTGGGCTGGGGTGGAGTGTAGTCTCTGGAAGGGAGTTTGGAGACAGGAGGGAGTGCAGAGGGAGTGGGTACAGGCTCTGGAACGGAGTTTGGGTGTAGGCTCTGGGCTTGGGCAAGGGGTGGGAGTGCAGGAGGGGTGAAGGGTGCAAGACGGGATGTGTGGGAAGGGGGTGGGGGTGCAGGCTCTGGGAGGGAGTTTGGGGATGGGAGGGGGCAGAGGGAGAGGGTGCTGGCTTTGGGAAGGAGTTTGTGGGCAGGGGGCGGTGCTGGCTCCTGGGAGGGTGCAGCGCTTACCTAGGGCTCCTAGGCAGGGCAGGCCGGGAGTCTCCATGTGCTGCTACCCCCAGGCACTGCCCCTGCAGCTTCCCATTGGTTGCAGGGGTGCTTGGGTCAGGACACAGACCCACCCTGCCCAGGGGCTGCAGGGAGGGGCCGCAGCCATGTGGAGTGAGCAGGGAGGAAGCCGCTCAGCTCCACTGCACTGCCAGTGGTGAGTGGGGGCGCTGGGCTGTTTTAAATGATCCAAGGGATGCACAGGAAGGACCTTGAGGCAGAAGGCAGGGCTGAGGGAGAGACCTGGTCCCAAACATTGCTGGAGCCAGGCTCCAGGCCAGGAATATTTCTGGTGCCCAGATACCATGGGCCCATAGGGCTCGCCACCTCTGCTGAGGATGGATATACCTAGAGAGTTTGTATATATCTTATCTGTATAGTTTTCCCCCACAGACGAGTCGGAGCTAGGACTCTAATCCTCCCCCTATTGCCTGGATAGCCTGCGAATGAGGTTGTGCACACCTGAGTGAATGATCACTTTATACGTATGGTATAACCTTTTAGCAATATTTAGCAATATGTTCAACAATCACAGTCCATGTCTTCACCCTTTCGCAATTCTCCACCAAAAATGTTATGCTTCTAAGAAGCACACGGGATCTTTTTCAGGGGAAACGGCAATATGCTGCATTTATTGAAGATACCACAATTAGTATATGCATTTAGTCACACCACACACAAACACACGGTCCCGCTGATCAGTGTTATAGTTACCAGTCCAGAGTCCAGATCAATCTAGCGGCCAGCAAGGTTGATCGTGGGTAGGGAGGAGCTGGGTTCTGTTGGTCATGACATGATGCTCTGGGGAGGTCTTGGCAGGACGAACCCAAAGTTTCATGACAAAGCACCCTGTTTATATATGGATTTTCCTTCATTGAGACCAATGAGTTTTGCACCGTCTTGCTGTAATCAATTGTTTGACGAGTGCTTGTTTTCTTAAACTCTCCTTCTTATCCTTTATCTTGTTCTTTCATCAAGTCCCTCAGTGAGTTATCTTATGCTGGTTTTAATCACAGCTGTCTTGTCCCCATTGATAGGTGCCTGTCTTATCTTTAGAGTCGTCAATCTGCCCTGCTCTGACACTTCAATAGAGGTGTGTTGCAGCCTTCGGGCATCCTTGGATCTGTCTCCAGTTCCTCCCTCATACATCTGGTTCAGTGATGACCTTCACACTTACCTCTTAAAACACACATTCCTCATTCACACACAAAACAGAATTAATTTACACAGAACATTTTGAACAGGAACATCAAATTGCAATGCAAAAGAAAACAACCACGGCATTCTTTTACTTATTTTAAACTGCTAAACCTACAACAAATTGGTGACTCTTAAAGGTCTGTTACTGCCTTGAAATCAGTCCAGACACAGATTCTGGCTGATGTATCTCTACCCATTAGGCCATTCCTTTCTGTTATTCAAAAAGGGTGGCTGGCAGGATGTGCTCAGATCATACACCGGTACATTTAATACATGCTACATAATTATTCGTTATCCTTCATTCCAAATTGTATAAAATACAAACATAAAATCCTACAGCTACATTTTGGGGAAGAGTTTGGGGGAGTTCAGTTCCTGATTTTTATTTGACCTCTCTCCAGCACTTGTTTTGGTTTGGCCTGCCCCTTTCCATCCCTGTTTGAGGTTTCTGTCTCTATCACAGCAGGTGATGCAATGATGTGTGAGAAGGAGGAGCAGAATTGTCAGCAGGAAAATGTTGAACAAGTGGATAAACACAGAGCATTATCGCAAAGACCAAAAAGGAATGTGTCGAAGAGTCATGAACAGGGAAACTCCTGTGAGATTCAGCACAGACCAGAAACAGAACAAGAAAACCAGCCAGGGGAGAAAGTGGGTAAACTAATTTCATGTCAGGTAACTCAGAAGGACCTCAAGGAAACAACAACACAGAAAGAAATCCTCAAGGGAAAGAGAAACAATACATGCACTGAGTATGGGAAAAATTTACATCATGATTCAGCCCTTACAAAGCATCAAAGAATACACACAGGTGAGAAACCCTATGAATGCAGTGAGTGTGGGAAGCTCTTCCATAACAGTTCACACCTTATTAGGCATCAGAGAATCCACACAGGGGAGAGGCCCTATGAATGCAATGAATGTAGGAAAAGCTTCACTACGAGCTCAGCCCTTTCTGAACATCAGAGAATCCACACAGGAGAAAGGCCCTATGAATGCAGTGAGTGTGGGAAAAGCTTCATTACCAGCTCAGCCTTTTCTGAACATCAGAGAATTCACACAGGGGAGAGGCCTTATAAATGCAATGAGTGTGGGAAAAGCTTCACTACCAACTCAGCCCTTTTTCAGCATCAGAGAATCCACACAGGCGAGCGGCCCTATGAATGCAATGAGTGTGGGAAAAGCTTCACTACCTGCTCAGCCCTTTCTGAACATCAGAAAATCCACACTGGTGTGAGACCCTATGAATGCAGTGAGTGTGGGAAAACTTTCAATCGCAGCTCGACCCTTATTAGGCATCATAGAATCCACACAGGAGAGAGGCCCTATGAATGCAGTGAATGTGGGAAAGCCTTCAAACACAGTTCACACCTTATTAGGCACCAGAGAATCCACACAGGAGCAAGGCCCTATGAGTTCAAATCGATCCCAACCACAGTGTGATCATTTGGAGCTTAAATTCCAGGTTCCATCTATTGGTAATGCCATTTCTGGCAAGATAGCTGTTTTTGCCCACATTATTTGGATGCTAAGATAGTAAAAATGTTGTAAATAACGTAACTGACTATTGAGATAGTGCTGAGTGAACTATGTTTGAATGGATCAGAGGAGAATGTGATGGGAGAATCCTTGTCCCGATTCTGAATAATCAAATGTAACCTGCTCTGGAATTTCACTTCACACTTTCATTGTCATGTACTTTATCTCTCTGATGTCGGTTTCTATCTTTCCTGAAGGCTGTTTGGTCACCCAGCTGGATATTAGTTCAGTTTGATAGGATGTAGCTCAGATTTATGGGAGAATTTAAGACCAATGACCATTTGCTAAAGTCATAATTTCTCACTTCAGTTTTGCTTTTTCCCCACCCCTCCATGATGACATGGAGAAAGTTGAAGTGCAGTTCTGTCAACAGAGGAGAACTCTCCAATTTACTGGACATGCTAACAAAGAAACAGCAGTGATTTAAAATCTTCACTTGGAAAGGATGAACAGCAGAACCCCAACTAACTGAAGGAGGTGCATATGAGCACAGTGTAGTTCAATATTTAAGGAAATATTGTCTTAAATGATCTGGGGAGAGAATTCCACGGTAAGTGATTTTAAAGTAGGCAAAATGCCTGTGTATTTGGTTCCCAAATCATCTGTAACCCAGGCCCCACAGAAGATCTCTTCCAGCTAACTGTATATTATGGGAGATGTTGCCCTTCAGGACACAAGATGTTGAGGAAATAGAAGTGGGGTTTTTGTTGAATTTATTCTTTGTGGGTGCTAAAAGAGTATATAAAATTAAATCAGTTTTGGAAATCTAATAGCTGCAGAAAAATAAGTATTTTTGAATAGAATCTCCAGCTCTGGTAACTAACAGAGATTCTGATCCAGGCCTCTATCCAGTCCCTTTCTTAGAGCTGTTCCACAAAATCAAAGAAAAGCTGGGCATGTTTTGGGAAGCCATTCCTCATCAACACTGTTGAGATTTTAAGTGGTTTTGTAAAGGATTCTACTTCACAGAACTGTAAATTTACCCTAACCAAGGCCAACTATTTAGAAAGAACTTGAAAGAGTCCACACTCGGTTTTTGATTTCCACCCCAGTAAAGGAAGCTGTGGTGATGAATGACCCAAAGGAAATTGTTTATAGAACTCTACTTCCTAGTGCATTGTCACTGATTACATTTCCAGAGGATACCAGGGTTAGACTGAGAACAATTATCCTTCACTGTTGGGATTCAAAGAGAGAGAGCTTCATAGGACATTCCTTCCCTGTGGATCCCAAACTGGCTGCCTGATTGGGTAACAAGGACTTCAGGCTGTAGAAATTATGGTAACCGATGAGGCAATGAATGTGTCAGGCTCTGATTTCAGACTTCCAGATACACGCATGTTGAGTCCTGATTCTATGGTTTTGTGTCTGATGCTGTGGCTACACAATAAAGCTGATGTTGGCACAAATATACCAATGTAGCTGCGCTGCTGTAGAACTGCTGTTACAGATGCTCTAAGCCAATGGGAGAGATCTCTCCTGTCTGATTTTATTATTCCAGCCCCTACAAGCGGCAGTGGCTGTGTTGGCACGAGCAGCTCTCCAGCTCATGAAGCACTATCTACACAGGGGCTTAGGGCTGTAAAACTACATTGCTCATCTTTGTGGATTTTTCACACCCCAAGCAATAATTATACCGATAAACGTCTTTAGTATAGATCAACAGTTTCATCTTGTATTTTACACATTTACATCACTTCTCCTCTCCCTCCTCCTACTTTGAAAGATTAAAAAGTGTGATGAGAGGTATTTTCCCTCATGCTGCAAACATTCCCACATAGGAGATCACTTCCACCAACACACATGGCAGAAGAGCCTGAGATATATGGACTCTCAGAAGAGGTTGGGACAAACCACAACTTGAGCCAAGGTTCATTTGTTGGCAATGAGAATAAAAGAAAACTAACCTTTATGACATGAATCTGATCTTTGAATATATGATTGTTACTAATGAAAATGAAATTATAGGTGAAGTTATTGGTTAAAGAGTAAGAGACTTGTGTGATAATTGAATTATTTTGGAAAACTGAAAGTTGTCTTGTTTTTTGTTTTGTTAGTCATACAGGAAATGATAGCTAATCTTGAAAAGTTAATTTGATTTAATTTACTCCCTGTAATGTAAGGGGTTCTGGTCGAAAACCTCCCTTCAAAGGTTGGGGTGGGAGAATGTGTGTGAGAAAGAGTGTATAAGAGAATATTGGCGCAGTATAGATTTTAATTTTTTTGTGTTTTCAAATAGAACTTATTTTGCTTAATTTTAAAGTCAATTTTTATTACAAGGAAAGCTACTTGAGGAGATAAATTGTATAAGTCTTTATCCACTTAGACTGTAAGTGTCCTCTCTACTTCTCAAATTTGCAAAGGAAAGGTCTGACATCTGTCATAGGATGTGTCCAGCAGGTAGGAAAGCTGAACTCATCAACCATCAATATAAAGAAAAAGGCTGAAATCCATTGCCTTTCAGGTCAATAAGCCATCTAAAGGCTGGTCTATGCTGAAAAGCTATGTTGACAGAGCCACATCTCAGGGCTGTGAAAAGTCCTCTCTACTGAGAGTAGTAGTTGATGTGACCTGAGCCCCAGTGTAGACAGTGATAGGTTTGCACCAACCCAGAAAAACCGATGGAAAACCATCAAAGACAAACTATAGACATTGAAACCCTGTGGAAGTGAAAAGGACAATATGACAATGAGGAGATCACCCTTTCTGTGAATAAAGACAAAAGACTGATTCAGTTTAAAACAGGTAAGAGAAAAACACTCTTGGTCCATTCACCAAGGAGATCCCTACTGACCAGTGGTGCTTCAGAAAAGGCAGGGCCCTGGTTGCTAGGGACTGGCAATCATTTCAATAGACTGACATGTGAGGTGATATCTGTACTCAAGTGCTGTGTGAGATACAGAAGCAGTGATCTACAGTAAAACTGGTAACCTGGGATATACCATTGCTTCAGGAAGGGAGGATCTGGCATTTGTCTGAGTATCTAGTGATCGAGCTGGACCCCAGATGGGGACACATTGAAGGAACCAGGAGTTAGGGTGCCTCTGTTGTCAACTGGCAGGACTCAGAGGAGGTTGTTTGAGTGCCTGACAGGATGCGTAAGTTTGGTCACTAACATCCAGCTGCCAAATGCAAAACTCCCTCTTCCTAGTGGCAACAAGGAAACTCACAGCCCTCAGCTCCCTAAGAAGGGTTACAATGTGCATCTATGTTGATCCACCTTCAAATTCACACTGGGAAGGCATCCTGTAGTATGGCTCCCTGAATCACATTAGCCCTAAAATTCTCCCCTATAAAAGAGTGCAGAGTTCTGCACTTAGGATGGAAGAATCCAGTGCACTGCTACAGGTTGCAGGCCAATGGCTAAGCAGAAATTCTTCAGAAAAGGTGGGTATCAGGGGCTGAGAATCCCCAAACAAGGCAAGAAATGGTGGATGTGACGCACCTCCCTTGGATGGGTGCTGGGCCACCACCTTTGGACAGAACCTCCCGAGGAGTAGGGAAATCACCATCACTCTCATCATGGCCCCGCCTGTGCTCTACCCCCTGTGCCCTGCCTGTGCTCAGCCTCTTCTCCCAAGGGGACACACACATTGAGTTTTGGGCCCTCCACTACAGAAAGGATGTGGACAAATTAGAGAGAGTCCAGTGGAGGGCAATGAAAATGATTAGGGGACTGGGGCACATGACATAGGAGGAGAGACTGAGGGAACTGGGGTTATTTAGTCTGCAGAATAGAAGATGAGGGGGGATTTGATAGCAGCCTTCAACTATCTGAAGGGGGTTCCAAAGAGAGTGGGGCGCAGGTGTTCTCACTCGTGACAGATGACGGAACAAGGAGCAATGGTCTCAAGTTGCAGTGGGGGAGAACTGAATTAACTCTACTCACCTGGGTTAGAAACATTTGTTTCTTTTGAGTAGATAGTGGGAAATGGTCAGACCCAAGAGGCAAGGAAGAGGCTTCATGATGTTGATTCCCAGGAAGGGAGAGAGGAAAAGCCCAGAGCTGCCTTTAGTCCCAAGCTGGGGTCTTCTGGAAGGTAGAAAAGACCCTTGATCACAGAATCCCATGGGATCTTGCTGCTCTAGATTCTCCAGAGTCCTGGGTGCAGGGAGGGCATCACTGCACAATGTGAAATGCAAGGAAGGACCCTGGAAGGGAAGGGAGGAGCAGAAAATGGAGAGGAATGAAACAGGGAGAAAATGCCTCTTCTCTCTGCCCTCCTCTTCCCAGCAAGAAATATGATCAGTGGGGAAACTCCCCACCATGAAGGGCAGAGATCACAGAGACATTCACCACACACTGAGCAGTGATAGACTTGTTGCTTCCTATCCCAGTGAGAGCAAAGAGCCCCCAGAGCTGGAGCTGTGGGCTGCTGTGCTTTCCTTCCCAGATGCTGGAATAATTTCCAGCACACAGACCTGGATCGGGGCTGATGAGGTGGAAGATCTGTTTGCCACAGGAGCAGGTGGTTGATGTGTGTGTCCCCTTGGGAGAAGAGGCTGAGCACAGGCAGGGCACAGGGGGTAGAGCACAAGCGGGGCCATGATAAGAGTGATGGTGATTTCCCCACTCCTCGGGAGGTTCTGTCCAAAGGTGGTGGCCCAGCACCCATCCAAGGGACGTGCATCACATCCACCATTTCTTGCCTTGTTTGGGGATTCTCAGCCCCTGATACCCACCGCCCACGTGCAGTGTCACTGGCAAATACAGTCAGAGGAGACTGGGGACCTGGGGTGTGAAATAACTGCATGAAACTGGCTGCCTGAGCCCAGCCCCTCTGCACTCAGGCGAGCGGTGAGAGGGGGACGGGGGCTCAGTGAGTAAATCCTCAGAAATCTCACCCCTGGGTTTGTAATGTCAGGCTCCAGCAAGCAAGTCCCTCTGTGTGTGAAGGGAGGGGCTGTGAGGGGGAGGGTCCATGGGGGAGTCAGTGGGAGGGGGAAGGACTGTGAAGATATGGTCACCTCCAGGCAGCAGGAGCCTCCTGACATTTGAGTTGAACTGCCCCCTTGTCATAGCTTTCCTACTCAGATCTGAACCTTGGAGTTCAGAAAATGAGATGCTAACATGAAACCTCCAAGCTTAATTACCAGCTTAGTTCTGATAGCGCTGCCACCAGCCAGGAATTCCAGTGCCTGGCTCACTCTGGTCTCCCCAAAACCTTCCCTGGGGGACCCCAAGACTCAGATGCCCTGAGTCTCACAACAAAGGGAAATAACTCCATTCCCTTGTCTTCTCATTACTTCCTCCCAGGCTTCCCCTCCCTGGATGACCCTGGAAGATCACCCTGTTTCAATTCCTTCCACCAATTCCCTGGTGAGCTGCAGACTCAATCCCCTTGAGCCCCAACTAGGAAAAAATCCAACAAGTTTTAAAAAGCTGTAATATAAAAAGATAGGGAAAAAGACATAAAAAATGGTCTGTTATCAAGTGAACAGAATAAGGGTTATTGCTTAAAGAAAAAAATGAATAAACAGCCTTATCCAAAAAGAAATACAATTTAAAACATTCCAGCAAACCACACACATGTAAATACCAAAAAAAACAATATAAGCCTATTGTCTTTCTACCTTTGTACTTACAACTTGGAAACAGAAGATTAGAAAGCCTGGAGATAGAGTGATCCCCTCAGAGACTAGAGAGCAACAGAGACGAGACAGAACACACACTCAAAACTTCCCTCCCTTGAGATTTGAAAAATCTTGTTTC
Source organism: Chelonoidis abingdonii (assembly GCF_003597395.2). Lineage (NCBI taxonomy): Eukaryota > Metazoa > Chordata > Testudines > Testudinidae > Chelonoidis > Chelonoidis abingdonii. The sequence continues at coordinate 148,701,853 of NC_133769.1, read as the reverse complement.
CTGATTGGTCCTCTGATCAGGTGTTTGGTTCCCTTTGTTAACCCTTTACAGGTAAAAGAAACATTAACCCTTAGCTATCTGTTTATGACACCCCTCCCCCCAGGTGTCCCAGAGCCCAGCATGGAGCTGCTGTCCCTGCAAAGTCCCTGGGAGTCACCAAGGGGTGATGTGAGGTTACTGCCCCATCAGCCGTGAGGTGGGGGACTGGAGCCCCCGGAACAGCCCTGTGGGGACTCAGCCCTGTGCGCAATTCAGTGTCTGTGGAAAATCAGGTCTAGGAATGAGGATTCCCAGCTGCATTAAAGTGGCATGAAGGAGAAGAGAGAGTTATTGCTTTAGAACAGTCTGGGTGTCAAGAAGGGTGCCCAGCTCTCAGTCTGCAGAACGGCCAACATCAAACATTCAAAAAGCCAGAGTCAGGCTCACCAAAACCCATGAGATTGGCTTTAAAATCATGAGATTATGTAAAACTAATAAATTAAGGAATCTTTTTATTTGCCTTCTGTATGATGAGCCTTTAGGGTGCACTGGGGTGACATTTTGAAGCTTTCTCCACAGCCACAAGGACTAGAAAGGTTCTGTTTGTTTAAGAACAAAGGCTCAAATCATCACATCTCCACTTGACTCCAGGAGCTGGGGCTTTAAGGAAAACAATAACTCTCATGGGACTCATGACAAAATCATGAGAGTTGGCAGCACTGAGTTGGACTGAGTCTTTATTCTCCGGGATTCCCTGGAGCAGGGGTTCCCAGCTTTTTTCTTTCTGTGGTCCCCACCCAACTTGGTATAAAAACTCCACAGCCCACCTGTGCCACAACAACTGTTTTTCTGCACATCCAGTAGATTAAAAGCCAGGGCTGTTGTTAGGGGGTAGCCAGCAGAGCAAGTGTGCAGGGCCCTACAACACAGGGGCTGCCATGAAGTTAAGTTGCTTTGGCTTCAGTCCTAGGCAGTAGGGCTCAGATTTCAGATTTCTGCCCTGAGCCTCAGTGAGTCTAACACCGGCCCTGCTTTCTGGTTTATTTTGGTGGGGATCCTCCTGAAACCTGCTAGCTGCCCCCAAGGAGGCTCCAGACCCCTGGTTCAGAACCACAGCCATGGAGCTCTGTTAAGAAGGGAGAAAAGCTGCTGCCTTTCCCGATGGCTGAACTCAGGCCCTTAGAGTGGGATATTCCTGCCCTGCAGTGACACCAGGAAAGCTCCCTGAGCAGCTGCCTGGCCTCAGGGACAGTCTAAGCCTGCAGGGCCCCAGGGGCAATGAAGCAACTGGGTCAGGCTGGGCACCTTCATTCCCAGAGAACTGCCCTGGTTCCCTGCTCAGCAGCAAAGAAGTCAATTCCCCCACCCCTGATGAATCAGCCTGGAGCTACGTGCAGAACTGGGGGTTTCCCCTTTCACCCCTGCTGGGGAGTGCCGGGGTCCCAGGGGCATTTCTAGCAGAGCATTTGGAACTGAACTGAGGGAACCAGCTTCTTAATACAGAACACTCACGTTCAGACCACATCTTTATTTTCAGGTTTTTTTATAATACGATATAATCCTTCAATCCTAGTGTCACCACTGATAACATGGCATGTTCAGCCTGGTGGGATACCAAGGGTAAAACTAACCAGCTCTTCAAATCCAAGAAAGTGGAGATAAATCACCTCTCAGAGTCCGTGTGGGGTAATCAATAGGCAGAAAGTGGCCACATTGCTTTTGAATGAGCCCAACATCTTTTTATTTACTTATTATTATCATCATTATTGTTATTTTTTTATTATTATTTACACAGGAGTCTGGACCTTGACTAGATCCTGACCAACAATTTTGGACCTTGACAAAAAAATAATGGCTTATTCCTAAGAATGGGTTTGTGTTACATTCCTTATGTCCTCGCGCCATCCTGTAGCCATTTCCTTTCCCTCCTTTTGGTGAAGAGATTTGGGATTTTATTTCCTCAGGGGGCCCCCGGAGCGGGGGCTGCCTGCATGTACCAAGCACCCACTAGATTAGAAGGTGACACACAAACACCCTTAAGACGAGGCAGCCGTCCCTGTCAAAAAAATCATCTCCCTTCTTCATTTGAGTGACAGCTTGAATCGTTCCTTCTCTGAGCAGAGCCCAAGGATTGGCATCATCAGCAACAAAACCATAAGTACGTATCAGGAACTAACCCAAAATATGCTTTAAAAGGAGCTGTCTCCTTCCTTCTGGGGTAAAATTTGCTATTATGCTAATTGATTTTCATTTCCCTTCTCTGAGGGCAGAGATGGGTTTGGAGCCATCTGAGGCTGGGATATTAAGCCCATGTCCCCATCTGTCAGTGATGCTGGAGACCTGTCTCAGCTCCCAGCTGACAGGCTGCCTCCAGCTTCTCCAGCCAGCTCTGTAGTTTTTTGTTTTGTTTTTTTGTTGGGAGGGGGGGCATTTGGCAAGAATACATGACACATAGAAGAAGTGCTTTCACTGGTACAGTGGTGAGCACAGCTGCTTTCCAAACAATTGACCTGGGTTCAATTCCCAGTCAATGCAGGGATGTGATGTTTTCTTTCCTGGGAATTAGTTTAATTTCAGTCACATTGTATCAGTTTATCAATGGAATGAGAGAATTAATGCCCCACATCCCAGCAAGTCATTAAACCACAGTGGAGGAAGAAAGGGGCAGGACTATACAGTGAGCTGTTGGAGTCATCCTTGTATTACAATGTTTGGTTTATTTTTAAAAAAAATTCCTTTACTTCCCTCTCCCTTTTAGACTCAGAGGGCTGGTCTGCACTGGGGGCGGCGATCGATCTAGGATACGCAACTTCAGCTACAAAGTTGAAGTATCTTAGATTGATTTACCTTAGGTCTTCATGGCACAGGATCGATATCTACGGCTCCCCTGTCGACTCCGCTACCACTGTTCATGCTGGTGGAGTTCTGGAGTTGACGGGGAGCGCATTCGGGGATCAATATATCGCGTCTAGATGAGACATGATATATCGATCCCGAGAAAGCAATCACTACCAGCCAATATGGCGGGTAGTCGGGATGTACCCTTAGTCTTTAAGGTCACTCAGGCTCACAGCTGCCCAGAGTTTGAGAACTGTCCCTGTTCACATTTGACAGCTGGAGAGGAGCCTGAGGTACAGAGAAGGGAAGTGACCTACCCAAGGGCCTACACAGCAAGGCGGTGGCAGAGCCAGAAAGAGAAGCCACCAGTCCTGACTTCTGTTCTAATGAACAACTCCCCGACCCCCGCCTCAGAGGCAGGGATGGAGCCCAGGAATCAAGATGGTGGGGAAATTTCATTGAAACCGTCTCTGTTCGAAAATCCGATTCAGACTAAACCAGTTTGTTTCTCGAAATCATAACAAGTGAGATGAAAGTTCGCTGCGAAAATATTTTGTTGCAAAACAAAAACATCTCCTGTTTGTCACAAGGTGTTAAATTGTCTCATCGCACACAAAGAGGAGACACTTAGATCTCAAACATTAAATAAGATGCTTCAGTCTTAGCTAAGTAGTTGCTGCTCTTAAAAATTTTAAAAAAAATACAAAAAAAATAGACTATTTCAGCTATTCTATTATGTCATAATCTGCTCTGAGTAAACATGATAGGACACCTCATATCACACACTACTCCTAGTGACACTTTCCAGTGGATCCCCGTCCTCCACCTACCATGAGGTAGGTAGGAGCAGATCATTATTATCCCTACCTGAAAGAGGGAGAAGCTAAGGCTGAGAAAGGAGAATTGATTGTCTTAGGTCACACACCCAGTCAGTGACAGAGTTGGGAATAGGACCCAAGAGCCCTGACTTTCAAACTAACCATCGGATCTTGAATTTCAGACATTGAATGACCTGAATAAAGTGCTCTCAGATGAGCTCCAGACCAACAACAGTGCACAGTCACTATTCAGCAAGTATTTGAGGAGAACTGCAACGTTAGAGAGAATCATGAAATGCTCAGAGACCATTAATGCCGAGAAGCAGCAAAATTCATCAAACGTATAAGTGGTTATGACTTATTTACTTGGTCTTAAAAAAGAACAACAAGGACCTGAGTCTCCTCCCTGTCAATAACGCCCTGCTCAGCCAACCAGGGTAGAGACTGAGGATGGGAGGCTGAAGGTTCTCACCAGAGAGCCCAAAGGATGGCCAGGTCACTGGTGAGGATCACTGCCCGAGCACTATTTCAGCCCCACATCTTTGGGTGGACCTCCCACAGTGGGAGCTGCAGAGCACTCTCCCGCAACACACACAGACACACACACACACACACACACACCCTTCTTGCTGGGAGGGGAACAGGAGAAAGGACAAAAGAAGCAAGAGAAGAAGAGAGAGGAGGGAGGGAGGGAGGAAAAGGTGAAACAAAAAGGACAAACCCTAATGTCCCCAGTGATTCTAAGGGACAAAATCCCAGGTGTGGAATAAAATTTTGCTTCCTTAAGCTCCTGTTTTCCGTGCCTAGAATTCAACTGTCACCAGATGCATCAGCCTGAACAGGTTTCAAATCTCGAGGAGGCTCTTACCTTCTAAACAGGGAAGTCTGTTTTCCAGTAAAATCAGAAAAAGGGAAGGAGAAAACTCGAAAGAGGTTCCTCCTGGCGCTCACGTACTTGAACCTCAATACTCTCTCAGTCCTCAAAGAGAGACCTGGAGAACGAGACTTGCTGAAGCAAAGCCACAGGGGTCTCTCAGGTTTCCCTGGCCCCTCGCCCCTGTCCTGCCTGGCTGATGTCAGCATCTCTCTGTGACCCACCACCCCCACCACATCTTGACCAATAGTCTCATCCTGCCAAAGGCCTTGCGATGTCACTGCCACAACCCCTCGCCTTGCCTGTGCTAATGTTCGCCCCTGCCAGCACTTTGTGAGGTTTGCACTATTCCTGTGAATCATCCCATCAAGAGCGTTCGTATAGGAAGCATGCGGCTAACAGAAATCAGACACTGCTCCCAATGCATACACTCAGTTTTCAGAAATTAGTTGATTTATGGCCAGAAGAGACCATTATAGCATCTATCTGACCCTGCATATCACAGCTCCTATATGACACAATAGTTACTTTTGAGGCAAACACATTCCAGAAGGCTCTAGTCTTCATAATAATGACATCAGAGATGGCGAATCACCACTTTCCTTGTTAGCTTGTTCCTGATTTGAATATCACTACTCCTGTGCTTATTCTGTTAAGGACTTTGTCTCTTTTCACCTTCCAGACATTAGTCTTCTATGCCTTTCTCTGCTAGGATTCAAGAGCCCCTCTATTATACCCAGTCTTTTCTCTCCATTAAGCATTTCAATTACTTCAGTGAAGTCACCTTTCAATCTTCTTTTGATAAGCTAAACAGGTTGAGCTCTTTCAATAGCTCACTAGAAGGCATTTTTCTCCAGCCCTCAGAACATTTGGTGGCTCTTCGCTGCCCCAGCTCCAAATTCACAACATCTTTTTCAAATTAGGACACCAAAACTGGAGGTACTATTCCAATATCAGTCTCACTAATGCCGTGTCACCTCCTGTGACATTATTGACACAATCTGTAACTGTATAGATCACTGTTGCGACCACTGTTCTATATTTGCTGCCAATATTGTAGAAAGGTTGTCCTGTAAGGGGTCTATGGAGATGTTATGATTGGCTGATTATAATGATGCTATCTCTAGATGTGTATCATTTTTTTAGTTGATTTTATGAATATTGGCTCTATGCTGCCCATATTTCAAACATGTGCTCTGCTTCTGGGGAACACCCCAGATAAGTTGGTGTCAGTTCTGTCTAGCCTGCTTGATGGCCCATTAAGGAACATCAGCTATTCAATCGACCCATTGAGAGAAGGTAGATACTCCTTGTGACTGAGCAAGGTATGCAGGGACCTGCCTATGGACAGAACTTTTAAGTTTTTTCTATGCCATGTGCTTAGGGAGATGTATTTTCCATGCCATGGTTCCTTGCTGACCCAGAGAGAACAAAGGAACACGAAAACAAAAACCTTCTCCCCACAGATTTGAAAGTATTTTCTTCCCTTATTGGCCCTTTTGGTCATGTGCCAACCAGGTTATCTGAGCTTTTTAACCCTTTACATGGTATTTTATGCTACCCGTAGCTATATGTTTATGACACCCTGCAAATAGCAATCTGCAGAATCTGATTCTGAGTAAGGGCGGGGTGAAGGGAAGTGGCTTCAGCAGATTTACTGAGTATGCTCAGTTCATGTGAGCATGCTCAGTGCACCATAAGTAGCAAATTCCTACAGATAGCAGTTTCTCACACTACACTTGAGGCATCATGAGGCAGAGGCTCCATTGCCGTCCAGACCCGACCCAAGAGCAGATCCCCAGGGGCTGCGAGACCTTCAGCTTCTGGGACCTTTGTGTGGAGTCTCTCTTCTGCCCACCCAGGGCTGCCCCTGAGGTCCCTCTGGCCCCTGGTGCCTGCAGCCCCTGGCCAGGGGCAGCAGAGCCTGGAACTGGATCCAGCTGGAGAAATTCCCCACCTCAGATGGGCACAGAAAGTGCTTCAGTGAAAGTCTGTCCCTGGAGCAGTCCCTTTGGGGCCACAACAGCAGCCCGGAGCTGAGCCCGGGCTCCCAATTCAACCTGGAGGCAGCAGCACCAGCAGTGTCTCGTACCTTACAGAGCCCAGCCTCCAGGAGTTGCCCCACAGCTCTTTTCCTTGTTTTTCCTGTCTTCCTTCCTACCAGACCCCCATTGCTCTGGCTCCTTCCTGGCTCCTTCAAGCCCAACCCAGGCTGCAGCTGCTGCACTCACCGGGCCAGGGACTTTATGAGGTGGGAACTAGCCCCATCTCTGCTCCGGCTCCTGCCTCTGTGTGTCCCAGAGCCGCTGCAGGGACTGACCCGTACCCAGGCTGTTGCTCCTATTAGCACTCGCAGGGGCCAATCCAGCTAAGGGAGAGTGAGCGCCTCTGGGAGCACAGAAGTGACCAAGTCTCCCTGCCAGAGGATGAGGGAGGGGGAAGAAAGGCAAAGAGGAGAGATTGAAAGGGAATAAGGAGAAATAAGTGGGGAAAACAGGACCCAGCTCTTTTCTACTGCATCACCTCTGAGTAGATTGCTCCTGAGCTCTGGGTAAATATCCTCCAGTGTCCAGAATCTCCCAGATCCCCTTGCCTCCCAAGGCAATGGACATAGGGGTCTCCTTCTTGCCAGACGTGATTACAAGCATCTGTAGGTGTCACCCTTATGCCATGATTGGAGAAAGACAGCAAACCTTGGGAACGTGCATCTGTATTTAACAGTTCAGTGTGACAATCCCTGCTCCAGGAGGGGTTTGTTCTCTACTCCTGCTGAATGGGCACAGAATGGGGCAGCAACAGGTTTGTGTCAGTTTTTGTTGCTGCACATTCCTTAACTTAGAACAGTATGAAATGAAGAAAATGGAGATTGAATTAAATATACAAATAAAAGTTCCAGCCGCTGTTGCTTATTGAAAGAAATAACTCAGTATCCCAGTTAAATGTTTATTAACATGAACAACTAAATCCAAGAGTCACTAAGGCTAAATGACTATAGACACCACTCAGCTAAGGGTTAAACAATACAGTGATAAAGTTCGGGCCAAATGAGGAAATCAATGAGTTAACAAGGATATTGCGTTGGAATCAAGTCATCTATTTAGTCCAACCATCAGATTAATGCAGCAGAAAATCAACTCCTATAAATCCTAAAAGAGTAACCAAGAAGGCAGGTGCATATTTAGTGATGCAGAAAACCCAATCAGAGTTTTTTACCCAGGCAGTGCAACCCAGATTTACCCAGGTGAATATTTCAATGCTGAAACCAAATTATTGCTAAGATTTAGCCCACAACCTTAAAGCTAATTACAGTTTTCTCCTTAGATTTCACTCTTGTTGTCATGGTATAATTCTCAAATTTGAACCTTAGCGTCCAAAATATGGGTACTAGCATGAATCCTCTAAGCTTAATTACCAGCTTAGATCTGATATGCTGTCACCAATCAAAACTCTGCGTGTTTGATGAACTCTGGTCTCCCCACAACCTTCCCTGGGGACCCCCCAAGACCCAGATCCCCTGGATCTTAACACAGGGAAAGTAAACTCTTTCCCTCACTAGTGCCACTCCTAGGCTTCCCCTCCCTGGGTTCCCCTAGAAGATCACTGTGCTTCAAACTCCATGAAACACAACACAGAGAAATCGGTTTCTCCTCCCTTCTTTCCACCTCCCTGGGTTATCACCGGAGAGAGAAGAGATAAACACAATGAGCAGGTTTCCTCCCCTTCCCTCTTCCCCAGAGGCCATCCAGACCAAGCTCTCCATGACCTAACACAAGAGAATCTACCTTCCTCCCACCAACTCCTTGGGTACAGACTCAATCCTTATAATTAACAAGTAGTAAATCACTAGATTTTAAAAAAGACGTTTTAATTAAAGACAAAAGAGTAAAAATATCTCTGTAAATTAGATGAAATATTACAGGGGTTTTCCAGCTTATAGAAAATGGTATTAAACAGCCTTATCAGGAAATACAATTAAAATATTTCAGCAAACTACACATTTGCACATAAAGAAAAAACAAATAAAGACATCCTGTCTTTCTACCTTTGTACTTACAGATTGGAAACAGAAGATTAGAAAGCCTGTAGAGACGTGTGGTGACCCTCAGAGCCTAGAGAGCACATGCACAGAACAAAGGACCCACACCCAAACTTCCCTCCACCCAGAGTTGAAAGTATCTTGTCTCCTGATTGGTCCTCTGGTCAGGTGTTGTTTGTTAATCCTTTCCCGGTGAAAGAGACATTAACCTTTAGCTATCTGTTTATGACACTTGTGTAGCTAATATTTCTTCTCACCCCAAAACATGTACAGACCTTATAGAGACATTAGCAAAAGAAGTTCAAAATCTCTCTCTGAACAATATATATCTGACAGTTCAATTCCTGCAGTGCTTGAACAGGTGAGGATCATGCAATCTGTCATTTAATGGGGCAGAGTTTTAAGGCTATTAAAATTTGGGGAACTATTCTTCCTAACATCTTCCCATTGTAGATTTCAGAGGTGTTCACCCCCTCACCCTCACTGAGCCACACAGTTACACCCCAATCTAATAGAAAGGCTGGGACGTCTCCAAGTTCATAAAAAGAAACAGACAAAAATTAGAAAAAGGAACAAAAAGTTTCTAAGATTATAAGGCGTTGGATCTCTGTACCTCTCGGGCTTTGGATTCATGTGGGGTAGGAACTGTAGCTGCAGTTTAGGAACCAGGTACTGGCATAGATGGTCCAGCCCTTTGGGCTAGCAGGCTTTTCAAGTATAGGGAGACTAGTGAAGGCTGCATAGCCTGTTGCCGTTGTGCTTCATTCCCCAGAGGGGATCAGGCCAGGGATTCTGGTTCACACTGGTTCATCAATGTTCACACTTGTGGCACTTGCAGCGGTATTCAGAGCAGTGCACTCAGTATCCCACTGAGCATCTCTTCCTCTTATGCTGCTAAGAGTTGTGGGAAGGCAGAAGGGGTCACGGGGCTTCCTGGGTCCTGTCCCAATGCCCCATGATGCATTGCTTCATATCCCAGCAATCCCGGTGCTTCCATTCACATTTGGCACCATCTTTCAATGGTTTGTGTACTGCGCATTCTGCCTCTATGGGCAGCAGGAATGGCTCCTGCACTGTTGACCAATCTGCTGCTCGCTCTTATTAACACTTCACGAGTGGCAGTGGAGTTATTCCTTAAACTACAAAGGCAAGCGGAGTTCAACACTGATCTTGCCGTGTGTAGTAGCTATGACGCGAGAATGCTTATGGTATTCACGGAGGTGCTGACCACAGTGAAACGCCACCTTTGAGGCTCGGGAAACAACCACTGAGTGGTGGGATCAATCGTCATGCATATCTGGGATGACAAGCAGTGGCTGCAGAGCTTTCGGATAATGAAAGACACATTCATGGGACTCTATGATGAGCTCGCCCCAACCCTGCAGCGCGAGGACACAAGACTGAGAACTGCCCTGTTATTGGAGAAGTGCGTGGCAATTGCACGGTGTAAGCTGGCTACTCCAGACTGCTACCAATCGGTCACTAATCTGTTTGAGGTGGGAAAGTTGACTGTTGGACATGTGTTGACAACAGTGTGCAGGGCCATTAATTGCATCCCGCTCTGAAAGACTGTGACTCTGGGCAACGTGTGCAACATTGTGGATGCCTTTGCACAAGTGGGCTTCCCTAACTGCGGTGGGGTGATAGATGGGACGCACATTCCAATTCTAGCATCAGACCACCTAGCCATCGAGTACATTAATCAGAAGGGGTACTTCTCTATGGTTCTCCAGGCACTTGTGGATCACATGGGCATTTCATGGACATTAATGCAGGCTGGCCCAGTAAGGTGCATCTTTCAGAACACTGGCCTGTTCAAGAAGCTGGAAGCAGAGACTTTCTTCCCGGCCCAGAAGATCACCATAGGGGAAGTCAAAATGCCCACTGTGATCCTTAGAAATCCTGCCTACCCCTTAATGCCATGGCTTATAAAACCATACACGGGGCACCTTGACAGCAGTAAGGAGCAACTCAGCAACAGGCTGAGCAAGTGCAGAATGACTTTTGAGTGCGCTTTTGGCCACTGGAGGAGAGATAAACAAACCAACAAACAAAGGGCTTTTTATGTGGGAAATCAGATCCAACATAGCCCTAAAAAGCACCTCTGGAAAGCAGGCTCTAGCCCATGAGTCGCTGAGAACCTCGTGGACTTTTCTGTGTTTATTAGCAGGCCCAGGTCACTGCAGGTGGAGTGCACCAGATCAAGGCTCCTTTGCACCTGCCCCGAAGACCTGCCCTTGATGAGTCAGTCATCGAGATACAGGAAGATGTGGACTCCTCAACATGTCAGGTGAGCTGCCACTAGTGTCACACATTTTGCGAATACTCTGCGAGCCGAGGACAGGCCAAAGGGCAGTGCTGTGCACTGGAAGTGGTGCCCGGATACCATGAATCACAGGAAACGCCTGTGTTCCCGGAATATGTAGACATTAAAGTAAGCATCCTTTAAGTTGAGAGTGGCATACAAGTCTCCTAGATCCAGGGAAGGGATGATGAAGGCCAGAGAGGCAATGCGAAACTTCAACTTCTTGAGCGGCTTGTTGAGGTGATGCAGGTCCAGGATGGGTCTGAGGCCCGCTTTGGCCTTCAGGGTTAGGAAGTAGCAGGAGTAGAATCCTCTTCCTTTTATTTCCCAAGTAACTTCCTCCACAGCCGCCAAGTCCAGGAGCTTTTCAGTCTCCTGAATGAGGAGTTCCTCATGAGAAGGGTCCCTGAGAAGGGACAGGGAAGTGGGAGGGAGGAGTGGCCAAAAATTGCAGGGTATAACCCTGAGCTATTATGTCCAGGACCCAGCGGTCCAACGTAACCTGCGACCAGGCTGAACGATAGGGAGAGAGGTGGTTGAGGCAAAGGCAGGAAGGATCCAGGTGGCTGACTGGGGCATCACTTTTGGGCACACCCTCAAAATGAGCACGTTTGGCCCCCTAGATGTTCGGTAGGTTTAGGTCACACAAGTGAGGAGGAGGAAGAAGGGCATCAACAACTAAAACTAGCATTCCTTCGTAGTGCAGAGCAGTGACAGGGTTGCTAGAGTCTTGGTGGCCGGGGCGGCCAGAAGCGCTTTCTAGCAGACTGTGGTGTGTGCATGCCCAACAAGCGAAGGGTAGCTCTAGTCTCCTCCAACCTTTGCAACCAGGCGTCCATCTGCTCAGAGAAAAGACCAATCCTGTCAAAGGGGAGGTCTTGAATTGAAGCCTGCATCTCCCGGAAGAAGCTCACCATTTGGAGCCAAGAACAGCATAACAACTGCTGATGCAACCACCCGAGCTGCCAAATCTGCTGCATCTCATGCCATCTACAGGGAACATCTGGCTGCCGCGGTACCCTCTTCCACCAGGGTGCCAAACTCTTGGGCTAGACTTTGTGGGAGGGATTCCTGGAACTTTTAAAGACCGTCCCAGAGGTTAAAGTTATATCTGCCCAACAGGGCCTGATGGTTTGCCACCTGAAATTGTAAACTGGTGGTAGAATACACTTTTCTCCCAAATAAGTCGAGCCTTTCGTCCTCTTTGTTCTTGGGAGTTGAGGAAGTGTGACCTTGTTTGTCCTTCTTGTTGGTTGCAGACACAACCCTTGCCCACCCTTTTGCCTCCATCCCCAGTGGCAGTCGACACCCCAGGACCTCCCACAGCCCAGAGAAAGCGGTCGTGGGACCTTCAAGGGCTAGCCCACAAGATGACTTTAGGAAGCATCAAGAGCTACTTTGGCACATGGCTGAGAACTTGGGGCTGGAGGTACAGGAGATGGCAGAGTAGGAGGGAAAACCCTTTTCAATGTCCTCTTGACCTCTATGCCCACCCTGCTCACCCTGCCTGTGCACAAATGGGTTCTCAAGATAGCCAAGATCCTGTGGCATCTTCAACACAGCTTCCTCCTGAGAAGGAACACTTCTCATGATGTTGTTTCATTCAGGCAATCAGGCCTTACATTTCTTTGTTGCACTGTTTTCATTTTGCACTCATGCCTGTCTTACCCATAGGTAGAGGAACTTCATTAAAATATTCCCAAACTGGATCTTTTGTATAGCCTGCTGACATTATAGGTTTTCCCTTCTAGTAAGAGAATGGTATGGTAGATCTCAAATCAATGAAGGCTACAGTCAGAAAGACCTCAAGACTTCTGAAATATGAATTTCATGGTTGGAAGGGACCTCAGGAGATATCTAGTCCAACTGCCTGCTCAAGCAGTACTAATCCCCAGACACATTTTTGCCCCAGATCCCTAAACAGCTCCCTCAAGAGCTGAGCTCACAACCCTGGGTTTAGCAGGCTAGTTCCTCAAACCACTGAGCTGTCCCTCCCCCCAGCATGCTATTTGAACAGTTTCACTTTTGTTTCTACTACCTGTCCCTCCCTTCTCACATTTATCTCCAGAACTCTTCTCCTTGTCCAGATCTATTCTGCCCCCAACAATCTGCTATTCATTGAACGTTTTTAAACTTTGCTCTTCTAGAGAGAGGTAAGGGATTGACTCTGTGTACACAAGTTTGCAGAGGAACAATAAGGTTGAGGTCTGTTATTTTTCACCTTTATATATTATTTATTTTAAAACATTTTTGCTGCTAACAAGCATGTTATCTCTGGAGACTCAAATCCACAGTTTGAAAATTGCAAAACTAACCATCTCTGATGGTATCTTCTAGACTGAGCACTGAGTCTCATTGGGTAGATAGAAAGATTAACCTCAATAATCGATACAGAAGCCCCTGGAACCCCATAAGATTGGGTCCCTAATCCATGAACTATTGGAACTCATTTACAAAACTTTTCTTAAACATGACATGAATCTATTGTCTCATACTATAGAATTAGAATTTAGAATCCCTATTCCATGAGGAGATCTCTTTGAGGTATAAGGGATCTATCTTTAGATAGTTTTTTTTCCTCAAAAAACATTTTATCAAAAAATTCCAGTTGTTTGATTTTTTTTTTTTTTAAAAAAAAGATTGATTTGTGTCCACTCTGCACAGTACTACATTTCAGGGAAGAACAATCCAATGCACAGCTACAAGCAGAGGACTAACTGGCTAGGGGGCAGTACTACTCAAAAGCAGCAGTCCCCAGCCTTTTTGTTGCCAGTAGCACATTCATGTTTTCAGAAGAGTATGGTGGGCGCCAACAGTTTTTCAAGGCTTATTTTGTATTTGTACATTAAATAATACGAAAAACATCATATTTAATATACATAATATATGAATCCATAGGATAAAAAGGGTAATTTTACATATAAAAGGTGTTAATTAAATTATTCGACAATTACTCTTTCACCTTACCATGTGCATTTGCTCTTTTTTATCTACTTGTAAGAAAAATTAAGGAGTTTTTACAAAATAAATATCATAAACAGTTTTCATCTTATTTATTTTTTAAAAGTTAAACATTGTTGCACTGCTGGTCCAAATATATTTATTATTCTTACTTCAACATAGAATGAAGCCTGCAGCCATGGATGTCTCTGTCCCCAGCAGGCAGGTTTCTCTCCAGCTTAAGCCGCAGCCCTGCGCCTGCCAGGGACTGAGAACACCGGCACCAGCAGCCTGCAGCCCCAAAGTTCTCTGTCCCGAGCAGGTGCAGGGCCGTGGCTTCTCTCCCCTGCTGGGCACTAGGTGGATGCACATAAATGCCCCAGTGGGCGCCATGGTGCCCACGGGCACTGCATTGGGGACCACTGCAGGCTGGATTGCAGACTGCTAATACACTTTCTGTTTTACAATGCTGGCTGAGACTCACTGGTGATTGTGGAAGTTCAGGGTGTGTGTGTGTGTAAGGCTTTCCCAGATGTCCTATTCAGATGGACTCACAATAGGAAGGTCTTGGGATGGAACAGGGGTGCTGAAAGGTCCAATGAGAGTTTGTGGGAGGAAAGATTTAGACCTGCCAACTTTGTGACCCTATGAATGTAAAGTGACTAAGTGATGAGTTAACAATGATGCTGTTGCATGGGATTTGACTGGAACTAGAAAACAAAAAGCCCTTAAAGTAGAACTCTTGGGTGAATAGAATGATCTGATTTATATTCAACCTTGGAAGTAAACAGATTGTTACATCAGTCAGAACAGCCTGGTTTGGTTGGTTGGTTGGTTCATGGACTAGTTGCTTTCCCTGGTAAATTGCAGAGAGTTCAGAGAAGAGCCACAGGAATGATTAAAGGCTTGAGCAGTGAGAGAAGTTTAAAAAAATCCTGCAGCCCAGGATAACCTCCCACTGATGGCAATGGGAATTGAGGCTTTGTAACTATCTGCTGGTACCAGCGGTCTCAGCTATGGATTAAACTGGTGGCAAACACAGCTTCAGCCAAAGAAGTGAAGGATGCAAGTGAAAGAGCAAAGCTGGCCATCTGGGAAGCTGCTGCAGTCCCATAACCACAGCTGGAAGGGAGAAGAGGAAACACTCCCTAAAGTGCTGGGAGCAGCCCTGAGAAAAGGAAGTTTGTCAGTGAGATCAGTAGCAATAAATATGAAATGAAGGAGTGCTTTCTCTTCTGTGCCAACATGTTTGAATTGTGTCACTGTACTGTGAGATAAAGCTTTAAAATATCCTGATCTAATTTCAGGATGGGTCTGTAATCATAATCAGTCTTTGTGGGAAATGGCCTCTAGATAGTGGCCTTTGGGAAGATCTGGCTGAAAAGCCTTCCTGCTAACCAGGAGATCCTGGCTTGACCTGACAGTTCTTCCTTGCTGAACCTGGCTTTTCTGTCAGGCTTCTTTTTTTGTATCTCTTTTCACGAAAAGAAAAGATCTCACTGCACAATCCTTGTTCAAGACACAGAGACCCTTCCTTGCAGCTGTCTTGGAAAGTGGCAAATGGGAAGTCTGGAGCTGATGGAAAGGTTACCCTGACTCAGGGTTGAGCTGAAGTTGCTGTGACTGAAACACAGAGCACCAATCACTATCTGATCACAGCAACTTGTGGGAGAAGAGCATGTTAGAAGCCCTCTGTCAACTCAGCTGTGGCTTTCCATGCACAGAGCCAAACAGCAAAAAGTCTTCAAGTCTTGAAGGAAATGGGGAACGTCTGTACTTTGGAATCTGAAGGTGTTGTCTTGGACCATCAAGTGGAATGATTGCAAATAGGCCATGCTAGCCTCGGTACTGTGGACGCACTCTGCCGAATTCACGCGCTTTAGTAGGGACACATAACATCAAATGTATGAACTTGATTCAGGAAATTTGAATAAAATAACTTTGAATTATTTTTGTGCTGTAGATGTACCCTTATAGTTCTCAGCACCAGCTGCCTCTGCTCTAGAGCCCAGAGGAGGAAAGGTGTGCGGGGCTCCAGCCTGGGACCTTTCCACCCTCCTGCCTACCTCTGATTATTAAGCCTGACCCTGATACTCGTTCCTTTAAGTGCCATGTGGGAAAGAGGGAGAGCATGGCAGCTGCAAACACAAGGATAAATTGTGGGCATCAGGTGAAGCAGCAAGAAGCACAACCATCAGGTCAATCCACAGGAATTACTGGCCAGACTGTTAAATTCTAGGGCCCCAACCTATTGATCCAGCCAGACCAAAACCCTAGTTCTAGCAGGTGTCAGTGACCCAGCAGGAAGGGAAAAACTCACACTGGTGCACCTAGGAACAAGGAAATCAAGCACATTGAGCTGCAAGGCTTTACAGCAAACCAACCCAGCACCAGGAGGTCCCACTGAGATTTGAACTCAGGTGGCAGAAATCAGAGTCCTGAGGGCTGATAATTACACCATGGCACCTGCAGCTGTTATCATTTCAGGAGTCCTGTGAGACCCTGAGCTGGTTGGTTTGCACTCTGCACTCATTGCTTCCCTCCAGCTGCTTCCTCTCTCAGGACTCGCTCTCCGCTGCTCTCCTCGCCTAGACATTGAACCCACCCCTTACTGCTGCTGACACCAACTGGCAGAAGGGCCTATAAGTCCCCTGCCTGAAGGGAGGCCACTACATGTGGGGGGGCATAAGCAATATGATATTTTCTGTCTTAATCTCTATCTCATTCTTAATGATTCCCAAGATTCTCTTTGCTTTTTTACCTGCCACTGCACAGAAGCGCATGTTAGAAGCCCTCTGTCAACTCAGCTGTGGCTTTCCATGCACAGAGCCAGACAGCAAAAAGTCTGCAAGTCTTGAGGGAAATGGGGAACATCTGTACTTTGGAATTTGCAGGTGTTGTCTTGCACCATCAAGTGGAACAGTTACAAGTAGGTACTTGAGGAAGGCACCATGGCTTAGCTGACTAAAGCACCTGCCTAATAAACAGAAGATCCTGGGTTCAGCTCCCAGTGTTTCCTTGTTGTACAGCTTCTATCCTCTCTGCTTACATTTGCCTGTGTCTTCCTAGGAAACAGAAGAGACTTCCTTTGACAATCCAAAGTAATTGCTTGTGAAAGAAAAGGCTTCTTTCCAGCAGAGCATTGGAGAGAATCAAATCCTCAGTCTGGAGTTGATGAAAAGGCCATTGGCAAAAAGGTTGCCCTGGCTGCAATTTGCTGTCACAAGAGAGCCTGTGTTGTGCGCCCATGCAATTTGCTGGGGATATCTATGCATGGAGACTCTTCTAGAGGGTTGCTTGCAGGAAATGGAGAATTATTGTCCTTGCACCTTTCATGTTGTTGATGAAACATGGAGCAGTTACAGGAGAGTGGCACTGTGGCAGAGCTTGCCAAGAGAGCTGCTGGATAAAGAGCAGATTCAGGATCCAGCATCCAGTGCTGCCTTGCTGAATGTGCATCCTCCTGTCACCTTTTGGTCAATCTTTTTTGTTAATGGAGAAGCCCGACTCTGGCTTGCCATACAAATGCTTGCAAAAGAAACAGGTCTTTTTGCTGACAAGTGTCAAAAGGAGGCATCGGCTAAACATGGAAACAAGGTCAAGGTCATTGTAACTCATCTTGCATCTGCAGCTGTTGAAGCTACAAGGTACTAAGTACAATATTACCCCAGCTGGTCATGAGAGAGTCTCTGCGTGGTGGGATCTGTGGAAAACAATCCCTAACTGTGGGACTGCTCTGTCCTCTTATCTCTCCAGCCTGGGCTGTGTCTTACAATGCTGCACTAGTGACAAGCAGCAAAACCCCTCCTGGTGCTGTGATTACTCAGCCAACAACATGCGGCAATGCACCCAACTAAGTTGCATGAATGCTCTATAAGCCATTCCTCAATTATACATAGAGAGACACCAGCATATCTCCCCAGCCCTCAGCCTTGCACCTCAGAAATGTACCATCTCACACTGCTCAAAACCTCTTGAAAAGTGCAAGCTCATTAATTAATTCGCCACTTCCTCAAAAAGAAAGTGAACATGCACCATCTTTTTTAATCTGAGCAGCTTTCCCAAGCACTTTGGACAATTTCACAAGTCAGTATAAAACATTAAAATAAGTTTATTAACTATCGAAAGATAGATGCTTACTGAGTATAAGTGTTAAGCACAGAGGTCAAAGTTGGTTACATAACAAATGAAAATAGAATCTCAGTGTGACATTCTATACCTTTGGGGGAGCGTGCTGTAACCCCCATAGTCCTCATTCTTATATAATCGTTATCTTATATATAAAGCATAACTTGTAAGGTATCAGGGGAAAGGATATGATCTGCTAAAAGTCATTTCTCTATCCATATACATATACCATTAATGCATATGAAGTTATGAGAATTGTACAGTATGGTTGTCACCATGATGTAAGGTTGGGGAATCAGCCAGATCTTAGCTCCCCAGTGACAACAGCAAGGAAAGTAACCAACGCCCAAACAGGGTGTCAAACAGCCCATTGACAGCCATTGTCCAGCAATGGAGCTACAAGGCAATGACTCACCTGCATGAGGCCACACAAGGGGAATTGCTCAACCTTGCTTGGAGAGACGCAGTGATGCTCACCTGACTCTGAATGGGTTGGAGGGGGGGCAAAGCCAAGAGGGAAGAAAGGACATGATAAAAGGAGAAACATTTGTCAGGCTTTATCTCTCTCTGCCACCTACATCCACAGACACTACCACACCAAGCAACTGAAGAAGTGATGAAAGGCGAGAGCCTGGCTGAAAAGCCACCAGCCAGCCTGTGGTGAGAAGCATCTAAGTTTATAAGGGCACTGAAAGGGTTAAGATCAGCTTAGAATGTGTTTTGCTTTTATTTCACAAAAACAACAAGAAGTCTGGTGGCACCTTAAGGACTAACAGATATATTTGGGCATAAGAGTTTGTGGGTAAAGAGCCCACTTCTTCAGATGCATGGAGTGAAAATTGCAGATACAGGCATAAATATATATTGGAACATGACATGAAGGGAGTTACCTTACAAGGGGAGAACCAGTGTTTGAAGGCCAATTTAGTCAGGGTGCATGTGGTCCACTCCCAGTAATTGATGGGGAGATGTCAATACCAAGAGAGGGAAAATTGCTTTTGTAGTGAGCCAGCCACTCCCAGTCCCTATTCAAGCTCAAATTAATGGTGTTAAGTTTACAAATAAATTGTAACTCTGCAATTTCTCTTTGAAGTCTGTTTCTGAAGTTTTTTTGAATGGTTATTTTTAAATACTCTTGAATGTGAATGTATAAATGTGTTAGTGAATGTGTAAATATGTTATTGACTGTGCAAGTCCCATATGGTCTAGTGGTCAGCACTCCTGATTTTCACCTGGGTTCAATTCCCAATGTGGGAACAGTCCAGAGCTTCTGCTTGGAGGGGAGGCAGGAAATGAAAGGAATGGGAAGGGATCCTGCCAACAGAGGAGTTAGACAGTGTTGGGAAGGGATCCCAGAAGTGGGGGAAGTTGACAGTCTGGAGAGCACAGATGTGGCATGGGGGGTGGGAAGAGTGAATGTGTCCTTCTAAACTCACCAACTGCAGGCTTGGAAGAATTATGTATTTGTTGATAAATGTCAATTTCTGGGTAAACACATAACTCAATGGCAAAATATTTCCATCTATAATAATCAAAATTGACAGATGGGCAAAGTTAGAAACATGCTGCTTGAGAACTTATCCTATTCTAATCCTATAGGGTTCCCTTCTGCCTTAGGCACTACCATGTGGGCGTTTCATATCCCTCCTCATTTTCACACAGAGACACAATTTCCTTTGCATAGATCGAAGAACAGCAAAACCTCCCTATGTCTCTAGTCTGAGCCAGAGCATTCAATTCCATTGAGACCTTCTCTCCTGCAATGGCAATGGTCAAACGGAGGGGATGCATCCACCTTTCTCCCCTGGCAGTGAGATATTCCCTCTCCTCTTCAGACTATTGTTGTTATTCCATGAGTCATCAAGGCTAGAATAAAAAGCTGAGTTTACTCCAGGGAGAGGAAAGAAAAAGGCCACCAACTCCCTCAAAAATCTCAGTGCCCAGAGAAAACATGCCCCTGCTATTGGAATCACTGATGTGCTGGAGTTATGATGGGAAAAGGGACTGTCTGAATTGTCCAGGCAGGGAATGAAGAATCTACGGCAACATCATTAACCAGAAACACACTCTAATCATGCTCCAGCCTGTAGGGAAATGGGTAGGAATTCTTGCTGTTCAGCCATGGCCATATGTACAGAGCTGCACAGCAGTGAGTGTGCTGGGGAAGCTGGTCTGAGCAAACAATTGGAAATGACCCTTCAGTGAGAATAGAACCATAGTGTAGAAAGTGTACTGTGTTAAGTGGTTATGGCTGAAGGCTTAGGGATCTGGGCTATGACCCCATAGGGGTCTTTCTGTGGAGGTTTGATTCTTGCCAACTAGGCAAGGCTGGTGTGTGGTGTCTCCATGGCTGTGCTTTCAGTGTCTGATCACCCACGGTGCCACAGGGAGCCAAGTCTAGATGTATTCTTAGGCTAAGAGCAAGTCAACATTTTGAACATTGAGTCTATGGTGCCGCAGCTCATTAATGGAGATGCTCTATGCCAGGGTTCCCAAACTTCCTTTCACTGCAACTCCCTTCTGCCAAAAACACTTACTACATGGCCCAGGAAATAGGGACCAAGCCCCTCCACACCAGGCAGGCAGGGGGAAGCCAAAACCCGAGCTCCACCCCAGTGGGGAAGGGCAAAACCAAAGCGTGAGGGATTCAGCCATGGGTAGTGGGCTCAGACTTTTGGCTTCAGCCCAACAAGTCTAATGCCAACCTGGTGACCCCATTAGAACAGGGTCATGACCCACTTTGGGGTCCTGATCCACAGTTTGAGAACCACTGCTCTGTGCTGATGAGAGAGAGCTTTCCAGTAGATATAGTTAATCCACTTCCCCAGGCGATGGCAGCTATGTCATGGGAGAAGCTATATTAGTAGGTGTGCAAGCTGTGGTATTTACCACATTTAAGAAGGTTAATCAAACCCCATTTTTAAAACCATCTGTGGTCTGGGAATGGCAAAGGAGCTCGATGAAGCAAAGTCTGTCCTTCAAAGTCCTGGAGATCACAATTCCATGCTCCTTTTGTCATGGGTATAGAGCTCAGTGACTGAGTCTTTGACAACAACTCAAGTGGTTCTTGGTTCAAACCCCAGTGCCCTCTTATGACCTTGTTTCTTTTTTAAAAAAAGGAAAACATTTTCATTTCCATTCTCCATTATGTTCAGGAGCTCCACTATACGAGGATGCTTGAAATGAATGTAAACACTCAACATTTTATGCATTTATGTCCAAATGCATAAAAACCTAGCAAACCTGTCCATCAGCTGAAATCAGTTCCAATTCTCTAAGTATCTAGTTTATGTTTTCATCAATTAAACAAAGGTATCATAGGAATGTACATTTGCAGATCCCTGTTCTCCATGGGCTGTACTGTGCAGAAGAACAAGAATCACATCCAGTTGGGATTCAGGAGTCTGATGAGCAAAGGCAACTTGGTGCAGGCTAAAGTCACCAGCACCATTGGCTCCTTCCCATTCAACCAGCAGCTGGGCCCCCAGGACAAGGCATGAGAAGAAGATACTGGCTGTGAGCAGGAAAATAGCCACCCAGAAGCTGGCTAAAGCTGTCAAGATCCCCAGGGAGGTCACCATGCCCATGTCTAGAATGTGGTTGTGAGATTAATGAAAGGAAGAGGCACATGTCAGAGCCCTAGAGGGGCTCACGTCAGGGCCCTAGTAGGGCTCTGGGTGATTGCTACTTCCCACCACCCGACACAGATGTAACGAGGTTGAATAGTGTCCACAGAAGAGAAACTAAACAACTAATTATTCCTCAAGAAAGGTTTTTAATGACTTATGACTATAAAGGCAACACAGACAGAATAAGAAAACCAGAATGAAAGACCAGCACTGAGTGAGGATTAATACAAATGGCAAGTTATACTGAAGACAAGCTCAAGTACAAGTGATATTATGCATTAACTGCCTGTTCCTATAAGTGCACATATAAAAGGTAAAATATATTGAAAATAGTCACAAGCACATGGAACTCTACTATTACTGATTGCCCAGCAACTTTACATGTACTGTAACCACCCCAACAAATACAATTCTCTATGTAATACTAATTCATTGATTAACTATATTTTACTAACCTTAACCTACCTATAACCTTATATAACAACTTATAAACTTTGATTTACTTTTATGATAAACTTGATGGTAACTTATACTGAAGACAGGCACAGCGACTTGTAAAGATATTATGGTTTATAAATGACTAGCTTCACCAGTGAAGGAAATAAATCCATACCACGTAGAGGTCAAGCGTAGGAGTTTATTACATACAGCACTGGCGGAGTGTCACCTTGCTTATTAGGCTCAGAGACACTGCCAATCAATTGATTACAAGAGAAGATATAGATTTTCCATGGGTGGGGGAAAGTGACGGGGCAGGCAGTTCTACACCAAGGGATAGATTTTGAAGCAAGACAAGATAACACATTAGTCAATGGGTTAACAGGTTACATAATGTCTCCACTCATGGTCTCAAGTTAGCAAATTTACATTTAATCAATACTTTGATAAAATGTTATTAGTACGAAATATATAGGTTGAATTCTGATTTGGGGCCCATAGGAATAGAGCAACTCCTTTGATTGTCCAACAGATACATTCCTAGGGGTTAAAGCAAAGAAACAGTGAAAGTATATGGAAATAAAGATTGTTTTCTGTGTGTCTAAAGACAGGGCATTGGTCCTGGAAGGGAGGTGGAAGATGCCATATCTTATAATCTGACATGTGCCAACTTCATCAACTCAAGGGTTGGGCTGTGGGAAGAACGTCTCCCTACACAGGACGCGGCGCTAGTATTTTTAAACCCCTAAGGCACCAGGCATTGCGCCGCCTCCGTGTGCTGGTCTTGCGGCTCGTGGACCTAGCCACATCGTGCCTGAGGAGGTCCTGGTCCGTGTCTGGTGGAGCTGCCGCAGTCGAGCCTGCCGGGAGGTCCACCGGAGCCGCGGGAGCAGCGGACCGTCTGCAGGCACGTCTGCAAGCAGTCCAAC
This sequence comes from Chelonoidis abingdonii, assembly GCF_003597395.2. Lineage (NCBI taxonomy): Eukaryota > Metazoa > Chordata > Testudines > Testudinidae > Chelonoidis > Chelonoidis abingdonii. The sequence continues at coordinate 148,678,939 of NC_133769.1, read as the reverse complement.
CGGAGCCGCCTGCCGCCCCCCCGGCATGCCGCCCATAATCCTGGCACCTGGCGATTGCCTAGGCTGCCTAAATGGAAGTGCGCCCTGTCCTACAGAAAAACAAACACATAAACTTTGTTTCATCTTGCAACTCTGAAATAAGACACAATTATTTAGTTCTTAGCTCCACACCTGGCATTGCTGACCAGGCTATCTTAAGCCAGAGGTATGAAGCAGGATTGAAGACAAGATGGAGACGAGCATAAGCCTTTTATAGTCTCTGCCATGTTGTCTTTGCTTTCTTTGTCCAAGGACACTCTATCCAGCACGTGACATAGAAAAACCTCAGTTCTGTCCATAGGCAGGTCCCTGCATACTTTGCTGAGTATGCACAAGGCATATCTGCCTTCTCTCAATGGGTCGATTGTATAGCTGATGGTCCTTAATGGGCCATCAAGCAGGCTAGGCAGAACTGACACCAACTTGTCTGGCTGGGGTGTTTCACCAGAAGCATAGCACCTAGACTGTTCTCAGTGGTACCTGATGACAGAACAAGGAGTAATGGTCTCAAGTTGCAGTGGGGGAGGTTTAGGTTGGATATTAGAAAAAACTTTTTCACTAGGAGAGTGATGAAGCACTGGAATGGGATACCTATGGAGGTAGTGGAATCTCCTTCCTTAGAAGTTTTTAAGGTCAGACTTGACAAAGCCCTGGCTGGGATGATTTAGTTGGGAATTGGTCCTGCTTTGAGCAGGGGGATTGGATTAGATGACCTCCTGAGGTCCCTTCCAACCCTGATATTCTATGACTCTATGAAAATGGAGCTGAGGCAGCAAAGAGCCACCAAATGTTCTGAGGGCTGGAGAAAAATGCCTTCTAGTGAGCTATTGAAAGAGCTCAACCTGTTAAGCTTATCAAAAGAAGATTGAAAGGGGACTTCACTGAAGTGTTGAAGTACCTTAATGGAAAGAAAAGATCGGGCATTAAAGGGCTCTTGAATCTAGCAGAGAAAGGCATAACAAGACCCAATGGTTGGAAGGTGAAAAGAGACAAATTCATATTACAAATAAGGCACAAATAGTCAACAGCGAGGATGATTCACAACAGGAACTAGCTACCAAGGAAAGTGGAGGATTCACCATCTCTTGATGTCATTTAATGAAGACTAGATGCTTTTCTGGAATGTGTTTGCCCCCAAAGAAGCTATTGTGTCATACAGGAGTTCTGTGATATGCAGGGGGTCAGATTAGATGCTCTAATGGATTCTTCCGGCCATAAAGTTGATTAATTTCTGAAAAAACGAGTGTAGCATTGGGAGCAGTGTCTGATGTTTTACTGTCTAGCTGGTTTGCTTCCTAGAATGAACGCTCCTTGAGTGGGGTGATCCACAGGAAGTAGCTCAAACCTCCAGAGTGCCTGGCCAGGGGCAGGACATTAGCACAGCAAGGGAGGGGTGTGGCAGTGACATCACAAAGGCCTTTTGCAGGACCTCAGACTATTGGTCAAAGGTGATGGGGAGGTGGTGACCTAGGTGGGGTGGCAGAGGCCTTCAGGAGTGAGAGTTTGCCCTGAGGTGCAGGGACACAGCGTGAGAAAGGGAGTTATTCGCCTGCATCTACACAGTGATAACCCTTTTTGCCCCTCTTGAGTTGGCAGCAAACAAGGGCCTTGGGTTTACAGTATCCAGGGAGTTCTGTTTCAGGTACACTATAGACGCAAATACGCGGCTCGAACCTCCCACCGTTCTAGTGACACTGGACATCTCTACATACCAACACCTCTCTGGGAGCCCTCTAGAGGCAATACTTCCCTCTCTGCAAGCATGGAAGTTTGAGTTGTTAGCAAAACCTCTTTTAACAAAGAAGGGAATCAATGCGGCATCCTTTTGGAGAAAACACCACAAAAGAGTTATAAACACAAACCATAAACAAAAACCCACCCCAATGTACAAGCTGCAATGATCCTATTTCCCTTAGGGTCTTAAGTCCCAATCACAGCCAAGTTCAAACAACCCAAACAGTCTTGCGTTAATGCCACATCCCAGATTTTATAGAGTCTTAATCTGTAGAGGCTCCCTCCCCCACGCCTGGTGAAAAGGAGGCACCTTACGTGGTCCCAGGCCAACTGCCCTGCCCTCCTTGGTTCTGCTTCCACTTCTCCACGAACTGCTCCACCTTACCAGCCCGCCTCCCACTCTCTCCTCCGGCCGTCCTCATAAACTGCTCCACTCCACCATTGCCTATCTCCGATGAGCTTGCTCCAGTTGTTCCCTGCAAATTGCTTGGCTCTGCTCAGCTCCAAGGGCCACTCCACCCGTGCCACCAAGCTATCTACGATATGCTCTTCTCTACTGTCCAGCCAGCCCATACCGCTCCACCAGCTGTTCCCCGTGGTCAGCTTCAGCCAAATCCCAACAATCGCTCCACTTCCCGCCAAACTGCAATCTTGTTCTGCCAGATATAGCTTAAGGCGTCCCCCACTAGTTAGCCACAGTATCATTGCTCCCATGTAGTCAGTAATTTCTAGTGCTGTTTGTATTTCAACTCTTACTGATTCAGCACATAAGTAGGGAGCCCCAGTGCTAGTGCAACCATTTTGCCCAATAGTGAATGTCAGCTCAGTAACCTGATAAATCTAGATCTTAAGAGAAATATAAAATTCAACTCGGATGACATTCCACAGCGGAGATGAGGAGGGGTGGAACTGGTGCATCTAGCTCCACAAGGCAACTGCAACCACCAAGACACAGATAGCCTGTCCACTCGACTTTACTCAATTCAGTGGGTTCTGAAACACCATGTTCCTTTGTCAGCAAGTATAACCCATTTCTGTCACAAAGCAGTCCCACAGCTCCCCATTCACACAATCATGGTGACAAACTTTTTTTTCCTCCTGCCCCAATAACAAAGAAATTGGGGATCCCAGAGCTGTTAAAATCACCATTCCAAGCTGCTGTGGGCTTATGCTAAGTTGACAGTGGATGCCAATGCAAATCTGTCCACACCTTTTGAGATTCTTGACATTTTTTTCACACTTCCTACAATTCACCACCAGATGTCAGGATACAGCTCATCCTGACTCTGCTTACACATGAAAGGAGCAAAAGGGGATTTACTTGGGATGGAAAATGAGTTGACAGTGTCTCAGGGGTGTGTATAGATCAGGAGAGGGCAAACTGTGGGCCAGGCCCATCAGGGCTTTCAATGTGGCCCAAGGGATTGCCAGCCCCAGGGCATGCAGTGACAGGGGGAGATGGGGACAGAGGGCTCCATGCGCTGCCCTCACCTGCAGGAACCACCCCCTAGAGCTCCCATTGGCTGGGAATGGGGAACTGCAGCCAATGGAAGTTTCGGGGTTGGTAGCCACAGGCGAGGGCAGTGCATGGCGGAGCCACCTACTCCACCCCCAGAAGCCACAGCCAGACATGCTGGCCGGTTCTGGGACTGACACGGGACCAGGGCAGGCAGGAAGCCCGACTTACCCCCGCTACACACTGCTGCTGCCCCGGAGCCATTTGAAGTATGCGGTGCTGGGCCAGAGCCCATATCCCAAACCCCTCCTGCACCCTCAACCCCGACCCCCTGCCCTGAGCCCCCTCCCACACTCTGCATCCCTGAGCCCCCAACCCTCTTATTGAGGTTCTGACTGTACTTTTCCCCACACCCGATCTGAGTCATGAAGTCACGGGACCACCTCGTTAACCTCCTCCTGGCCACGGTGGCATTGGTAACACCAGGGAGAGGACGTTGGTGGGGGGAGGGGCCTGCAACCAGGGAGCTGTTTCTCGTTCCTTTATCCATTCACCTACCCGGGCAGAGTTCCTCTGGATGACGTCCGCTGCTCTCTGCATGCCTTCGAGGAGCAACGGGCGCTGTCCGGGGTTCTCTGCTCGGTGTCCCCTTCTGGTTCCCTAGTTATGGGCCTTTGAGCCCCACACCTGTTCCCATTACTGTCTTTATTGTCCCCCGAATTTGGTTGGGTTCTGGGTTTAGTAGCTCCTCCCTAGGCTGGAGGAGGGGCTATTAGCAGTGGGCAGTGCTAGTGCCTGCCCACGTCCTGGCGCTCAACAAGACCACTGTCTCTCTGCTCCCTGGCCTTGCTGTATCCCAGTAACATAGAAATTGAATAGCACAGGGACACGCATCTGCACAGTAACAAAGCTAAATGATGCAGTGATACAAGGAATTCAGGGAGTCCCAACAGCAGATAAGACAAATATGTGACCTGCTCTGAGACTTTGTGCATCAGATACACGGATACGGGATTCTTTGGCTCTGTAAAGTATTTAACTGGATTAAGTCTCCTACAGCACGTCAGTAGGTGACATCAGACAGAGAGGAGCTGCCGTGACTAGGCTTTGGGGTGCCTGTGCCTTTAAGAACCCAGCCCTGGGAAGCCCATGCTGAGAGGTGCTGTCTGGGGGAGGGGAAATAAAAAAGCCCTTCTGCCCCCAGACCCTACTTTTGCAAACACTGGGGTCTCAGTCCACCAAGGTAACAGTTACGCCCTCTGCCCCTGCCTGTGCAACGGTTTTGCTCTCTGTCACCGTCTGGCAGTGCTTTCCCCCTGGGCTTAACCCCAATTCCTTCCCCCTTCCCCAGCCCTGATTTTACCCCTCGACCCCTCTCTTAACCCTGCCTCCAGCTGCTTGACCCCCCATCCAGTCAATTTTCACTCCCTCCTCCGATTTGCCCCCTTTGCCCCTTTTTAACCCCTGTAAATAGGAGTCCACAGAATCTGATTCCAAGTAAGGGCAGGGTAGGGGGAAGTGGCTTCAGCAGATGTTACTGAGCCTGCTCAGTGCACCCTGAGTAGGAAATTCGTACAGATAGCAGTTTCTCACACCACATCTGAGGCAGCATGAGGACAGTGGCTCCATCGCTGTCCAGGTCCTGCCTAGGAATGTTCCCCGCCCAGGAGCAGATCCCCAGGGATTACGAGACCAGCTGCTCCTGGAGCCTTTGGGTGGCGTCTCTGTCCTGCCTGCCCAGCGCTGGCCCTGGGGTCTCTCTGGCCCCTGAGGCCTTCAGCTCCAAGCCAGGGGCAGCAGAGCCTGGGACCGGGTCCAGCTGGAGAAAGCTTTCACCTCGGATGGGCACAGAAAGTGCTTCTGTGAAAGTCTGTCCCTGGACCAGCCCCTCTGGGGCCGCAGCAGCAGCCCAGAGCTCAGCCTGGGCCCTCAGCTCTATCTGGAGGCAGCAGCACCAGCAGCAGCAGTGTCTTGTACCTTACAGAGCCCAGCCACCAGAAGCTGCCCCACGGCTATTTTCCTGCCTTCCTTCCTACCAATCCCTGCTGCTCTGGCCCCTTCAAGCCCAACTCGGGCTGCAGCTCCTGCACTCACCGGGCCAGGGACTTTCTGAGGTGGGAACTAGTCCCATCTCTGCTCCTCCTGCTGCCTGTATGTGTCCCAGAACCACTGCAGGGACTGACCCACACCCAGGCTCTCGCTCCTATTAGCACTCGCAGGAGCCAATCCAGCTATGGGAGAGTGAGCACCCCTGGGAGCACAGAAGTGACCAAGTCTCCCTGCCAGAGGATGAGGGAGGGGGAAGAAAGGCAAAGAGGAGAGATTGAAAGGGGATAAGGAGAAATAAGTGGGGAAAGCAGCACCCAGCTCTTTTCTACTGCATCACCCCTGAGTAAATTGCTCCTGAGCTCTGGGTAAATAGCCCCCAGTGTCCAGGGTCTCCCAGATTCCCCTGCCTCCCCAGGGAATGCACATAGGGGTCTCCTTCTTGCCAGACATGATTACAAGCATCTGTAGGTGTCACCGTTATGCCATGATTGGAGAAAGACAGCAAACCTTGGGAACATGCATCTGTATTTAACAGTTCAGTGTGACAATCCCTGCTCCAGAAGGGGTTTGTTCTCTGCTCCTGCTGGATTGGCACAGAATGGGGCAGCAACAGGTTTGTGTCAGTTTTTGTTGCTGCACATTCCTTAATTTAGAACAGTATGAAATGAAGAAAATGGAGATTGAATTAAATATACAGAGAAAAGTTCCAGCCGCTGTTGCTTATTGAAAGAAATAACTCAGTATCCCAGTTAAATGTTTATTAACATGAACAACTAAATCCAAGAGCACGTCACTAAGCTAAATGACTATAGACACCACTCAGCTAAGGGTTAAACAATACAGTGATAAAGTTCAGGTCATATCAGTAAATCAATGAGTTAACAAAGATATTGTGTTGGAATCAAGTCATCTATTTAGTCCAACCATCAGATTAATACAGCAGAAAATCAACCCCTATAAATCCTAAAAGAGCAACCCAAGAAGGCAGTGTATATTTAGTGATGCAGAAAACCCAATCAGAGTTTTTTTTACCCAGGCAGTGCAACCCAGATTTACACCCAGCTGAATATTTCAATGCCGAAATCAAATTATTGCTTATATTTAGCCCACAACCTTAAAGCTAATTACAGTTTTCTCCTTAGATTTCATTATTGTGTAGCTAATACTTCTCCTCGCCCTCTCCCCCCAGAACACATACAGACCTTAGAGACACATTAGTAAAAGAAGTTCAGACTGGTCTCGCGAACAATACATATCTGACCTCTCAATTCCTTGCATGCTTCCATAGGCAAGGAGCATGCGTTGAGTCATTTCATAAGGCAGAGTTTTAAGGCAATTAAGATTTGAGGAACTATTCTTCCTAACATCTTCCCATTGTAGATTTCAGAGGTGTTCACACCCTCACCAAGCTGCACTGTTACACCCCAATCNACAGATAGCTACGTCCAGGCTGGAGGCATTCCGGGTGGGTTTAAGGGGGTTCGTAGGGTCACAGATACCTACGTCCAGGCTGGTCGGGACCCTGGGGGAGTTAGGGGAGTTGTGGGGGGCATAGGTACTTGCATCCAGGCTGTAGAGGTCCTGGTGGGGATTAGGGGCTTCGTGGAGGACACCAATACCTATGTCCAGGCTGGAGGGGTCCCTGGACAGTTAGGGGGTTGTGGTGAGCACAGTGCTCCCTGGGGGTTTAGGGACTTGGTGAGGGGCACAGATACCTCTGTATGTCCTGGAAGGGTCCCTTGGGGGGCTTAGTGGTATTGTAGGGGTCACAGATACCTACGTCCAGGCTATAGGGATTCTGGGGGGCTTAGGGCAGCGGGGGGCACAGATACCTACATCCAGGCTGGAGGGGTGCTGGGAGGCTTAGGGGGTTTATGGGGGGCACAGATATGTACATCCAGGCTGGAGAGGTTCCAGGGAGGATTGGGGGGGTTGCGGATGGCAGAGATACCTTTCTCCAGGCTCTAGGGGTCCCTGGGGGGCTTAGGGGTTTTTTGGGAGGCACAGATATCTGTGTCCAGGTTGGAGTGCTTCCTGGGGAGGGTTAGAGGGTTCCTGGGGGGCACAGATACATGCTTCTAGGCTATAGGGGTCTCTGGGAGGCTTAGGGGGTTTGTGGGTGGCAGAGATACCTACATCTAGGCAATAGGGCTTCCGGGGGGAATTAGTGTGTTGGGGAGGCACAGATACGTAGGTCCAGGCTGGAGGGTTCCTGGTGGGGTGGGGCTTAGGTAGTTTGTGAGGGGCACAGATACCTACATCCAGGCTGGAGGGGTCCCTGGGGGGTTAAGGGGGTTTCTGGTGGGCACAGATACCTACCTCCAGGCTGGAGGGGTTCCTCAGGACTTGGGGGGGGGCACAGATACCTCCGTCCAGGCTGGATGGTCCCTGGGGGGCTTAGCGGGTTTGTGGGGGCCACAGATACCTAAGTCCAGGCTGGAGGGGGTCCAGGGGGGCTTATGGGGTTCAGGGGGGCACAGATACTTATCTCTAGGCTGTAGGGGTCCCTGGTGGGCTTAGGAGGTTTTGCGGGGCCCCAGATACCTAAGTCCATGCTGTAGGCATCCCTACAGGTGCTTATGGGTTTGTAGGGTGCACAGATACTTATGTCCAGGCTGGAGGCGTCCCAAGTCCTTGCAGGGCGGGGTCCTCCCCCTCTTGTGCAGGCGAGCCATGCTCACCTTATTGCCGAAGAAGGGGGACCTCCACGATTTACAGAATTGGCGTCCCGTCTCGCTCCTCAGCACGGACTACAAAATCGTAGCCAAGGCCATCTCGCTGCGGCTGGGGGCTGTGCTGGAGGACGTGATCCACCCAGACCAGACCTACACCGTCCCGGGCCGTAGCATCTTTGATAACCTCTATCTGGTCCGGGATCTCCTAGAGCTTGGGTGCAGGGATGGTCTGTCATTCGCCCTCCTGTCCCTGGATCAGGAGAAGGCGTTCGACAGGGTGGACCACGGGTAACTCCTGGGCACTCTGCGAGCGTTAGGCTTTGGTCCCAGTTTGTGGGTTTTCTCCAGGTGCTGTATGCTTCCGCGAGTGTCTGGTCAGGCTCTACTGGACCCTGATGGAGCCGGTCAGCTTCAGGTGGGGAGTGCGGCAGGGGTGCCCCCTCTCGTGCCAGCTGTATGCTTTGGCCATCAAGCCCTTCCTCTGTCTCTTCCACAGGAGGTTGATGGGTTGGTGCTTCGGGAACCGGAGCTGCGGCTGGTCCCGTCAGCGTACGCCGACGATGTGCTCCTTGTGGTCCAGGACCTGGGTGACTTGGCACAGGTGGAGGCCTGCCAGGTGGTGTACTCGGCAGCCTCCTCCGCCCGGGTCAGCTGGGTCAAGAGCTCTGACCTGGTGGTTGGGGACGAGTGGCAGGCAAGCTCCCTCGCACCTGCACTTCAGGTCATCCGGTGGAGTGCGGCTCCACTGCCCTATCAGCGTTTACCTTTTCGCCACGCGTCCGTCTCCGCTGGAGAACTGGCAAGGTTTGCAGGGCAGGGTGGTGGAGCGGCTCCGGAAATGGACAGGACTCCTCTGGTGCCTTTCCCTTCGAGGGAGGCCACTGGTGCTCAATCAACTAGTCCTGTCCATGCTCTGGTACCAGCTCAACACCCTGGTCCCCACCACGGGCTTCCTGGCCGACCTCTGGAAGGTGGTTCTGGAGTTATTTTGGCCATGACTGCACTGGGTCCCTGCAGGGGTCCTCCACCTGCCCCTGGAGGAGGAGGGCAGGGCCTGAAGTGCCTGTGCACTCAGGTCCACGTCTTCCGCCTCCAGGCACTGCAGAGGCTTCTTTATGGTGCGCGTAGTCCGGCATGGAGAGCCCTGGCGCACGCCTTCCTGCGCCGCTTCCGAGGGCTCCAATACAACCGGCAGCTCCTTTATCTCGAACCGAGGGGTCTTCCACGAGACCTCTCCGGGCTGCCGGTCTTCTACCAGGACCTCCTCCGGACCTGGAAACTGTTCTCTGCGACCAGGTCCGTGGCGGTCACCGAGGGGGCGGATCTCCTCGTGGAGCTCCTGCTACACAACCCCCAGCTCCGTGTGCAGGTGGCGGAGTCCCCCGCGGTGCGCCAGAGGTTGGTCCTGGCAGAAGCTACCAGGGTCGGAGACCTCCTGGACTACGACCGGGGAGACTGACTGGATCCCCTGATGCTCACTCAGTGCATGGGGCTCTCCAGACCTTGTACTCTCCAGGTGTACTCCAGGAGGTGGAGGTCACTTTGCCACCCGCTGCTCGGCCTACCTCAACCGGGTCCCACGTGAGGACACGCCCCGCCCACCCACCACCCCGAGCCCTCCAGACCTTTTCATCGGGCCCTGCCCCGTGGACCCGACCGCCCCCACAGCCGCTACTCCGCAAGCCGGCTGCATGATCTGCAGCCAGTCCGCTTCCAAACCGCGCCAAGGAAGCATCTCTACACGCTCGTGCTCCACATCCTTCACTTCCTCACCCTCATGTCCTGCCCCGATAAAAAGTGGAGGGACCTCCTGCCACCTCTGGAAGGTGAGGAGCCCCGGTGGGTTTACCTCTGCGTCTAACAATTGGGCTCTACAATTTCACCCAATTTGCCTGGTACTGAAGTTAGCCTTAGTGGCCTGTAATTGCCAGGAGCATCTCTGGAGCCTTTTTTATACACTGCTCCAGCCAGGGACTAACGGCAGCCCCAGACTTTCCCTTTCTCCCTTCTGGGAAATCAAGTTCAAGTTCTACAAGGAGCTAAAGAAGCCTCAACCCTGCATCTGAATTAATGTCACATGTCACTACCCGACACAAACTCATTTCAATCACAGGTGACTCCACTTCAGTCATTCCTCAGCCCCATTCCTTCACCCTCCTGCCTTAGCTTAGGGCATTGCGCCATCCTGTGGGTGTTTCATTTCCCTCCTCAGTTTCACACAGAGACACAATTTCCTTTGCCGTTCAATGAACAGCAAAACCTTTCTGTGTCTCCAGTCTGAGCCAGGGCATCCAATTCCATTGAAACCTTCTCTCCTGCAATGGCAACGGTCAGACAGAGGGGATGTGGCCACCTTCAGCCCTGATAGTGACAGATTCACTCTCCTCTTTCTTCAAGCTGCTGTTGTTAATCCATAAAACATGGACCATGGAATAAAAAACTGACTTTACTCCAGGGTGAGGGGAAAAAAGAGCCACCAACTCCCCTGAAAAAAATCTCTGTGCCCCAGAGAGAACCTGCCCCTGCTTTTGGAATCACTGATGTGCTTCAGCTACAATGGGAAGTATCTGCTCTCATGGGGGTACAGCTCAGTGGTAGAGTGTTTGACTGCAGATCAAGGGGTCCTTGCTTCAAATCCAAGTGCCCTCTAAGAAGCCTCTTATTTTTTTTTATTTTTATTTTTGAAAAAAGGAAAACATTTTCATTTCCATTCTCCATTATGTTCAGGAGCTCCACTATACGGGATGCTTGAAATGAAATGTAAACACTCAACATTTCACTGTCCAAATGGATAAAAACCTAGCAAACCTGTCCATCAACTGAAATCCGTTCCAATCCTCTAAGTGTCTAGTTTATGTTTTCATCCATTAAAAAGGGATCATATGAATGTACATTTGCAGATCCCTCTTCTCCAGGGCTGTGCTGTGTAGAAGAACAAGAAGCACGTCCAGTTGGGGTTCAGGAGTCTGATGAGCAAAGGCAACTTGGTGCGGGCTAAAGTCACCAGCACTTTGGCTACTTCCCATTCAACCAGCAGCTGGGCCCCCAGGACAAGGCATGAGAAGACGACAGTGGCTGTGAGCAGGAAAATAGCCCCAAGAAGCTGGCTAAAGCTGTCAAGATCCTCAGGAAGGTCACCATGCCCATGTCTAGCATGTACTGACTGCAGCGGGGACCAAAAAGGCAGAGAAAAGCCCTCAAAAGTTCTAAGCTGCCAAGCCCCAGAAGGTGATCAAAATCCTACCTAAAATCAAGACAGGATAAGGCTAAGGTCATCTCCAAAGCCAGGGCTAAGAAGGTAACACTGAGAAAGAAGTGAAGAGATTTCCATTGGGATGACTCCTGCTCCCCTAATGGCTCTTTTATGAATCACTATGGACCACCCAAAGAGATCAAAGTCCTGAGGACAAACAGCCTCATGGACAGTATAATGAAGTGGTGGCAGTGGGGGGAAGTGTTTCTCTTCCAGAGGGGAAGTGCTGTGTTTTGTGTAACACACCTGCCAGGTGAGTGATGCACTGACAGGGCAGCTGCCCATAGCTCCCACATGAGCTCATTCTCTTCAATCTGCTTCTGCTGTTATTTCAGAGCCAGCATTTGTGGGAGTGTGTCTCTGTCACTTCACCAGCTCTAGAACAGGTTCTGTCTGCATCCCAGCTCTGATTAATCCCCCTTTTTAATGTATTCCTACTGCGATACTTTCCCAGTTCTCTGCCTCATTCTAACATTTCCGTCGGAGACTGACTATGGGGAGGAATGGACTAATTTGTGTGACATTCGGTATGTTGCCATAGTATGTGACTGAAACCTCTGCTGGAGGTGGGCAGGAGCCTGTTACACGCATAAAATAGCTAAGTTTTAGCAAACTACCTGCTACACATTCAAACCTTCCTGTACACACACAATAGAAAGTGGGGCTCTGAGAAATGGCAACTTTCCTTTAACACAGATCATTGTTTTCTGTTCTTCCAGAGGCATTGAAATAGAAGCACATTACCTTTCAACAGCTGCTATTTCATGATCAGCAGCAGAGCCTCTGTCAATTTACCACCTATAGAGCTGATTGTTTCTAACTGCAGGGTTAGCCAGACCATTCAGTAACATTATCGCTCTGTTTACAAAGCCTTTGGTTAGTGACGAATCATGAGACTTATCCCTTCCTGCTGTAATTCCACTGACTCCAGTGTTCTCTTTCCCCAGTTCTGGTTCGAAGAAAATAAACAAATGAGAACAACCTTCAGAACTAACATGCTGTGGAAAGTGGAAATGTTGATAGCTCAAATAATTCAGTTTCTTCTGTGTCTTGTGTATGTCTATCTGCTTTGTGTGTGTGACCGGGGGCTTTTTGTTTGCTCCTGGCAGGTTTAACCCTGTCAGATTTGTCTGTGGGGAGTGGCCAGAGAAAACAGACACCCTGCCTTCCAGGTTGGGGTTAGGCAAAGGAACAACAACCCTGTCCCGTAAAAAACAAAAAATGTTACAGAAACAAGTGGTAGGAACAGTGCTAGAGAAACTGGTAAATAATCACAATGCCCAGGCTTGAAGTAATCAGAAATACAGAATTCAAAAAGCAAAGCTCAGGGGAGATTTGGGGTTTATTCTCTGAGTTCAGTCATGTGCTATAGCACAGGGAGCACTTTTGGAAGTCTCCCATCCCACAACTGGGGAAAAGGAAAAGGATTCTTAGGTTCTAGCACGGATTGAAGGGGATGATGGGGAATAAGGGAATCCCTCTGACTTACCCTAACTACGCCTGTTGTTACAATGGGTGAAATGACATTTGTCCCTATCCCTGCCCTGTTCCTCCTCTTTGTTATAGTTCAATATATTTTAAGTGCGGGAAAATGATAATAAAAATATCTGCTCTCCAGCACAACCTGAAGCAACATCAGAGCAACTGGGAATGAAACAATTTGTTCCCCAAGGGAGAACTTGATGACTAACAATTGCTTTGAAATGGGGGAAACAGGATAACCGTGATGCTCAGGGTTTGTTTAGACTAGGAAAAGTGTTGGAGTTTAGGTCAGGTCAAGGGGAAAACTAATGCCAATCACTGCACCTGGGCTGCATCTACACTACAACTTTTTACATTAAGATCACTAACTTGAGCAGCCAATGACATATACAGTCCTAGTGGATGGAAGGCCAGGTAGTTTTTGCCTCAGTGCACCTGGTTGGTGTCTGCGACACGTAAGGTTCGATTGATTGTTTAATGGGGGAGGAACGACAAGACACAATAAAATAGGATTTAAAGCCAAATGGCTGTGTTTGTTTAGCGGGGAGAGTTACACTTTAGGCTAGGAAAAGTAACTTATTAGTAATAGCTCTGATTTACTTAAACTAGACACTCTTTATACAAAAAGGAAAGCAAAACAAAAGAGCAGGCTATAAAAACCAAGCTAACCGTCTCCCTTCTACACACAATAAAACAGCAGGCAAAAAGCAGGAGGAGGAGATAAAGACAAGGCAATAGAACAAATTATAAAACCAAACCTGACCATAATAAAAGAGCAGGCGAGAAACACAAGAAGGGGACTAGAGACGGGGGTGGGTCAGCAAACGCAGGCTGCTTGCAGGAGTTACAGAATACGTACCACAACCCGGATGTAACTAACCAGCAGCACAGACCCCAAGTCCATGACGAATTGGGGGATGTGGTTTTGTTTATACGACACGATACGACAGGAGCCGGCAAAAACAGAGGGGTCTCCTGGCTCCAGAGTGGACCCGGCCGAGGGGTCCGGTTCGCTGTATCTACAAGTTCTGTTTTAGACCCTGTTCCTGTCATCGAATAAACCTCTGTGTTACTGGCTGGCTAAGAGTCACGTCTAACTGCAAAGTGGGGATGCAGGACCCTGTGGCTTCCCCAGGACCCCGCGTGGGTGGGCTCGCTGTGGGAAGCGCACGGAGGGGCAGAAGATGCTGAATGCTCCAGGGAGAGACCCAGGAGGTGAAAACGTGTGAGCTTCTTGCCCTGAACAAGTCTGCTCCAAGGGAGAGGAGGCTCCCCAAAGTCCTGACTGGCTTTGTGGGGAGCTGTTCCAGAGCATCGCCCAGGGACTCCATGACAAACGTCATTTTCATTTTTCCCATCTCTACCTAGAAAGGGACTGCATTTCCCAAATAACAGGCAACATGCAGCTGATTAGGAAGGAGATATCTTCAGGAGCGACCTCTTGCAGGGTCTGGGCCAGAATTGCTTTGGGAGCCAAATGCATGGGTATTTTACTTAGTTCCAAGTCATTTACTAGGGAATCCTGTTCCCAGCCCTTTAGAAAAAAAGACTGACCTAACCAATTGAACAACAGGGGGACTGGGATGGTGATGGGAAATAAGGGAATCCCCCTGACTTACCCTATCTTTTCTGTTATTACAGAGGGTGAAATGATCTTTTTTCCTATCCCTGCCCTGTTCTTGCTCTTTCTTATTGTTCAATGTATTTTAAGTGAGGAAAATGGTAGCAAAAATATCTGCTCTTCAGTCCAACCTCAAGAAACATCAGAGCAACTGAGAATGAAACAATTTGTTCCTGAAGGGGAAACCTGATGACTAACAATGGCTTTGAAATGGGGGAACAGTATAACCGTGATACTCAGGGTTTGTTAAGACTAGAGAAAGGGATGGAGTTTAGGTCAGGTCAAGGGGAAAGCTAATGCCAACCACTGCTCCTGGGCTGCATCTGCACTACAACTGTAATTGTCTTTTTACCCCAAGATCTTGAGCAGCCAAAGCCATCTACAGTCCTAGTGGATGTACGGAACAGGTAGTTTTTGCCTCACTGTAGCTTGTTGGGATTAAACCTCTCTCCCCCCACCTGGAGCTGATAATCAGAGGATTGACCCCAAAGAAGGGAGAGCTGCAAAAGGCAGACGCAGGCAACTCATCTGGGGGAGCTGAGACACCACGGTGAAGATGGTGTAAAAATCACTATGTGGGAATTAGCAAATGTGATTTAAAAAAAAAAAAAAAACCCACTTTGGCCAGCTCTTGTCAAAGGATTTATAACAGTTCACTTGTGGATTTTGTGATGTCTAATAAGGCTTGAGCTCTGACTGAAGCTTTTCCCGCACTCAGAGCATATATAGAGTTTCTCTCCTGTGTGGATTCTCCTATGTGT
The DNA here is from genome assembly GCF_003597395.2 of Chelonoidis abingdonii. Lineage (NCBI taxonomy): Eukaryota > Metazoa > Chordata > Testudines > Testudinidae > Chelonoidis > Chelonoidis abingdonii. The sequence goes on along the minus strand of NC_133769.1, from coordinate 148,663,869 downwards.
GCTTAGGGCAGAGCTCTGACTGAAGCTTTTCCCGCACTCAGAGCACGTGTAGGGAGTCTCCCCTGTGTGGATTCTCTGGTGTCTGATAAGGTGTGAGCGCCAACTGAAGCTTTTCCCACACTCACAGCATGTGTAGGGCTTCTCCCCTGTATGGATTTTCTGATGTGTGATCAGGGCAGAGCTGTGACTGAAGCTTTTCCCGCACTCAGAGCATCCATACAGTTTCTGAGCTGTGTGGATTCTCCTATGTGTACTCAGGGCAGAGCTCTGATTGAAGCTTTTCCCGCACTCAGAGCATCCATACGGTTTCTCACCTGTGTGGATTCTCCTGTGTGTACTCAGGGCAGAGCGCTGATTGAAGCTTTTCCCGCACTCAGAGCATGTGTAGGGCGTCTCCCCCGTGTGGATTCTCTGATGTCTGATAAGGTGTGCACTCCAACTGAAACTTTTCTGACACTCAGAGCACGTGTAGGGCGTCTCTCTGGTGTGTATTCTGCGATGTGTGATAAGCTGTGAGCTCCGACTGAAGCTTTTCCCACACTCAGAGCATGTGTAGTGCATCTCCCCCGTATGGATTCTCTGATGTCTGATAAGATCTGAGCTCTGACTGAAGCTTTTCCCACACTCAGAGCATCCATACGGTTTCTCACAGGTGTGGATTCTCCTATGTGCGATAAGGTTTGAGTTCTGATTGAATCTTTTCCCGCACTCAGAGCATCCATATGGTTTCTCACTTGTGTGGATTCTCCCGTGTGTGCTCAGGGCAGAGCTCTGATTGAAGCTTTTCCCACACTCAGCGCATATGAAGGGCAGCTCCCCTGTGTGGATTCTCTGATGTCTGATAAGGTGTGAGCGCCGACTGAAGCTTTTCCCACACTCCTGGCATGTGTAGCGTGTCTCTTCCAAGTAGATTCTGTCGCGTGGAATAAGGTCTGAGTGGCTACGGTAGTTTTCCTCTGGCCTCTGCTGAGCCTCACAGGATTTTGTGTTTTCTTGGAGTGCACAACTCCTGGAAACATTCCCTTTGAATCTTCCTGATAACATCCAATGTGGTTCTACTTGCACAGCGTCTTCCTGCTGGGGTTTTTCCTCCTTGTTCTCACTCACCATCCCATCACCAGATGGGAGACAGAGAGAATCCAGACATGGGTCACTCTCTGCACCAGAAAGAAAGGAAATCTCAGAGAAAGGAATGGAAAAAGGGACGAACAAACCAAAATATATGTGGGAGAGATCAAACTTATCAGGAGCTGATTTTCCCCAAATCCTTCCACAGAGAAGGGAGGAAGGGATCAGTCCTGGGTCCTCATTGCACCATAACTCTCAGGGGAAAGCGACATCGGGGAGGAACCTGCTGACAGCTGTCAGTCAGAATAGTAGGGAAGCCATGAGTGACATCTACCATAATGACTCCATATCTGCAGGGAACAATCCTGAACTTGAAGAGCTCACAGGGTCTTTGTAGGGCATATCAAATGTTTCCTGCATTCCTAAACAGTTGTTGAGTTGTTTAACCAATTCCTCACCTGTGAAGGCAGCTCTTGGGAGCACTTCTTTCTCAGAGCCCTGGAAGTCCAGGACCCATGCCTCTTCCTCTTGTTCCAGCTGCGAGATCACATCAGGTTTGGGAACTGGAAACCCTAGTGCAGGCAAAGAAAAGAAGGGAGGTCAGTGGGATTTGTGGGATACATGTCACAAAGAATATTCCATGGTTTTAACCCCATCTCATTTTGAAGCCGTAACATCTGTAGCCCTCAGGATTAATCTTTTCGTATAAGTACTGTATTGTAATAGGTTTATTAATTCATATTAAAAGTAAGTTTGGCTGTAATGCAAGAAACCTACAGACCAAAAACCTGCCTTTTCAGCTAAAGCAAAGTTAGCATAGCTATATCCTGTGCCCCTTTACCCAGAAAAGCAAAGATGACCTTTTTAACTTGTTTTTTCTATACCCCAAAAAAGTGCCTACACTTAGTTCTAAGACCCTTTACCTAGACCAATAGACAGTGAACAATGGCATAGGGGATTTTTCGAAGTTGTACCCACAGACTTAACAAGTACACCACAAGTGCGCAGATACCTGTCATCCATACGCACATACATATTAGCTGAAGGGTTAAAATCCATGTGCATTTTATATAACAACCTGGTATATGGATTGTGCCAGCTCTTTCTCAGACCCAAAGTCCAGAGTTTGGTCAAGAGACCAGAGACCTAGCAAATACTGATTAGTTGAGAGAAAGCTGGGGTAGACAAATAATCTTGTTTTGCTAAAATAGGCCTGGTCAGCAAATTGCCAGGTGATGGAGCTAAGAGCTAAATAATTGTGTCTTATTCAGAGCAGCAAATTGAATAAAGAATCCCTGTTCCTATTGTGCCAGTCTCTTCTGTAGGGAACGTTCTTCCCACAGATCCAGCTTTGAGTTTATGAAAAGCTGGCAGTGTCAGTATAAGATATGGCAGCCTTCCACCTCCCTTCCCAGGGACCAGTGCCTGGCTTAAGACATAAAGGGGACAATCTTTATTGCCATATACTTTCACTGTTTCTTTGCTTTATCCCCTAGGAATGTACCTGGTGGACAATCAAAGGAGTTGCTCCATTCCACTACTCAGCTGTGCTAACCCAGCTTCAGGGAGACAGACAGTGTCCGGTAGCATATACCTATATACCACAAGACCCCCAGGGATTACTGGAGTGCGTAGCAGCTCTAGATTGTGCTATGTAGGCTGTGAAAGCTTGTGAATCATACACTCTCTCAGGGAAATTAGTGCTCCATACACCCCATACGCTTACCGATCTCCTCAACACTCGATGACTAAGATCTGTAACAGACGCCCGCAGAAAGCAGTGGGAATCAACATCGTGCTTGCAAAACCCTAACTTCTCCATAGTAAAAGACAAGGGAATAAATGTAGCCAAATGTCTAAACATAGAGAGAGGGGTACACAAATGTCTTATAGATAGAGATGAGGAAGTGTTGAAAAGAATTAAAGAAGAGCCATTAGAGAATCCAGATATAGTTGTGTATGTAGATGGATCAAGCAAGTATGAAAATGAAGTGCCACACACTGAATAGGCAGTGGTACTCAGCAATGGGACAGTGATAGCGTCAGGTCAGATGGAAGGATCAAAGTCAGCCCAAGAAGCGGAGCTAACAGCTCTCACAGAAGCTTTGAGAGTGGGGGAAGGCAAGAAGCTCACCGTATACACAGACAGAAGATACGCATTTGGAGTTGTGAATGACTACATGAACGTGTGGTCATGCAGGGGTTTTATAACAACAACTGGCAAGCCAATTAATAATATGAAAGCAGTTCAAAGACTAACAGAAGCTGCCAAACTACCATCAGAACTAGCAGTAGTAAAGATAAAAGCACACAATAAGATCTTAAGTGAGGAACAAAAAGGAAATTATTGGGGAGATAAACATGCCAAAGAAATTGCACAAGCAAGTCCTATTAAGGTTTGTGCAGCTAGAGTGCCAGAAGAGGAAGTGAAATTAAAAAAAAATCTGTATGCAACTATAAGCCCAGAAGAGACAAGTAAATTGGAAGAACAAGGCTGTGTGTATAAAAATCACCTTTGGTATGGGCCGGAGAGGAGGAGCAGATAGCCCCAGAGTGCATATGGGCTCAACTGCTCCATGCCATCCACTCTCCAGCTCATCTGGGGTGGAGACAAATGAGGGCTGCCCTGGAATACTGGTGGTGGCCAGCCATAAAAAAAGATGCTTTACAATTTCTCAAAAGATGTGTGACGTGTGCACAAGTGAATGTGGGGAAAACGTGCCTCAAAATCACCAACCACAATCAGAGGGACCATGGCAAAATTTGCAAATTGATTTTACTGGACCCTTGCCACAAAGCAGAGAGTACACTTTCATTTTGGTAATTATTGATATTTTTATCCATTGGGTAGAGGCATTCCCAACCAAGAACTATACTGCTACAACAGTAGCTCGAATCCTAGCAGAAGAAATAATACCCAGATGAGATTTGCCACTGTCAATAGACTGACCAAGAAACTCAATTTTCAGAGCGAGTAATGTAGGAGACATGTAAGGCACTAGAAATAAAGCAAAGATTCCATATACCACACCACCCTGAAAGCTCAGGAATGGTGAAAAGAATGAACAGAACAATAAAAATAGCCTTAACAAACACAGTACTGGATACAGGAGAAGGATGGGCTCGTATGCTTCCTGCTGTGTTGTATCAAATCAGGGGCAGCCCAAACAGGCTGACTCAACTGACACCCTTTGAACTAATAACAGGAAGAGCAGTGAGAATGCCTAGCCCTGTGATCCTCCTTGCGGGGGTGGGTTGGAGCTTTTTGCAGACAGGCTGCAGAACTACATCAAGGCATTGGACAGAGAGTTGAAGGATTTATACAGCCAAGTAAAGAAAAACCAAACCCAGCTGGATCATAACAACAGTCTGGACAAACCTGCGTTTAAAGTTGGGGATATAGTAATGTGTCACATTTACCCAAAGCTTAAAGAAATTTTAAAGCCAAGATGGCAAGGCCCTGCAAGAGTCCTTCTGACTACTAATACATATGCAAAGATTGGGGGAAAATTGAAAACATTTTGGCATCACCAAAATCAGTTAAAATCGTTTAAATCAGCATCTGTCAATACTAACAATGTCTCCACAGGTGTCTCCACAGGTAAACAATAAGAGGTGAAAGAGAAAGGACAGAAGGGTGACCAGGACAACCAGAATGACCATGGGGAGGCTTCTGCTGTGGCTCCTGCCGTCCCTGTGGTGCACAAGGAAGAACGCAAGTAGTATGCCATGTGTGAAGGGGACTAGAAAGTCTTGGGCTATCCCTCATTTAAACATAGTTACATGGCATATTGCCACGATGGCCTGGGAGGAAAAACACAGACCTCGACACTGGAATGTGTGTGGGATTTTGTGAAAAAAAAACCCTCAGACACTCATGAAAAATTATATGCCAATTATACTGACATGGTACCAGTTGAGGTTGGGCCTGCTGAATCAGGATGGGGCTTACCACCTAAAGCATGGATGGAGGTAACCCCAAAGGCATGGCATACATTTGTTAAATGATGGCCCAAGTTAAAATGTCCATGACTGGTAACAATTAACCGGGTTATCAAAGACAGAGTGAAACCACCCGACTGTGTGTCATGCCCTAAACAAATCCCTGTTCCAAAACCAGGATTAATAATTATAGGACCAGTCCTACTGGTCCTCATTTGGGTGGTATTCCACACTTACAAGGTTGAGGTGCATATTCCTTTAGAGAAAGTAAACAAACAGTGTGCAAAGGTCAGGCCTCAAACGAGTAAAAACATTACTAGCCTAACAAACCAAATTGGTGAGCGCTTAACTAGCCAGAAGAAGGGATTACTAGATACCCTTGCAGAAAGGTTTGGTGCAGGAAATTCTGTGTGCATGCCCATATAATGTTCTAACAAATCTGTCTAGGTTCGAAGTGGCCATTACTGAGAAACTGGTGCACATGGAGCTGGTCCAGATGAACGGTACCTACTGGTGTGTGACTGCCCAGAACCACTCCATTGAGCTAAATGGAAAGCACTGCCCCTTGAGAAATCCATCCGTGTGCATAACGGTCCCTCGAAAGTCAACCCTAACTGTCGATGGGACGTGGCTCCACCGTACTCTGCCAATGATGGGTAACCTAACATGGGATCTGGAACGGCACTATGGCAGTAACTAGCTAGAGGAGGGTCTACAGGCCCTGCAGGCGAAGATCAAGGAGTTGGTGACCGAGGCCCAGAGGCATATTGGGGAAGGCCGTCTGAGGTACACTCAGATAGGGGAAACCGTGGACCAGGCCGATGTGAAGTTCTCGAAGGCAATGAACCAGGCAGTGGAGGTTAAAGCGTTAATTATGGGCAATGCCATCTCAGGTAACAAAGTCCCCTGGGGATGGATCTAAGTGCTATTTTGTCAAATTATGAGGGGAGTGTCTATCCTGACATTCTTAATGATACTGGTGCTTTATCAGCAACTCAGCAGTAAGTGAGTACATTAAAATTGGTATATTTGACCTGGCGGGTTCGGAAACCCTAGGGTCAAGAGGAGAGACTGAAAGATTAAAATCCATGTGCATTTTATATAACAACCTGGTATATGGATTGTGCCAGCTCTTTCTCAGACCCAAAGTCCAGAGTTTGGTCAAGAGACCAGAGGCCTAGCAAATAGTGATTAGTTAAGAGAAAGCTGGGGTAAACAAATAATCTTGTTTTGCTAAAATAGGCCTGGTCAGCAAATTGCCAGGTGTTGGAGCTAAGAACTAAATAATTGTGTCTTATTCAGAGTTGCAAATTGAACAAAGGATCCCTGTTCCTATTGTGTCAGTCTCTTCTGTAGGGAACATTCTTCTCACAGATCCAACCCTGAGTTTGTGAAAAGTTGGCATGTCAGTATAAGATATGGCATCCTTCCACCTCTCTTCCCAGGGACCAATGCCTGCCTTAAGACATAAAGGGGACAATCTTTATTGCCATATACTTTCACTGTTTCTTTGCTTTAACCCCTAGGAATGTACCTGATGGACAATCAAAGGAGTTGCTCCATTCTTATGGACCCCAAAACAGAATTCAACATATTTATTTTATACTAACAACATTTTATCAAAGTATTCATTAAATGTTAACTTGCTAACTTAAAACCATGGGCGGAGACACTATGTAGCCTTTTAACCATTGGCTAATGTGCTATCTTGTTTTGCTGCAAAACCTATCCCGGGGTGTGAAACTGCCTACCCCGTCACTTTCCTCCACCCATGAAAAACTTATATATTCTATTGTAATCAATTGATTGACAGTGTCTCTGAGCCTAATAAGGTGACACTCCGCCAGCGCTGTGTGTAATAAACTCCTATGCTTGGCCTCTACATAGTGTGGATTTATGTCCTTCATTAGCCTATGGGGTCAGCGTACCCTAACATTTCTATGGCGGAAGAGTGAAATTTGGGCATAAGAGGAAGGATTTCTGGCATTTATTTCTATAGAAAGAGGTAACCTACCTCACTATGGTACTCCACCCCCACCTCGACCTCCTCCTTCTTCACTACACTTCATCATCTTCAACTACGTATTCATGCTATTCATCTACGACAGCTATTAACCAGGCCGCACTTACTTTCTTTTCAAACTTTAAGTTCAAAAGAGACTCGGCTAAGCTTGGTCTCTCTAAACTCTATTTTAGTTTGTGTATTAGATAATTTAGTTGAATTAAAAAGTAAATTCTAAAGTAGCTTTGACAGCTCTTTGCATTAGTTTCCTCTGCAAGAGCTGTGAAACCGGAACTGCCAGAGGCGATGCCAACACCAGTTTATCAAAACAGGGTGTGAGTATTAACCAAAGTTTGCAGCACATAATATTGTATTATCATATGTATCTCTTGGATAACAGTAATACAATTGTAACTCTGTAATTCTAACTGTTTTACAATTTACTTACTGTTTCATTGATTTTAATAAAAAATCTTTATGACTATATCTGTCTCAGTGTGAGCTTCCTGTCATACCCCCGAAAGTGCCTTTATAAATTCTGTGGAACTTCATTCGAAACACGAACTTTTATCTTCTGCTCAAACAAATTGGCGAGCCTAAACCCACATTAATTAATATAAATGATTAAGTAGTAGTATTATTCAAATTAATTACAAAACAAATGAAATTAAGTTGGTAAATCAAATCAATATTATTAACACACCCCAAATAAGGCTATGCATCCCCAGGCCATCTTCCTTGGCTCAAAGTGGCAGGAGAGTTGTTGTTATAATAAATCATATCCATTACCTTAGTGTCTAAGGGCCAACTAACAGTGGGTCCCCATTTTGCTAGGCAAAATACAAAGAACAGTAGATGGCCTATGCCGTGAAGAATTTACAATCTAAATAGACAAGACAGACACAGAATGGGGGAAGGGGCAGAACCCACTGTTAGAATAGAGATAGTCAGGCCTGCCTGTAAAGCCTGTACTTTAAGAACTTAGGTGTATTTTTATCACTTTGTCTTTATACTCCTGTAACTAGCTAAGAATCAAAATCACAGTCTGCTTGTCTATGGGCCTTCTCTCACTAGGATTGTCTGAGGCCTTGTTCTTAGGATAAGGCCTTTGGCTAAGCAGCAGGGGCAGCCATAAGCTGGGAAGTGAAGGGTCACATTCTCACATCCCAAACCAGTCACACTGAGATAAGGTGCTATTGGGCTGTTAGAAAGACAATCCTGTGTGAATAGTGCCCATCACCATCAGATAAAGAAAAAGATCTTAAGATAGTTAAAGAAAACTTAGTTTGATAGCAGCCTGTCTGGCAAGAAATCACTTATCAGTGATTGTGGTTCTGAAACCCTCATTTCTATATTGTTTTATCTTTATGGCCGCCACTTTTACCTTGTTAATCAGTCTGGTTCTCTAATTGTTTCTGTCTGCTGCATAATTAATTTTTCTAGGTGTAAGTTAATTAGGGTAGTGGAATATGCTTGCTTGGATATAGACCCAATAAACATCGCATTATCTGTGCTTCGGACTTCTGGTCTTTTGCTGCTTGTAGTCTGCGTGACAAGAAACAGGGAATTGGGAGGGTGAAGGAAATGCCCTCTAACAAAACTGACATGGCCTGATAAGCAAGACAACACCTGAGACTGAGCCACTTCCTTCCTCCACACTCCTCTCCACTTCTTCCCATTACTCTCTGCCAGCACCACCTCCCGGCACCTTGGGAGCTTCTTGTGTTCCCTCTTCATCTCTCACTACCTTATCCCTCCCTGCTGCATCTTAGCTCTAACCCTGCACACACCCTCCCCATATCTGGGCACCCCCGAATTATCTACTCCCCCCTTCTGCTCCCCTCCCACATCTCCATTCTCCCTGCACCAGTGGGGTCCTGAATGGAAACATTATACGCTCTCCTATCAAAAGAGGAGCTCATCTAACTGTCATACAAGCCATGCATGAGTCATACACCTATTTACTCAATTTAGAATGCTACAGGTGGCGTATTTTCCTCTTAAAAGGAGGAAAAGTCATGAAAGCTACAGTTAGTAATATAGTTATTAATGTATCCAATAAGGATACATTAAATGCAATTTTAAAATGACTAACGGCACCAAAAAGTCACATGTCCAAAAATTATACTAGTGGGTGGGAGATAAGGCAAAAAAAGGGGGGTAAGGAAACTTGTCAAAACATATATGCTGAATAAATGTATAAAGTTATTACTACTCAGGTTCTTTAGAGACCCCATAGCTTCTAATAATCGAAGGGACAGAACTCCTTACCCAGCAAGACCACCGTCTCATAGTTCTCCTGCATGACATCCCTGTAGAGGGCTCTCTGAGCGGGGTCCAGCAGAGCCCACTCTTCCCTGGTGAAATACACAGCCACCTCCTCAAAGGTCACTGGCCCCTGAAAGAGAAAGGGTCCAACACTCAGTACCTGCTGCCCCACTCAAAACCCCACTATTCACGGAACAGCAGTGCCAGGTAAATGGAAGCTCTGGGAGGCATGTTAGCAGAGTCCCACACCACCTTGCTTAGAGCAGCCAGGAGGCATCAGAGAGCAGAAAGAGAGAAACTTTGTGTCTCCCAAAGCATTCATCTGACAAAGTGGGTATTCACCCACGAAAGCTCATGATCTAAATCGTCTGTTAGTCTATAAGGTGCCACAGGATTCTCTGCTGCTTTTACAGATTCAGACTAACACAGCTACGCCTCTGATATTTGTGTCTCCCAGTTGACAGACGGAGGCAGGGTCTTCACATTTACCACATACCTACTAGCAAGGGCTTGATACAGGCGATGGGGCTGTTTCTGGACCCTGCTGGTGGCTCCCTGGTAGGAATCCCAACACTCTCCAAATAAAATACATGGAACAAAGAGGAAGTCAACAGCAAAGAATATAAGTTAGAAGGTTAGAATTGTAGAAAATTGGTAAGGGAAGCTATCAGAAATCAATGATCAACCAATGAAAATAAGAAGGAAGTTTTAAAAAAGTATATTAAATACAAAATTAATCCCTAACAACGGTAGTGGTAAATTACTAGATGGAAATGGCAGAATTATCAAAATAATGCAAAAGAGGTAAATGTGTTCAATAAATATTTCTCTCCTGGATTTGGAGAAAAACAGATGATGTAACTCATATCATAAGATGTTGATGACGACAGTCTTTCCATCCCAACGATAACTCAGGAGGATGTTAAACAGCAGCTATTACAGTTAGACATGTTTAAATAAGCAGGTCCAGATAACTTGTATCCAAGAGTTTTGAAAGATCTGGTGGAGGAGTGTGGAGGACTGTTAATGTTGATTTTAATTAGGACTTAGAACACTGGGGAAATTCCAGAAGACTGGAATAAAGCTAATGCTGTGCCAATATTTAAAACGTGTAAAAGAGATAATCCAGCTAATTACAAGAGCGTTAGTCTGACATTGATACTGGGCAAGATATTAGGGCAGTGAATATGGATTTAATTAATAAAGAATTAAAGAAGGGTAATATTATTAGTACCAATTAACAAAGGTTCAGAGACAACAGCTCCAATCAAACTAACTGGATATCCTTATTGGATGAGATCAAAAGTTTGGTGCAACTAACAGTATTGATGTCATATACCAAGAATTCTGTAAGGCATATAACTTGGTTCAGCACAACATTTTGACTAGAAAACTAGAAAGATACAAAATAAACACAGCGTACATTAAACAGATTAAAAACAATGCTTGAGTAGATTTCTTTCTAGGGGGTTCCCACAAGGACTGGTTCTTGGCCCTGTGCTATTTAACATTCTAATCAGAGACCTGGAAGAGAATATAAAATCATCACTGATAAAGTTTGCAGTTGCCACAAAGATCGGGGGTGGTGGTAACTAATGAAGTGTCAGTAGGTTCAGGTTCCAGCACCGGATGTCTGGGAAGTTTTCCCAGCTCTGGCTGGAGGGTTATTTCCTGTTCCACAAAGAGGGGAAGTTCCATTCCCAACTCCTGTGCCTTGAAATTAGGCCGTGACACTACACCCCACATTCAGCATAGTGGTATGATTATAAAATGATTAGGACACAATTAAGATGCATTTTGTGCAAGACGAGTCATGTTCAGTGTCACTGGAAAAGTTATGATTGGCCAAATATGACTGTCCTATTTGTGTGCATGTATCATGTTTGTATCTGAAGTTATGGATATTGACTATGCATCTGTCTTTCAAAAGTGCTTACTCTGAGTAACATCCACAACAAGCCTTTCTGGTACAAAAAAGAAGCCAGACAGTGTTGATGGCTCATCAACAAAGACAATGGAAGAGCTTAGCCTTTCCCTGAATGTTTCAGCCAGCCTATCAGTCATGGATACTATGACACAGCAGGCCATGCTAGGGCATGTGACTAGACCACATGACACTAAACTCCATTTTGGTACCTGTATTTTTCAACAAATTAGACTGGGAACTGAGTTTGGAACAAAGGGTTCCTGCCATATGGAAAAGCTACATTAGGGGTGTGTGTGACCATCTCTTGCCCTCATTTCACACACAAGAAAACTCATGGAAACACCTCAGGAACAAAGACTGAACTAGGGAAAGTGCTGGCCCCAGGGTAAAGGGATTTCTAGCTTGTGTATGGAAACTTGGTGGACTGCTTGTATCATCAGTCAGAGTGAGAAATTGCTAATTAAAATTCTATCCAGATAGTATATTAGGCTTAGTTTGAGGTTTCAGTTATTTGTTAAGTAATCTGCTTTGATCTATTTGCTACCACTTATCGCTGGGAAATTGGCTTTTCTCTTCTATCTGTCCTTGAGTGGCTTAGGTAAAGCCATCAGGTAGCTTAGTTGGATGCATGGCGCCACCTGCTGTCGTGTTGGGTGATAACAAGGCCTGGAGAGGCTGGCTGAATCTCCAGCAGTGAGAGAAGGGCCAGCCCAGCTTGAGGGTTAGAGGGCACAGCAGTCCCCAGAAGGCCCCCAGACTGCACCCTGGGGTGACAACCCATCACACCCTAGAGTACACAAGTCTCAGCAGGTTTGTCACATCCTTTCCCCCCCATTTCGCACCCTAGATAGTTCCTGCCTCCCACCACCTCTAGCAGCTCCCACCCTCCTATGCATTTACTGCTTCTCTCCCTCCAATCAGAACCTACCACCAGCTCCCTGAGAATCCCTTACCTGAGCCAGCTCCATTGCAGCCATTTCCTTCCCCCTGGGAGGAGGGGATGATCTGGAGCGAAACGTGGACGTCATTCTGTAGCCTGCCAGGGCGAGAAGGGCAATGTCAGAGAATTCAGACAGGGTTTCTGTCCTTTCCACATGTCGATTGCCCCCAGCATTTTTCCCTGGTAATGGACATTCTAGGTTCTGCCACACAGTGAAGAACAGAGTGACCTTATTCCAGTACAGGCCTAGCCCCCTCCCACCAAGGTGTAACCCTCTGAGACATGGTGAAACCCTCCCAGTAGCAGAGTCTCTCTCTTACACTTATCAAGTTTGTGGACGATACCAAGCTGGTATGGGTTGCACGTGCTCTGGAGGATAGAATTAAAATTCAAAATGATCTGGACAAACTGGAGAAATGGTCTGAAGTAAATAGGAAGAAATTCAATAAGCACGAATCCAAAGTACACCGCTTTGGAAGGAACAATCAGCTGCACACATACAAGACAGGAAATGACGGCCTAGGAAGCAGTACTGCAGAAACAGATCTAAGAGTCACAGCAGATCACAAGCTAAATATGAGTCAGGAGTGTTACACTATTGCAAAAAAAGCAAGTATAATTCTGAGATATATTAGCAGCAGTATGATAAGCAAGACACGAGAAGTAATTCTTCCGCTCTACTCCGCACTGATGTGGAAAAATTGGAGAAAGTCCAGAGAAGAGCAACATAAATGATTAAAGGTCTAGAAAACATGACCTATGAGGGAAGATTGAAAACATTGTGTTTGTTTAGTCTGGAGAAGATATGATCAGCTTTCAAGTACATAAAAGTTTGTTTCAAGGAGGAGGGACAAACATCGTTCTTCTTAACCTCTGCGGACAGGACAAAAAGCAATGGGCTTAAATTGCAGCAAGGAAGGTTTAGGTTGGACATTAGGAAAAACTCCCTAACTATCAGAGTGGTTAAGCACTGGAATAAATTGTCTAGGGAGGGTGTGGAATCTCCATCACTGGGGATATTTAAGAGCAGGCTGGACAAACACTTCTCAGGCATGGTCTAGATCGGAGTGGCCAACATGTGGCACTTTAGAATTGAATATGTGGTTCCTTGTATAGGTACCAACTCCGGAGTTGGAGCTACAGGCACCAACTTTCCAATGTGCTGGATGTGTTCACTACTCAGCTACAGGCCCTGCCCCCACTCCACCACTTCCCACCCCCTTTCCTGAGCCTGCAGTTCCCTCCTTCCATTCCCACCCCTGCCCCCGTGTCTTGCATAGTGTGAACAGCTGATCAGGAGGTGCGAGGAGGGAGGGAGAGGTGCTGATTACCTGGCTTCCCATGGGTGGGAGCTGATGGAGGGCTACTGACATTACTGTGATTCTTTGGCAATGTACTTTGGTAAATTCTAGCTCCTTCTCAGGCTCAGTTTGGCCACTCCCGGTCTAGATAATACTTCGTCCTGCCTTGAGTACAAGGGACTGGACTAGCTACCTCTTGAGGTCCCTTCTAGTTCTGTGATTCTATGAACCAAAGGCCAGAGACGAGCAGAACCAAAGGAGTCACTCTGGGGATTCTCCCTGTCATTGTCCCCAAGGCAGCTGTCTCAGGTTAACTAAGTTATTTGATGCTCCAGCCTTTATACAGTCTCTCCTGGGAGCGCCCCTTTCATCGGCTGGGCCTAGTTTTAGCTTTTTGGGAAGCGTGACCCTGGGGGCTCTGAGACTGGGCCTTCTTGCCTCAGCACATCTTGTTTCTTTCTGTGGCTCCCCAGTGAGTCCAAATGAGTAGATACTCCACACAGACTCTGTGAACAAAAGAATGTGTTTAGTGTTTAGACTTCATTGAATGCTTGTGAGTTGCTGCCTGGGTTAACATCTGACTAACTGCATTGTGAGCCTCTGTGGCTCTGTAAATCACCAGACAGGAGAGAGACTTTACCTATGCGAAGGGCTGATTGGCAACAGAATGCATTACACCCTGCCTGGCAAGAAAGGTCCATCAACACCAGACAGACTATTATGGGACGTTAAAGAAGACACAAGACTGTTGTGCTCTTGACCTCCCATTATCTGAGTTTCGAGCTCAGAGCACATGGCAGGAAGGGGATGAAAGACACCATACAGAAGGAACTGATTATCTGTATGCTGCTTGGACTCTGAGGGGCAAAGTTTCTAGGCATAAGCAAGAGATCCCCAGCTGCTTAGCCAGGGTTAATCCTAAAGACTATGTAGAGCTTGCTTATTATAGAAGCTTCTATTACCTTTGAAATTTAAGACTGCAACTCATCTGCATTTATAGGATTACCTGCTTTAACTTTGTAAATAACTTTTGTTTCCTTTTAAATAAATCTTAATACAGGTTATTACAGGACTGGCTACAAGTGTTGTCTTTGCTGGAAGATCTAAGATTCAATTGACCTAAGGAAGTGACTGGTCCTTTCGGACTGGCAGTAACCTGAACATTGCTGTGATTCACGGGGTAAGGCAGTGGTTCTCAACCAGGGGTCTGGGGCCCTCTGGGGGCCATGAGCAGGTTTCAGGGGGGCTGCCAAGCAAGGCCGGCATTAGATGCGCCAAGGCCCAGGGCAGAAAGCTGAAGTCCCAGCACATGGGGCTGAAGTCCAGGGCCCAGAGCCCCATCACCCGGGGCTAAAGCCAAAGACTGAGCAATGTAGCTTTGTAGGGGCCACAGCCAGTTGCCCTGCTTGCTGCCCCCTAACGCCAGCCCTGGCTTTTATATGCAGAAAACCAGTTACTGTGGCCCACATGGGCAGTGGAGTTTTTATAGCATGTTGGGGATGTAAGGGACCATTTGTCACAAAGGTGAGCTCACCTGCCTGGTGAGATATATGGGATCACCCAAAGGGACTGTCTGTGATTCCACGTTAATGCTGTTACAGAGCCTGAAGCGTTTACACTGGATACTTGGTTGGTGAAATCTCCATACAGACCTCATAACCAATCTGGGGTTTGTTCCCTGCTTCTCACCAGTCTGCCTGAGGCTGGTGCTCATGCTCTCGAGTCACTGGGGACAGCGTTACAGAGACTTACGGGCACAAGGCCACCAGCAGCAATTTGCAGCAATGCAGAGCAGGCTTTACAGTAACACAGTGTGGGCCAAATGGTCTGTGGACTCAGTCAAGCCCCAGTTCTCCTCCAATGCACATCAGCATCCTGGCAACCTTCAAGGAGGGTCAAGGCTGCTGCCCCTTCAGTGATGATGGATCTCCAGCAAAGCATCACCCGCGTCCCATGACCTATCTTGTCTCCGCATGGAGGTGAGTGATAGGGGGTGCACAATGGCTCCTAGGTGGGTAGGGAGAGGGATAACAAAACTCACCTTCTGGTGTCACCCCTCGGGAAGTGAAGGTGACAAGCATTGTGGTGGCAGTAAAGGGGGAGGGGAGGGAGTGGGAACAGCACCCTCAAGGTCAATGCTGCCAGTGGGTCGCTCCATCACATCAGGCATAGGGTTGATAGGGGGCCATTCCCTGGGTCTGGGAGCCTGTGAAGGGCTATATAAACCCCACACTGGCACAGAAGGAGTTAAACTGCTGCTTTAGTCTGGACTGGCTCAGCCCCTCCACACTTGCAAACCATGCCAGGACTGGAGCAGGAGTTAACAGGAGAGGCCTACTCTACTCAGAGGGGGGCCAACACGGGAAGGGAACAGTCTGTGGAGCATCTCCAGCCCCAACACAAGGGCTGGCAGCATTCGGGGCTCTGGCCTTCACTGACAGAGGGTGGGGATCCCCAGAGCTCAAAGAGGGAACAGGCTGAAACTTGCGCTGGAGACCCAGTAAACTCTGAAGGGGACTGAGACACTCCCAGGGCCCCCAGAAGTAAGAGAGACCCATATCCTGAAGGGACCTGTCCACATTTCCCTCCCCTTCCCCTCACAGTTTCTTTTTTTTCATTCCTTTATTTACCCTTGTTTGCAGAGTCAGCTCTTTTGCTGTTTCGCCTGATGCCCCGAGAGACAGAAAGTGCCCCAAGGCCTCAGGCAGAGGCCCTGACACACTAGAAGGACGTGCCCCATAGCACCCCCGGGGCAGAGGGCAATGGGACTCACAGAGCTGCACCCCAGAAGGCCTGGTGCCAAACCGTTGGGCCTCAGTTTGACGGGCTGGATGGCCTCTCCCTGGGGGCTGCCAGCAGCCTGGCAAATGAAGTAGATATGGGGTGGCCTGGGGAGCAGGAAACAGGGCAGCATCCCAGACAGCACACCAAGAAGGGACATGGAGAGGGGTATGGGGCACTGCAGTGAACTCAGCACCCATCCTGAAGGCCATTGGCAGAAACTTGTCCTCCCCCTGGCCTACAGGTGTCAGACAGTGACAGAGAGATCCCTTGGCAAAGGGTCACTTGGTTTTTGCCAGCAGTTCTCACTTGAGACCTGACAAACCCACCACACCAAACATCTCTTGGAGGATGATCCTGAGAGGTGTCTACAGAAAGCTCATAACTGGTCAAGACTCATAATGACTGAGAGATTAATGAGCTAAGAGAAGGGTGGAAATTTTGGACAAGAATAACTAATAAACACACATATCATTCTTAATGTATTTTCATCTTCTAATTCCCATAACCCACTAATTATCCCTGGCTGCCCCCGGCAGTCTGGGGAGAGAGTACTAGTAAACTCCTGTGGCCAGTGTAGAACCGAAGGCACAAGGATCTTTCAGTGGCTGGCTCAAAGTCACCCAGAGTGAAATTCACTTCACTGGATAAATCCCTAGTTTCTGGGCTCTGCAGAGGGGTGGAGAGATGAATTCCATTTGTGGACATGGAGCCACTCCCCATCCTCACCCTGATCTCAAACACAACCCCAACCTTCCCCTGCAGTAATGGACCCACTTGATGCCGCCAGAGCCATCTGCCATGGGACCTAAATGGAAGAATTAAGGTTGGGTGCTTTAGCTGTGAATTTCCATCCCCTAGTGTATTGTGATTGCTGTTTGGAAAAAATAATTTTGTCTATTTCTTCTTTTTAATTTCCATTGATGATATCAATAGTTATTTTAAAGCCCTTTTTTAATGTTTAGAATTTCAATGTTCAGAGCTGTGGGAAGTTATGGGGATCGTCAGACAACAATTATTTAATTACAGCCAATATTGAGATTTGAAAAGC
Source organism: Chelonoidis abingdonii (assembly GCF_003597395.2). Taxonomy (NCBI): domain Eukaryota; kingdom Metazoa; phylum Chordata; order Testudines; family Testudinidae; genus Chelonoidis; species Chelonoidis abingdonii. The sequence continues at coordinate 148,646,589 of NC_133769.1, read as the reverse complement.
CAAATCTTTATAACTGTTCAAACACAATTGTCAATGTCACACGCAAACTATACAGTGTAAATATCCTTAAATCAAACTTGACTTTCTCCAGAAGCATTTCTGTATTATACCTATATAAATATTTTTTCATCTGTGTGTGTACAAGTGAGTACTTGCGGCATCTCAGAGACTAACAAATTTATCTGAGTATAAGCTTTTGTGGGCTACAGCCCACTTCATCAGATGCATAGAATGGAACATATAGTAAGAAGATATATACACATACAGAAGAAGAAAAGGTGGAAGTTGTCATACCAACTCTAAGAGGCTAATTAATTAAGATGAGTTATTATCAGCAGAGAAAAAAAACTTTTGTAGTGATAATCAAGATGGCCCATTTCAGACAACTGACAAGAGCTGTGAGGATAATTACAGCAATTTATTAATAAAAATCCAGTCCTTTCAAGCGTACTTTTAAGTAATGAAGTACTTTAATTCTTTCACATTCTAGACTGTAATGCTTGCTGAGGATAATTACACCCTCCCTGTGATGTATTTTACTCTCAGTATCATAACCCCATCGTGATGTAGCTCCTGTCCAGGAGCTCTGCTGAGGCCAGTGGCATATGATCAGAAGGTGACACACTGACACATGAGCAGAGACACATGGGGGACAGTGCAGGATGAGGTAACATGGAGGCTACCAGGGTTGAACATGAGAGTGCAAAGCAAACCCTCTCTCAGCCTCTCCTCTATCCCACCTCCCAGAGTCAGTAACTCTGATCATCCTTCCCTGAAATCTAAATAGCCCCAATATGTGAGACAGTGATTAACACGGGTGCCTTGAGTGCTGCAGCACCAACCCCCTGCCTGGATGAGGGGGATGGAGAACTGCAGTAGAAACGGGTTAGGCTGGGAGAGGGCACAGCTGATGTGGGATTGGGAGCGGAGTTGACCAACTGGCCAGAACTCATGGAGGGGTTGGGAGAAGAAGTCAACAGGACTGGGTAGAGGCACTCCTGGGTATTTTCCCATTGATTATCTTGCCATGTATTTAATTTAGAAACTTTTCATTCACATTTAAACACATTAGAGCTAAGCTGGGTTGATGCATTTTCACTTACAGTGGTACAGTTTTAAATGGGTGCTTAATCAGATGCTCACGCAACACGAAGCAGTCAATAATGAGCGTGCTTTCATTCATTAACTTGACTGAGTGCTGTGCATCGATTTTAAAAAAAGATAGTGTGAGGGCGTGTCAAAATTTTAGGCATTAAGAAATGGTAATTAGGCATCAGTTCATTTCTCATGCGTTTATCTCCTAATTTTAATTTCAGTTTTGAATCAGTATTAATACCATGTTGTTTTAATAGTAGTAGGGTCCATTTGTATAATTGTTTGCAAGATTTCACTGGATATTGTGAATCAGCCGTTTTAAACTTTTATTTTAAGATTCCTAAATACAACCCAGCGCACCACTCCTGAAAGACTGCAAGCTCTGGAAGGTGACATGCTCCTTAGAGAGCAAACACCCGAGGAGCCCTTTCGCCCTGGCTCTTTGACATTGCTTTATCTGCTCCACCAGAAAATGCTATAGGGAACCAGGGAATTACAGGAGACCTTCACTAGGTATCGTTCTACCAGCTATGGGCCAACATTCAAATGGTTCTGTTTGTTTATCTTTCATTCAGCTTTGCAATTCTTAGATCCCATTTAAAAGCTGGAAGTGAAATAACCAAAGCAAGTTAAGACGAGACTGACATCGGGCATAGGCGGGGGTAAAACAATAAATGGAAAGAACTGACTATGCAAAAATGAACATTGCAAACTATCAGAGCCCCGACCCCCGTCCAAGTGAATCCACCCCAGCCAGGCATATCAAGCTGGGCCCCTGAAAAATCACCCAGCCCGTCTGGCGGCGAATGCTGCGTGTTCCAGATGGAACTATGGTGTGTGCGTCTGCTCTGCTGACGTGCTGCTTTGGTACGGAAGGCACCACGGCCACAGGGAGCAGAGACATGGACTCCTATGAAACACAATCCCAGATACACCTCCAATGCCGCATCTGTCATAAATAGATAGCTAAGGGTTAATGTTTCTTTTACCTGTAAAGTGTTAACAAAGAGAACCAAACACCTGACCAGAGGACCAATCAGGAAACCAGATTTTTAAAAGCTCAGGGACGGAATGTTTGGGTCTGTGTCTTTTGTCTGGCTCTCAGCTATGAGGGGGTCTTTCTATCTTCAAGCTTCTAATCTTCAGTTTCAAAGTTGTGAGTACAAAGGTAGAAAAAACAATAGGCTGTTATTGTTTTTTTTTTTGTATTTACATGTGTGTAGTTTGCTGGAATGTTTTAAATTGGATATCCTTTTGAATAAGGCTGTTTATTCATTTTTCTTTTAAGCAATAGCCCTGATTGTCATTGATACAGAGAATTATTTTTTTTTGTTTTGTCTTCCTTTTTCTTTTTTATAGAAAGCTTTCTTATTTTAAAACTTGTTGAGGGATCTTTTTATGGCAGGGGGTAGGAATCTCTGTGCCAGGATTACTGTCTCTCTTCGGGAAAACTGGGAGGGGGCAGGATATGGACGAAGGAGGGCGAAGGTAAATGTCCTTCGGTTTTGTGTTTCAAGGATATGAAGCAGGGAAATCTTCCTAGTATACCCAGGGGGGGAAAATCTGGGAGGAAGTAAAAGCAGGAGGGAAGTGGGTTATTTCCCTTTGTTTTAGATCTAGGGCCTCTGAGTCTTGGGGTCCCCCAGGGAAGGTTTTGGGGAGACCAGAGGGAGCCAAAACCCTGGAATTTTTGGCTGGTGGCAGAGATATCAGATCTAAGCTGGTAATTAAGCTTAGAGGGTTCATGCTAGCTTCTCAGTTTATGAACGCTAAGGCTCAAATCTGAGTAGAAAAGCTGTAACAGCATCCTCCTTCCTCCCCACTGTCTGCCATCCCCTCCCCCACCTCCACATGGCCATTCTCAGCCCATTGCTAACAGTTCCTCCCAGGCTTCAGCACTATAAATAAATAGAACATGGTGTTATAAAAGGTAGCTTGTACCAGAGAAACCTGATCTGGATGTCAGTAAGGTTTTTGATACAGTTCCACATGGGAAACTATTCGTTAAATTGGAGAAGATGGGGATTAATATGAGAACCGAAAGGTCAATAAAGAATTGGTTAAAGGGCAGTCTACAAGGGAGTCATATTGAATGGTGAGTTGCCAAGCTGGAGGGAGGTTACTAGTGGAGTTCCTCAGATCAGTCTTGAGACCAATCTTACTCAACACCTTCATTAGTGATCTTGGCACAAGAAGTGGGAGTGTGACACAAAGCTGGGAGGGATTGCCAATATGAAGGACAACAGGAAAATCATACAAGAAAACTGCACGTCCTTGAAAGCTGGAGTAATAGAAATGGGATGAAAATTAATAGTGCACAAATTCTAGTTGTTAGTTCTCAAGTGCATAATTTTGCAATAAGCTGGGGATTTATCAATTGGAAGTGACAAGGAGGAGATCACAAGATAATTATGAGCTGCCAATGTGATGCAACCGTGAAATAGGTTAATGCAGTCCTAGGATACATCAGGCGAGCTATTTCCAGCAGACCCATGAAAGGGTTAGTACTGTTATACAAGGCACTGATGAGACCTCATCTGAAATACAACTCTATTGACTGGCCTTAAGGTCTGTGAGTCTATAAACTGTGCCTTGTGCTGCACAGACACTGATGGAGATCAGGGCCCCATCATGCAGCACACGGCAGAGAACCTGACTGAGATCAGCACCCCCATTGTGATGGGCACTGCACGGACAGAGAGGGACAGTCCTTTCCCCAAAGAGATCACAATCCAAGTAGACAATAGGTAGGAAGAAAACAGAGCGGGGCTGTGACTGCCCCGAGGCCACCAAGCAGGTCAATTACAGAGCCAGGAGCAGACCCCAGTAATGCCAGAGCCCCGTCACGGGCAGCTTGGAAAGGTCCCCAGACCCTATTGTATTAGGCTGCAGGAAGAGGTGGTTTGTCCATGAATGCACAGGCTGTCTTGGCAGGGCAGCTCAGCTGCAGTCCCAGCACACAGCTAGGGTGTGTGTCCTGGTCAGGAAAAGTCAGTGTCCAGCCCTGTGGGGCTATGCTCCTGGCTCATACCTCCAGCACTCACTGCTGCCCCTCAGTTACCAGCTGCACTGGTCAGCCAGACCTAGGTCTCTGTGAGGTCACTGCCCCGTCCCTCCTATTTCCCCCGGCAAGCCCTCAAACAGGGACATGGTGCACCAGTGACAATCAGAGTGCACTAGTGTAAATTCTGTCTATACTAAGGGTTTGCACCACTGCCCAAAAACACCAGTGTGGCAGAAACCTTCAGTGCCCGAAACCGCAGTACGGTGGCACTAGAACTGGGATCTATTTCTAGCTCTGTCACGGACAGCCTGTCAAAGTCTCTCCTCCCAACTTTAGTCTATTTACCCAGCTGCCAACCACTGGGGTCTCCTCTCTCTCCAGAGCTGCTCACCACTAAAATCTGTGTGGGTGTCACCAGAGCTAAGGCAGTTCAGCTCTGGAATAGTCTTACAAGGGGGGCTGTAGAGTCTCTTTCCCTGGAAGTTTTTAAGAGCAGGTAACATAAACCTCTGTCGGAGATAATCTACAATCTATACTTGGTCCTGCCTCGGCAGAGAGAGCTGGACTGGATGACATCTTGAGGTCCTGTCCAGCTCTACATTTCTATGATGCTATGAAATATATATGTATAAAACACAACATACAGAATACAACCCACCACAACATAATGTCAGGCAATTCAGAAAAAACAACAACAAAAACCACAGCATAAAATGACAATACAAAGGAAAAGAAAATAAAACAACACAATGAAAATTACACAATGAAAAAGAGCTCAATTCAAACCAACACAACACAGGTACCAAATACACTGAAGCAAAACAATGCAACATAAAACGGTGCATCAGAGTTCCAAATGGCACCACGTAAAACAGCTCAGCATAGAACACAACACAGCACAGCACAAAAGAGAATTATTTCAATGTAGGCCTGGAAGGGATCGTGAGAGATCGTCTACTCCAGCCTCCTGCGCTGAGACAGAACCAAGTATCCCTAGACATTCCCAGACTGGTGTATCTCTAACCTCGTCTTAAAAACCTCCAATGAAGGAAATTCCACAGCCTCCCTTGGAAGCCAATGCAAGGCAAACACAAACCAAAACAATGCTGTACACACACACGCTGGGCTTGTGATTAAGGGGAGAGGCAAGAATTCAAACAATCTGGATTCAGTTCCCAATTTTGCCCCAAATTCTCCATGCAAACTTGAGCAAATTACTTCAGCTCTCTGAGCTTCAGTTTCCCCATCTGTAAAATGGAGAGTCGCCTCCCACCACTTGCCTATTTAGCCTTTGAGTTTTTTGTGTCAAGGCCTCTCTGTCCCTGTGGGCATGTCTACACTGCAGTCAGACTCTGGGGGCTGGCCTATGCCTGCTGACTTGGGCTCACATGGCTCAGGCTGCAGAGCTGTTTAATTGTGGTGTCGATGTTCCAGCTGGGGCTGCAGCCAAGGTCTGGCACCCTCCCACCTCACAGAGTCCTGCAGCCTGGCTCCAGCCTGAGCCCAGACATCTACACTGCAATTAAACAGCCCCTTTGCCTGAGCCCTGTGAGCCTGAGTCAGTTGGCATGGGCCAGCTGGGAGGTTTTAATGACAGAGTAGAGATACCCCTGGTGTCTGTTCAACATCTGTCACAATGGGGGCCCTGAAAAAACAGGGGGCCTGATCTCAGTTAGGTCTCTGCAATTCCCGGCATTACAGGATCCCTGATTTTGTTTAGGGCCCCTGCAGCAACTGGCAAAATGTGGAGGCAGGCTCTCTGTTAGGGTCTGTGCAGTGCCTAGTACAGTGGTGCAATGTGATCTGGGTCGGAGTCATCGCAATGCCAGACCCAATGGGGACACAGGTCTCAGTCGAGGTCTCTGAAGGGCCCAGCACAATGGATACAGCATTTTGGGTCGCAGTCATGCGCTGCTTGGCACAAGAGTGGCTGTGATCTCGGTCCAGGTCTCAGTTTTACCTGGCACAACAGTGGGGTCTGATCTCACCTGGGGTCTCTTCAGTGCCTGGCAGAACAGGGCCATGCTCAGTACCATAAGAGCCCTGATTTCAGTCAGACACCTGGAGAGAAAAGCGGGAAGATTTTCGAGAATTTGATATCAGTATTTCAGAACTGAGGAGAAAATGGGGCACAAACTAAATATTTGCCAATATAAGGGATAAGTATCAACATGTGGGGAGATTTTATGGCACCATTCAACCACTCAAGAGAAAAGAGGAGAAATTTAAGGGGCTTATGCAGTGATATTGAATCAACGTCAGAATGGGACGGATTTTTCTTACCTCACATTCACGATTGGCAGGGAGCTCTGGGTGATGTGGCTTTCACAAGGGAAAGGAGTGGGGCTGGAATCAGAAGGTCACTGGCTGTGGGGAGGGGATGGCTGTAAGATCTGAGAATGTGACTAGCAGAATGTGACTAGGTTGGTCAGGGTGGAGAAGGGCAAGTAGCTGGGACAGGGAAACCTGGGCCTGGGCCATCTCCTGGGGGACACTTGCTCCTCCCTTCCCTTCCTGGGCCTTTCCATGCCCTGTTGCCAAAAGAGAGTGCCCCCCGCCCCCGGTGTATCCCTGTCTCAGGCATCCCCCAGCCTCTACCCATCAACCCTCTGCTCAGTTCAGAAATCACTCAGGGGAACGATTTCCCACCTAAACAAGGACAAATCACTGGAGGTAAAAATGGGGGAAACACCCCAAACCTGAGATTTGAACTGGCCATTGGCGAAGTGGAGAGAAAATGGGGCACAATCGGGGGAGGAGAACAGGGAACTTCTCAGGCATTTGAGGAGAGGGGGAGGTCACCCTGGATGTTGCTCGTTGCTCTCTAGAGAGAAAGGGGGTAAGACTGGAGAGGATGGGGGGGATCCCTACGGGAAGGGGCAGCGGTAAATCCCAGTGGCTCTCAGCCCTGCCCCCTTTCTTTCCCCACTCCTCGGCGGTCACCGGCTCTTCTCCTCCCCCGGCCGTGTCCGGGCTGCACAGACACTTTCCACCCACCCCGCACCCCAGCCCCATGCCGGGACCCCAGTGCGGCCGGTCCCCTCCCCCGGAACTCCCCATGGGGCCGCAGCACAGAGTCTGGCCGGCTCCAGTGGGCGCTGGGCTCCCGCGGGGACAGCAGCTCTGAGCCCCCCGCGGGCGCTGCCCCCCAAGGAGCAGATTCTGCCGCTGCGAGATGCCAGGTCTCCCCCACGGACTCTAGGGCAGAGTCACCGCCCGCCCCCGGGCTCGCTCTGGTACCTGGAGGCTGCAGCTCCGCAGCAGGGCGGCAGAGCCCTGGGCGGCTCCACTGGGAGCAGAACCCGGGCTGGGGACAGGAGGTTAATAAGCCTCCCCGCCTCTGGCTCCGCCCGCGCTCCCAGGTCACAATTGGGCAGCAGCAGCGCGGCGCTCACCCAGCAGCTGATCACACTCCGCCCCTCCCCGCTCTGCGCATGCCCAGAGCCGGAGAACGCAACGCGAACTACATCTCCCAGCCTGCCCCGGGGCCGCTTCCGCCCTCTCCAGCCCAGGTAAGGGAGAGTTTCAGTAGGGGAAACTGCGCATGCTCCATGCGAGCCCCGCTGGGGGCGGGAGAACAAAGCTGCTGTTACCGTGTCCGTGTGAGCTGGGCCCGGATTGAGCAGCTGCTGCTCCCGGGTCTGTGCGGGGAGGTCCGGCATTAACCCCTCCGTGCCCGGCCGGGGGCTTTCTCCAGCTGGGCCCCGCCCAGCCCCGGCCCGGAGCCCCCGCTGAGCGAGAGACCCCGGGCGGGGGGCGCTGGGCGCTGGGGCCGGGCGGGAAAGTGACTCTCGACCCCGGGGACCTGGGAAAAGCCTCGGAGCCGCCTCGGCCCCGCTGGGATGGGGGGGCGGAGCGGTGTATTAAATCTCTCCTCGTAGCAACGTGCTACTCCCGGGGCACTGCGCATGCTCAGTAACAGCTGCTGAAGCCGCTGCCCTTCCCCCTGCCCGTTTCAGCCGTAACGTTCCGCTGGGCGCTGGTGACAGGGGCTGGGAAGTGGCAGTGGGAGGAGCAGGGGGGTGCCAGGGTCTGAGCAGGAAATTGATGCGGGGGGTGTCAGGCGGCTGGAGGCTGGATTAGGAGGGGGCTAAATGGCAAAATCCGGGGTGGAGAAGCAGGAGTTGAGCTCGTGGGGAGGAGGGGGTGAGTCGGGGTTGCACAGAGGGAAAGGTCATTGGGGTGGGAAATTTGAACTATTTTGTGCAGCCAGGAAATTCCCCTGGGGGAGATAAAAGTTCACTGAATCCTTCCTTGTTTGTGCCACTTCCTCCTTCATACAAAGTCTCTCAAGTTTTTCCCCTTTTCTCTCATTACCATTGGTGGCCATAAAATCCAGGGAGATTCCCCCAAATGATCAGCTCCCTAATCTCTGATTTTGCCCTGGTCTCTCCACACTTCTCAAGTTCAATCTAAAATCTTTCAGTGTGGCAGTTTTCCGCACCCATTTTATCTGCAGTGATTTGTCCTTATTTAGGTGGGAAATTGTTGCCGAGTCATTCCTCAAAACATGGCTGCCCCTGGAGTGGGGATGGGATGAGATGCCCGTTCTCTGCCAGGGTGGGGACAGGAAGAGCATGTGTCCCTCATGGGGACTGGGCAGACCCTGGTTTCCCAATCCCCCTCCCTGTCCCCAAACTACCAATGCAGTTGTCCTCAGCCCTCAGTTTCCAGTCCCCTGCTGCTCCCCCCTTCCTTTGTCCATAGAGTCTTCCAGCTCCCCCTTCCTTGCCCTCTTAAATCAGCTCCTCAAAGGGCTCCCAGCTGCCCATGTGAATGGTGGTGGGGGGGGGGGGCGGATCCATCACTTTGTGTTTATGTATTGTACAGTCTCATAAAATCCAGTCAACAGTCCCCCTTTTCCCTGGTATTTTTCTCTGTTATCAATTGGTTACCTTGTGACACGTTTTCTCTGCAAATCTCAAAGACTGATATAAAATACCCTAAACATTTGCCCCACTTCTCTTTATTTTTAAGTGAATATGCCCTAAGATTTTTTCCCCTGTCTCTTTAATGGTAAAATACAAAGAAAATCTCAGATTTATATCTTTCCTCAGATTCTTGAGCATGGATATAAAATGTTTGCAAATGTTGCCTGTTTCTGCTCTATTCATTTATCAAATATTGATGTGAAATACACTCATTTTACCTCTTACTGAGAACTGATATAAAATCCCTCTGATTTTACACTTTCCTCTCTATAATTGGCAAAAATGGATCAAAAATCCCTCAGATTGCCACCCTTTCTCTTTGAGACATTGATCTCAAAGCTCAGGATTTCCCACTTTCTACGTCATTATCAAATATCAATTAAAAATCCTTTCATGTTTGGAACTGTTCCTCATGTTTCTAAATCCCAGCAACTTCTTCCTTCAAGGGAACCTGTTGCCCTGAGTTCTTCTCCATCCTGGAGGTTGTAGGGGGTTAAATTGCCCAGTGATCATCTTTCCCCTCTCCTTTGAGAATCATTTGTTTCCTCCTTTATCTCTGTTCAAATATTTGCTGATGAAAGAGACCAGCCACATATTTAATATACATCAAAGCCAGAGGCCTCCCCCTGTTTGGGGATCAGTGGTTCCCAGCTGGTAACAGGAGAGTTGGCTGGACCCTTTTCTTTTCTCCAGCTGGCACAGGATAAGAAGTTCACTCTGAGTGCAGTGTGGGTCCAGAAGTATCCCAAACCCCATGACAAATGGTCTCTGTGAGGGGCTGTTTCCCACATTGCTAAGATGTGGGCACCTTGAGGTGAATCCATGGTGACCATTATTTGCTAGCGACAGGGCATGGACATTTCTTACTTTTCTGCTGAAGGGGTTCTAGGCAGGCAGTGGCAGAATCCCAGGCAGGCAGTGAGTTCCCAATTGGGGTCCCCTTGGGGGGAGGAGGGGTCCCTGGCTGTTGGGGCAGAACACTTTGGGGTTCCCAGCCTGGCACTGAAGGTCTGGTGGGGGTTCTCTGGCCAGTGAGGCTCTGAGGGGTATCTGGGGTGTCTGGCCAGAGATTCTGGGGGTTGGATCCCAGGGAATATCTGGTGGGACCCTGGCTGGGGGGGTCTGGGTTCTGGGGATGTTTGGGGACCCCTGGATGGAGCCTCTGGGGGCTGCTATTAACTATGTTCCTTCTATCTCAGCTTGTGCCAGAATCCTGGCTCCAGCACTGCCAAGCATTCCCCAGCCACATAACTTTCTATCCACTGTGACAAAGTTCAACCTCTACCTTGGTGGGTCCTGCACTTATTGGCAGATTTGCTCACCTCAGTGATCTTCCCCACAGTCTGGGTCAGCTCCTCCTGTTTCTGATCAGGAGTTGGGAGGTTTGGGGGGAACCCAGGCGCGCCCTCTACTCCAGGTTCAGCCGGGTGTGGTCGCAGCTGTCTATAGGTTCTCCTGTTACAGCTGCATGACAGTACACCTGGGTACTTCCCATGGCCTCTCAACAAAACTTCTTTATCTTTCACATGAAGGACCTTTCCTCCTGTGTCTGATAAGCTTGGTACGTCTTCAGCCTCAGCAGCTCATTCGATCTCATCCGTCTCAGCTCCTTGTGCCTTCTTGTCCAGTCCTCCAATTTCCCCTCTCTTCATGCTCCTCTGTTGCTGGAGTGAGCTCCTTTTTAACACCGATGCCTGGTTGCTGTGTTGATTGGCTGCAAAGTGTTTTATCAGCCTATGCCTTATTGGTTTAGCAGGTTCCTGTGTCTAGTGGCAGCCTTGCTCTGGTCCATCAGGACAAACCTGTTTCGCTTGGGGAGTAAATGGCTTCCCTCTTGACTGCTCTGCTGTGAGGAGTGAGGGAGAGGGGCGGCATTGGCGACTGCTGTTTCTTGCTAGGTTCGCTGGCCTCGCTGTTGCTGCTGTTTCTTGGCTGTTGTTGCTGCTCCCTGGCTGAGGCTAACAACCCCTTTGTCTGCTAATCTGTTACTGGCTGGCTATAGATCCCCGACTCGGTTGTGTGTTACTCACTCAGCCTTAGAGGGCTGCTGGCCTCTTCCATTAGTGGGGGAGTTTGGGGGATCTGGTTCTTGATTGTGAGGCACATTGAGGGGGTCCTCTGCTGGACATAGACACAACTGGAGCTGCTGGGGCACTGTGATGTGCTGGAAGGCGTGTTGGTGAGAGAAGTAGAAAGAGGACACTGCTGGGAACGACGTGCAAGACCTGTGGAGGGGGATTCTGAACTTGAAGTCTTTTTTCGAATGTGCCTCATTGTGTGTGGGGTTTTGGACTGTGGTTTGTTGGGGCACCTGGGTGTGTGTGAAGCATGTTGGCCTCCATGTTCTCTTTGCCCACAATTGTTTGCCTCTCCACCACCGCTGGTTGTTTTCCTCTTTCGCTCTGCCTTCTGGTGAGCTTGCTCTCTGGTCACACGCCGTTCCAATATTGGGGCTGCGCAGAGAGCTAATTGACTTTTGGCTCAAGATGATGGTGGCGACCTCTCCCTGCCCTCTATCCCCGGATGACCTCTTCTGGAGTATAGTCAATGGCTAAGGAAAGAAAAAGCTCATTATCCCTTGCTTTTGGGTGTGGGTTTTCCTCCTGAAGCCTCTGCACCCTAGTGCTAAGTGCTATCTGACCTTGCTAGTGTTCCTTGCTATCGATTGCTATATAGGAGCGGAGGCATGCATGGAGCTCTGGGGATGCAGATCTGAGGCTTTGGGAGAGGCACATTATCTGAGATATCAGAGCGCTGTAAACCTTGCAGCCACCCCCTCAATCAGGGGCCTGTTCCAGCCCTGAGTCTGGGCTATCGCAAACCCTCCCACAGAGCAGGGTGCCCACAGATTACAGCCTGAAAATAGGCATGTGAGACTAACTCCTGCTTTCCCTGACAGGGCCTCCCCTAGACCAAGTGACATCCCAGGCAAGAAGTGTCTTCAGTACCCCTGCTCCATATGTTAAACCATTGAATACTTTATTTTTTATTGCATTTGTAGCTCAGTTCACGATTTCGATGCACAATTTGGATGCATGATTTTCTGTATCATGTAAAACAATAAATGTTCATGCTAGGATGTGTAAATCTGTATTTATTCATGCCATATATATGCAAATAAAAAAAATCATTTCCTTTAAGCACATAGAAACTTTTAATTTTAACAGTAATTGAAATGTACTAACATCTAGAAATTGAACAGTCACCAGCACAGCATGGGCCAGTATTAAATAGTGTTACAGTAGGAGACAGCATTAGGATGTTAACCCCAGGCCTTTAGTTCAAAGGTCACTTCTCTTGCCTTTCCCCCATGAACTGAAGCGCAGCATTCAAGAGATCCAAAGCCTAGTTGATGACATTTCCGAGTGCTAAAATAGCAAGTGATGTCTGGCTTGCATTGGCCATTGTTGACTGGAGAGATGGTTTACTGAGAATAAGGTTCAAGGTGAGAAGCAGCAGTCCAAAAAGACTACCTGCAGGTATGGAAGTAACTCAGTTGGGAGATCATTAGACTGACAATCTAAAGGTCTCTGGCTCAATCCCAGGCTTCAGCAGGCTTTTTCATCCCTCTTTCTGCAAGGGTGGGCTGTTTCCTGGAAACACAGCAGTGCCTTTACCTGATAGGAGTCCCTCATTTCAGGTGCTGCTGCGGGAAAAGGCAGTATTGGCCTCTGCACCCGTCTGAGCTTTCTTTCTTCTTTTGCTCTTTCTCAGCAAGGGGCAGAAAAAAAAGCTCTTTTTCAAGCTGGGGTCACATCAGCTGGGACTATATTAGATGACTTCCTGAGCCCTGGCTCCAGTCCTCTGCTCTTCCAGCTGACCCATCAAAGAGCTACCTTCATTTTCTCCAGGTTCGGCCATTGGTGTGTGCCAGGGTGAGCCCCACCAACGTGCATGCAATTTGAGGGGTGGGGCAGGGCAGCACACTGTGATGGAGTTTCTGTAGTGTAGTGATTATCATGTTTGCCTAACATGCAAAAGGGCCTCAGCCCAAAACCGGGCAGAAATATGCTGGCTTCCTTTTCCCAGCTTCCCTTGCTGTCCAACAAGGTGCTGCTCCTCCTGCCACTGGCTTGTCCCTGGGATAACCCCAACCCCTGCACGATAGAGGGTGGTTACATCAGTGGACAAAGTACTTTGGTATCAACCTGGGAAACTAGAGGAATTTGGCCAGTCGTCTTTTGAATGTTTGTGGCTTGACCTCCTCTGCCCTTGGAGGTTGGCCTACGGAGGGCGGCTCTTCCTGCTGGCCTCCTTTGTGTGACTTGCCAAAGGAGGAAGTGAGGCAGGAACAGGGCAAAAGAGGAAAGTCAAGCTGAGGAAGGCAGGGCAGAACCTACGCGCATCATTGCAGCTAAGTGGTATTAGTGGTAACCACCATTCATTCAGCTAAAGCCTGGGAAGGTGCAGTTGGCTGCTGGGAGGTACAATCCTGTCCCTGCCTCTTGGCATCCCAGGGGTGGCTACTTGGAGTCTAGGAGAAGAAAAAGTGGAGTTCTGGTTGGAAGGAAAAGAAGCAATAGTGAGTCCTGGTGGGCTGCTTTCTGGCAAGATGATTTTCCATTTTAGGCTTGGGAGGAGCTTGTGAGCTGTGGGTGGAGGTGTTCCAGTGAGAACTGCTGCTCTTGTCTTGTAGACCTGGAGGCACCAGTGACAGCTTGAGGGGGCAGGTGCTGGCTTGAGTGAATGGGATATACGAAACCCAGCCTGCATCTCTGGGGCCAGGTCCACTGCTTGTCTCCTGTGTTGTGACATCCAAATTTAAATCTTCCTAGCATGTGCTGCAGCTCGTGTATTAAGCCTTCCTGGTGGGCTTGGTTGTTGCCAAAGTGGCTCAGTTGGGAGTATATTAGATTGAAGATCTGAAGGTTTCTGGCCTGATGCCAGGCTTTAGCACCCCCTTCACCCTGGGCGTGTCATGCTGGGCTTTCTTCTGGGTATGCAGCTGTGCCCTGAACTCACAAGTGTTCCTAATTTCAGAGGCAACACTTGCAGAGGGTGTGTGTGGGGTCATGTGCCCCACTTGGGTTAGCTATTGCCTGCTACATCATGTGGGGCTGCCAGCGCAGCAAGGAGATGCCTGGGGCAGCCAACGGAAAGGGGAGGCATGTCCGGCTCTTCAGCGGCAATTTGGCCCACTCAGTCCCTCTTGGGGGAAAGGACTTGCTGCCAAAAGTAGCGATGGTAGAGCTGCCACAGACTGTGGCTTTTTTTTTTTTTTTTTTTTCCCGCTTGGGGCAGGAAAAATGCTGGATCTGGCCCTGCTCCATGGAAGACAATTTGTTAAATCCCAGATGAGTGGAGTTATATCAGTTCTCAGCCTGAGTCCTTAGGTCTTAATCCTGAGGATATTGTCGCACCATGGGGCCATTTCCCACCTCTCTTTCATACAGAAGCACAATTTTCCTTGCACAGACACAGGAACAGCAAGATCTTTCTCTGTCCCTTGTGGAAACAATGGACAAGCAGGGGTCCCTGGGCACATCCAGCCCTGGCAGTGAGATGTTCCTTCCCCTCTTTCTTTATGCTCCTGTTGTTATTTCATGGAATGTCTGGGATGGGGGAAAAGCTGAGTTCACTCCAGGTGGAGGGGAAAAGAACCCTGAAAACTCAGGCCCCAACCCCGACCACCAGGATCACTGAGGTGCTGGGATTCTGCATGGGAAAGGGACTGTGTGAATTGTCAAGGTGGGGAATGAATAACAATCTACAACTAGATCCACTTCGTTAACCACTGACACAGGCTAATCCTGCTGCAGATAGAAGGGAAACTGGGAGCGAGTCTTTACTGTGCAGCCATGGAAACAGTGACCCAATTGCACCGCAGTGAATGTGCTGGGGAAAGCTGGACTTCACAGGCAGGTGGAAATAGCAAATCCTAGAAACACTTGGAGCTTTCCACACCACTTCTGCCACCAGGGTCAGGTGTTGAGAGACTCACAGCACCCTCCCCTCCCCCCCACATTACCTTCCAGCAGGGGGTGGCAGCACCGCCCCACCCAATACAAGGGAGGGGGCTGAGTGTATCTTTGCACCCTGAGTCCAGGACACACACACTCTGTGCCCCACACATAGAATCTGGCCCTGCTGCAAAGTGACCTCCAGAACAGCAGGTTTGGCCCTCAGAGCAGGGAATGTGTCCCCCAGGCTGTTTTTAGGCCACTGGATGCTCTGGAAACAGGAGGGTTCTGAGTGTAACCTGTAAAACATACAAATGATCTGGGGATGTAGCTCAGTGGTAGAGCACATAGTTTGCATGTATGAGGCCCTGGGTTCAATCCCCACATTCTTTCTTTCACCCAGCTGGGATGTGGCCCAGCCATCTCCTTGTATGAGTTTCAATCCTGCTCAGTGAAGGGCAAGTGCCAATTGCATGGAAGGTCTCAGGGAGTTTCTGCTCCTAAGTCACCTCAGTACATTTAAGATTCCCACCCACTGTGCTACTGGGACAATGGTAGATGAGAAGAGCAAATCCTCCAGCAGTAGAGGGAAGGATCCTATCTGCTCAGACTGAGACAAGGAAACAGAGGGGCCATCAGTGCTGAGAGAGGTCAGTGATTTATACCCAACAGGGAACACCAGCTTTTTGAGGTGAGTGCAGTTTGCTTGGGATGGTGCTGATGATGGATAGGAAAAAGACTGGAGTCAATGACAGATGAGACCATAGAAGGGGAAGGGGAATGGCAGCCCCACAGAAGGTCCTGGGTGCTCAGATGCTCCAGTTATTGCACCCTGGCCTGTCCTAGAGAGAGAAAAGACACCAAAGGACCCAGCCCCCCCTACAGTGATCCCATGGACAAGAACCTGGTTGGGAGTGGGGTGAAGGTTCCCTCTGGGCAAAGGGGAGCTGAAATCCCTCAGTGTGCTGGAATTTAAGCAATGGAAGCTTCAAACCCTGCATGGGTGTGGGCTGAGGTGCATCAGCAGAAGGTTGGGCTGGACAGGGGTGGCGGGTTTGGATAATTTTTGGTGGTGCCCAGAATGGGACCAAGTCCTGCCCCACCCCACCCCTACACAGGGCCAGCTTTAGGCCAATTCGCTTGATTCCCCTGAATCAGGCCCTGTGCCTAAGAGGGCCCCGCTCCCAAGTCCCAGTATGGTGTACCAGCAAGAGCCGGTGTGCTGCACTGAGGTGGCCTGCCTTCCCCAGGGGGCAATTTAAAGGGCCTGGGGCTCCCAGCAGGGGCTGGAGCCCCAGTCCCTTTAAACTGCCACCAGAGCGCCACTGCTGGAGCCCTGGGGTAGGGCTGGGGGTTCTGGGGGCTATTTAAAAAGTCCAGGGCTCCCATTGCTTCTACCGCCCTGGCCCTTTAAATAGCTGCTGAAGCCCCAGCACTTCCCCTGGGCTCCCACAGCTATTTACAGGGCCAAGGCGGTAGAAGCAGGGGAGCCCCGAGCCCTTTCAATAGCCCCTGAGTCCGAGGCTGCTGCTGCTAGCCCGGGGGGGGGAGGGGAGGAAAAGGGCACATTTAACCAATACAGGGTGGCTTGTATCCTCTGTAACCCTGCACCCTGCCCGCAGCCAGCCCCTGCTGCACGCTCTGCCGCACCAGCCCGCACCCCCTGCCTGCCCACAGCCAGCCCACACCCCTTGCCCTGTGCTTCGCAAGGACTGCTGCACCCAAGGCACAGCCCGTGCCGCGGAATGCTTGGAACCTGTGGGGACGTCCTCTGCACTTGAGGACACAGGGCACCTCAGACGGCAAGGGCGCGAGCGGCTGGGGGCCTGGCAGCAGGAACGTAGACTTTTCTCACCTACGCGAGTGAGAGCCCGGTTGACCAGGCTATGTCGCCGTGGGATCGGCCCGAGTTTGGAGTTGGTGTTCTCATCCCTGCCGAAGCAGCATGTCGCATCGCGCTGTCTCCAGCCCTGCGCAACCTGTGCTGCACCCCCTGCCGCTGAAGTCCAGCGCAGCCCCGCCCTGTGAGGGGCGGCAACGGTGAACACACCCCTGTCTCCAGCCAGCCCGCACTCCCTTGCCTCTGGCCTGATAGCCGGCCCTTCAAGTTTTGCCGCGTCGTCTCCAGCAGCCGCTCTCCACCGCCCTGTCCGCGAGCCAGCCCGAGCGCAGTCCCTGACTGCACAGCCCCGCTCCCTGCCATGCAGTCCAGCAGTCTCCAGCCAGCCCCACCTGCCTGCCGCTGCCGCAGCCAGCCCCTGACACACCCCTGCCTGCACCAGCCCTGGCAGCCCCCTGCCCTGCCTGCAGCCAGCCGCACCTCTGCCTACTGCAGCGAGCCTTCGCCGCACTGCCCCTGCCTGAAGCAGCCTGCCTTCCCCAACCCCCCTGTCTCCCGCCCTGCGCACCCCCTTACCGACCTCGCTGGCAGCCACTACCTGAACCCAGCAGCCCACTCCACACAGCACAGGGGACAAGCCGATGGGGGGGTGTCACGCAGGCTTCGGTTTCTCCAGGCGCAGCACCGAACCGCAAGGGAGTGCTGGCCGTTGGCTGAACGCCAGCCAGTTGTTCCTTGCATCGGCCCTCTGCCACTGCTACTCTCGAGGCCAATCCTGCCACACACCTGCAGCCCGGGCCCGCCTGCCGAAGGACCAGCCAGCGCCAGGCCTCCAGGCTCTAACCACCTTCTGCCGCACGCAGCCTGCACCCCCTGCCGGACCCTGCCTGCAGCCGCCCCACAACTCCCTGCACTCTCCAGCCAAAACCACTGCACACATCACCCCCCGTAGTCCTGGCCTAGAAGCCAGCCAGTCTGCCTAACTAAAACTCCTGTTCCCAGCCAGCCTGCACCCTTGCCCTCCTGCAGCAGACCCTACCTCCAGTCAGCCCTGCCGCAGGGCTCAGCTTGCCAAGCCAGCGCGCATACCAAAACTAGCGTGCTTTCCGAGATCAATGCGACGCCCACTGTTCGAGGCACGCTAACAGCCGTGCGACACGCTTGCTTCACATAGAGACACAGGTGCAGGGAGCCAGGTCACTGGATCCACCACTATGGCACAGAAGAGAAGTGACCATGTCCAAAGAAAAACCAATCAACGGAGTGGGGGGACCCATCCAGTGGCAAGATGGGACGAGGGCTAGAAACACCAGCAGAAGGTGCGTCTCTTATGTCTCTAGTGGGCAGGAGATGATCCAATAAAGCAGGGCAGGGGTTGGGGGGTAATAGGATCCTATATAAGAAAAAGACCCAAAAAGCAGGACTGTCCCTATAAAATCGGGACATCTGGTCACCCTAGCACACCCCCAGGAAGTAGTGGGGACCCACACATGTGAAACGGAGCTCATTTCTAGTTCAGGCTCATCTTTTTTAAAAAGAACTTTAGGTAGTGTTAACATACAGCTGTATTTTCCTGGACATGTCAGGCTTTTTGGTTCTTAAATCACTATCCAGGAGGAATTTTTAAAATTTTTAAATTTAAATTTTTAAAAGTTCTGATTTAAGGGATGTGCCACAGTATGTATTTTTGGTACCAATAGAGTTTCCAAAATACATACTGTGGCACATCCCTTAAATCAGAACTTTTTATAGAAACCAGTTGCTAAGAAATTAAAGGCTTTTTTTACATTTTTTTTTTTTTTCAGTCATCCCTGCCAGGGTTCTACTGAAAATGTTTGAATTGGGCCCTGCACTTCCAAAAGCCGGCCCTGCACACTGCCCTAGTGCGGGGGTGACAGAGCCTCCAGGATCCTGACATCCCAGCACTTTACACATTTTTCTGGAGCCTCCCAACCCCCCTGGGCTGTCAGGACTGCCTCCAACCCTACTGTTGAGAAACAGGCTTGGGGAGGGGAAGCTACTGACTCGGGGTCACACCAAGTGTCAGAAGTATGGATGGGACCCAGCAGTCCTTCTTTCCAGGCCCCATCAGTAACCACTGCTGCACACCCCCTCCCACAGCTGGCAATTACAAGCAGGCCCTCATGGCCGCTCCCCCTGCCTTTGAGAGGGAGTGTGCTCCGCTGGAGTGACTGGGCCAGGGGATTGGGAGTCAGGACTCTTGAGTTCCATTGCTGGGTTTCCTATTGGTTCCACTGCTGGTTGTTTTCCTTTTCTAGTAGGACTTTGGGCAAGTTGCTCCTCCCTCTAAGGCTCTGTCCCCAGCAGTCAAATGGGGATTTAATACTTTCCCACTATTGGAAAGTGCTGGGAGAATCCCCCAGCCAAAGCTGCTCTGACAGTGCTAAGCAGCATCTGACCATTCAAGGTCGGAGCGCACTGCTCTAGGGGAGGAGTGTTTGACTCTGGGGTTTCACTTCAGCCCAGTCTATAGAGAGGGGCCCAGCGATGGAGTTTTGCTCAAGAAGACCAATTCTCCCATTTGTTAAGGGCATTTTGAATTCCAACCCTGTGTTCCAAAGTGCTTGGTGTCATTTGCAAATTTTAGAAGAATGTTCTCCAGTCCATTTTCCAAATCAGTAATGAAAATATTGAATAGTACCGGACACGGGACTGATCCCTGCCGGATCCACTAGGTATACTCTCTCTGTTGGACAGCCAAACAAGGAGAAGGGCTCTTGGAGTCTGGACTTTCAACCAGCTCTGCATCCACATTACACTGATTGCAACTAGACCGCATTTCCCTTGTTTGCTTGTGAGAATGTCCTACGGGACTGTGTCAAAAGCGTTAGTAACAACGAGATAAATCCCATCTACTGTTTACTACCTCCACTAGGCCTGGAACCCTGCCAAAGAAGGAAAGAGGATTGGTTTGGAATGATTTGTTCTTGACAAATCCAAGCTCACTAGTCCTAAGAACCAAATTATCCTGTAGGTGCTGCTGACAAACTTATTGTTTAAGAATGTATTCCAGTATCTCTCCAGCTGTGGAAGTGAGGCTAGCTAGTGCCGGAGAAAAACTCATTTCTCGCTTTTTGTTTGGGTGCAACAAAATCAAACACTTTATTATTTCTGAAGCAATTGCAAAGAGGGAGGGAGTGCCCTAGGACACAGGGTTGCCCCAGTCCCGGACAGGTCTCTCAACAGGTAAACAGTTACAGCAAGCATTTATACCTTTGTTATAGACAATAATAAGCAACAGCTGCATTTTGTTCATACATAGACCATCCTGCTATCTTATTTTTCTCACTTCTAGAAGACGCCAGTCTACATATTTTGTTATCAATGCAAGGACGCAACAACTTCTCCCACAGTTCTTTCCCACTCGCCTCATGCAATCCTTGCTTCTACAAATGTTGTTAGTAGGGTTACAGCGAGCCTAACACTTGCTAACAGAGATTGTCATGAATTAAGATCCCCTACAAATCCCTGTCAGTTCTTTCTCTACTTCCACACTAGTCTGTAAGTCCCGGGGGTCTCTTTATTCCCCTTTGAAAGATAGGTCCTGTCTTGTTCATGAATGGGAAGATGTTCTTTTTCAGGGAACTCAGACGAGAACTGGGGCACAACACCTGATTTGTTAAGGCCACAAAAATGGAGGCAGGAGCCTCTTCTCTCCTGCTGGCAAACAACGCCACGTACCTAGAAGACAGACTCACATCCCTGAATGGGCTTTAAAAAAGGCAGTGGTTAAAAAGTTAGGCCCCAACCATTTCTTGTTTCAGCAGACTAGACATTTTAGCAAACTTTAGAATTCCTTGGTGCTAAACACCATGAAACTCCCCCTTCTCCTTCACAGAGGGTTTTAACGCCCCTTATCTCACTCAGGCTCACAATTGCCCAGAGTTCAAGAATTGTCCTTGTTCCCATTGGACAGATGGGGAGGAGCTGAGGTAGAGAGAAGGGAAGTGACCTACCCAAGGGCCTACACAGCAAGGTGGTGGCAGAGCCAGAAAGAGAAATCACCAGTCCTGACTCCTGCTCTAACTGACACCAAACCCCTCAAAGGTAGGGATAGAGCCCAGGAGTTGAGATGGGGGGAAATTTCATTGAAACCATTTGTCAGAATATCTCATTAAGACTAAACCAGTTTGTTTCTCAAAATCATAACAAGTGGGATGAAAGTTCTTTGCAAAAATATTTTGTTGCAAAACAAAAGCATCTCCTGTTTGTCACAGGGTGTTAAATTGTCTTGTCGCACACAAAGAGGAGACACGTAGATCTCAAACATTAGATAAGATGCTTCAGTCTGAGCTAAGTAGTTGCTGCTTTTAACATTTGCAAAATAAAAAAATACAAATAAAATAGAATATTTCAGCTATTCTATTATGTTATAATCTGCTCTGAGTAAACGTGATAGGACACCTCATATTATGCGCTACTCCTAGTGACACTCTCCAATGGATCCCCATCCTCCACCCACCGTGAGGTAGGTAGGAGCGGATCATTATTATCCCTACTTGAAAGAGAGAGAAGCTAAGGCTGAGAAAGGAGAATTGGCTTGTCTTAGGTCATACACCCAGTCAGTGGCAGAGTTGGGAATACGACCCTGATTTTCAAACTAACCATCGGATCTTGAATTTCAGACATTGAATGACCTGAATAAAGTGCTCTCAGATCAGCTCCAGACCAACAACAGTGCACAGTCACTATTCAGCAAGTATTTTAGGAGAACTGGAATGTTAGAGAGAATCATGAACTGCTCAGAGACAATTAATGCAGAGAAGAAACAATATTTGTCAAACATATAACTGGTAATGAATTATTTTCTATTTAAAAGAGAACAACAAGGACCCGAGTCTCCTCTCTGTCAATATCCCCCTGCTCAGCCAATCAGGGTAGAGACTGAGGATGGGAGGCTGAGGGTTCTCACCAGAGAGCCCAGAGGATGGCCCAAGTCACCGATGGGGATCACTGCCCGAGCACTATTTCAGCCCCACATTTTTGGGTGGAGCTCCCACAGTGGGAGCTGTAGAGCACTCCCCTGCAACACACACACACACACACACACACCCCCCTCCTGGTGGAGGGGAACAGGAAAAAGGAGAAAAGAAGCAAGAGAAGAGAAAGGAGGGATGGATGGATGGAGGAAAAGATGAAATAAAAAGGACAAACCCTAATGTCCCCAGTGATTCTAAGGGACAAAATCCTAGGTGCAGAATAATATTTTGTCTCCTTAAGCTCACGTTTTCCATGCCTAGAATTCAACTGTCACCAGATGGATCAGACTGAACAGGTTTCAAACCTCGAAGAGGGTCTTACCTTCTAAACAGGGATGGCTGGCCAGGCACTTTGGAGGTTTGAGCTATTCCTTGTGGATCACTCCACTCAAGGAGCGTTCGTTCTAGGAAGCAAGCCGGCTAGACAGTAAAACATCAGATGCTGATCCCAATGCTACACTCAGTTTTTCAAAAATTAGTCGACTTTATGACCAGAAGAGACCATTAGAGCATCTAATCTGACCCCCTGCATATCACAGGCCTCCTGTATGACACAAGAGCTACTTTTGGGGCAAACCGTTTCCAGAAAGGCACCTAGTCTTCATAAATTACATCAGGAGATGGTGAATCCCCACTTCCTTGGTACTTGTTCCTGTAGTGAATCATCCTCGTTGTGACTATTTGTGCCTTATTTCCAATATGAATTTGTCTCTTTTCACCTTCCAGTCATTGGTCTTGTTATGCCTTTTCTGCTAGATTAAAGTGCCCTTTAATACCAATATTTTCTTCCGTTAAGGCACTTCACACTTCAAATGAAGTACCTTCTGTTGTGTATTTGGTTGTCATGGTTTTTGTTCCTATGGCCACTGAGTTAGATTATTAGGGGATAGCCCGCCAGCTTCAGTTGGGCAGGTGAGCTCCATGTAGCTTTGTGCTTGCTGCTCTCTGGCCTCAAGTGATTTCTTCCTAACAAGCTGCCCCCAAGGATATAACAAGTGCGAAGAGGATGGGATATTGGTGCTGCCCCAGCAACAGAAGGAAGTATGAAGACAAGGTAAAGAACAAATAAACAAACAAAAAACTGCTTGTTTGCACTGACTATGAAAGTAAACTAAAATCATGGTACTCTGACTGGGCCACTGGAAACTTCTGATGAGATATAGAGCAGTGGCATGTGTATACTGAGCGTTTTTGAGCTTTTTGTTATTGCAAATGACATTACAGAAGAGAAAGAAGGTGCCAGTATTCTTAAGTGTTGTAGGGGCTAAAACCTATCCCTGCTACACTGCTTACTACACCCTGTTAAGCCGGGTGAGACTAAATCTACTGTGACATCTTGGGAAATCCTGGGGTCCCATTTTTCCCCAAACCACTGGTAATCGCTGAAAGATATAGGTTCCACAAAAGAGACCAAAAGAAGATGAAACAGTTGTACAATTTGTAGCAATTTTTAAAAAAGCTAGCAGAACACTGTGAATTTAAGGAAATGTTAAATGATGCCCTGCGTGACAGATTAGTGTGTGGCCGTGTACAGTGAATCTATTAAGGTATGAGCGTCTACTGACAGAGGCTTAGCTTACCTTACAGAAGGCTGTTGATATTGCTGTCTCCCTGGAACTGGCTTCAAGGGAGGTGCATACATTGTACATCTCCTAGGGTGCAAAAAGTGTCACAGAACCTACCACAAACTGGTGGGGATCAGGAATGTTACCGCTGTAGTAAGCTGGGTCACAGGCATCAGAATGCTGGGTGTAAGGACCTGGTGTGTCGACATGTAGCAAAAAGAGATACATTGAGTGTGCCTGTAAACAAAAGAAAAGAGGCCTGTGTCTGGCTGACAAAAGAGGAACCCTGCCTACCCTGAGCAGACCCAGGAATGATCAAGGTGACACCTCATCGCAAGAGGAAGTGCCACTGCATGTTTTGTCTTTGGCGTGGGCTCACATGAATACCAGGTAACCCCAATTGTTGGATGGCAAACCATTACGCATGGAACTGGACACCGGTGCAGCCGTCTCGCTGGTTCCGAGACTGTGTATAAAGAAAAGCTACAGCATCTTCCTTTTAAGGCACAAAAAACTGTTCTGAAGACGTATACGGGAGCAGCTGTGCCATGTGAGCACTATTGATGTTAAGGTGGAGCTCAATGGACAGGTTGCTAAATTGCCACTGTTTGTGGTGAGAGGTAACTACCCAGCTTTAATGGGTAGGTCTGGCTTGGGAAGATTAGCTGAACTGGGCAGAAGTGCACCAAATGACTTAAGAAGAAACAGTCTAACCCCTATACTGAGGAAAATGCTGCTGTTTTTGGAGAGGATCTGGGAAGTATGAAGGGAATCACTGTGACGTTGAACATTAAACCTGACAGTCCACCAAATTACTGAAAGCCCAAACTGTGCCATATGCCATCAGTCCAAAAGTTGAAGTGGCCTGGACCTGAAGCCTGGTCACCAGTGGAGTCCTAATACCAGTTTCCCATTGCCTATGGGCCACTCCTATCATTCCAATAGTGAAGAAATGGCTCCCTCCGGATTTGTGGTGATTTTAAAGTCACTGTCAACACAGTGTTGTGTGCAGAGGAATACCGCTTCCCGCATCAATGACCCTTCGCAGCCCTGCTGGGGACAAAAGTTCAGTAAGATTGATCTGAGTCAAGCATATTTACAGATGCATGTCGATGAAAGTCCCAAGAGCTGTTGACTATTGTGACTCCATAAGGGGCTTTATCGTACTGTCACCTACCCTTTGGAATAACATTGCTCTCTGCCTGTTCCAGAGGGCTATAGGACCAGACTTGTGTGGCTTGTCAGGAGTTCAGTGCTATGTCTGGATGACATCCTTGGTCACTGGAAGGAATGAGAGAGATCATTTAAAGATTTAGAGGCTACCCTACAACGACTGAAGAGTATGGCCTACGAGTTGCAAAAGTGTGATTCTTCCCAGCCCTCTGTTGAATATTGGGACACATCATTGATGCTGCAGGTCTTCATAAGGCTCCTGCAAAAGTTGAGGCTATGTGGAGGCTCCCCACCTCGAAATGTAAGCCCGCTGTGCTCGTTTCTGGACTACTGAACTATTATGGAAAGTTCATCTCACAGTTAGCGACACTTGCTAAACCACTTACGAGCTCCTGGGCAGAACAAGGCCTGGAAGTGGACTGAAGCCTGTGATGTTGCATTTGACAAAGCTAAGGATGCATTGCTAAATTCTGAAGTTCTAACGCACTTTGATCCATCCTTACCCCTACAATTGGCCTGCGATGCCTCCCCTTATGGAGTGGGAGCAGTCATGTCACACATTATGCCTTACGGAGAAGAGAGACCTATTGCTTTTGCTTCACGCACTCTAAGCAAAGCAGAAACTAACTATGCCCAAATTGAACGTGAGGCATTAGGAATTGTATGAAATCAAATATTGGAAATCCACTCTGCACAGCAATGCAGATGGCCTCTCAAGGTTGCCTTTGCCAGTCAAACATCAAGATAGTGCCAAAAAGGAAATCTTCTACTTTAAACAAGTAGAGAATACATCCATCACTGCTACTGAGATAAAGAAGGCAATTCGTGTTGACCTAATATTGTCCCAAGTTATGGACCTAGTGATGCATGGAAAATCTCAACAAACCTCTCTGGTCTCATCTGATCTTGTTACCTACATGTCCAGGAGGACGGAATTATTGGTCCAATCTGGTTGTTTGTTGTGGGGGAGACGTGTCATTATTCCACCACCACTGAGATCACAGATGTTAGAGAAGCTACATTCCGGTCACTATGGAATAGTGCACATGAAGCAAATTGCACAAAGCTATTTTTGGTGGCCTAGATTGGACGGTGCTATTGAAGAAAGGAAAAAGCTTGTATGTCATGTCAGGGTGTAAGGAATGCACCCTAGTGGACAGCCCTACACCCATGGGAGTGGCCTGAAAACCCGTGGCAACGTATTCATGTTGACTTCGCTGGCCCCCTTGAAGGAAGTATGTTCTTGGTGGTAGTAGATGCCCATTCTAAATGGCCAGAAGTCTCTATAATGCAGTCCACTACTGCAGAGAGTACTATCCAAAAACTACAGAAACTCTTTAGTCATTTCGATCTGCCAGAACAACTTGTGAGCAACAACTGACTGTAATTCATCTCTCAGGAGTTTCAAAATTTTATGAAGGCAAATGGGATATACCACATCACTTCAGCACCATATCATCCATCCATCAATGGATTAGCTGAAAGATTTGTGCAGACAATGAAATACGCTTTGAAATCAGCAAGGGGACAACACTCCATTCAAAAGCATCTGGATACCTTACTTTCCTACAGAAACACACCTCATGCTACCAAGGCATCCCTAGTGATGGGACGACAGCTGCGCACTTGCTTTGATTTGCTGAAGCCTTCTGAACCCTGACAAATTTTGCAATGTCAGCACCAATATCAAGTCATCAGACGGGCACCCAGAGCTAAAGACCGAACCTTTAGCTTGGGACAGCCAGTTTTGGCTTGGAATTATACTTCCGGAGCTAAATGGGTCCCTGCCACAATCATCACTCAAACAGGACCTTTTTCCTACACGGTCCGGACTGCAGAGAATCTTACCTGGCAGTGACATGTAGATTAGCTGTTGCCAGGTCATGCCAGTCCTCAGGACATAACTGCAGTTGAGTGGTCTGACTTCACCTCTTCTGGTGAGACACCGAATCAAGAATCACCTGTTCCTGACTGTTATCCTCCATTACTGCTAGCGGCTGAGATTCCCCTTTGCCCAGCATGAGCTGATACGACCTCCTCACTCATTCATGCTGCGAACCTTGAGCCCATTGTCAGGCCTGAGCCCATGGTACTTCTGGGTGCAACAATCTCAGAAGTTCACTATAATCCACCTAGAGACAGAAGGCCTCCTCAATGTCTGGATCTTTAGCTACAGCGATCCCACTGTTATGGGGGAAATAATCCCCAGGGTTTAGCCAGGAATGGAGGCAGTCTACCCTCCTTCTCTAGTCTAGTGTGTGTTTTATTTAGGGGAGGTTCTTATTAGGGGGGAAGGAATATGTTGTGTATTTGGTTGTCATGGTTTTTGTTCCTATGGCAACTGAGTTAGATTATTAGGGGATAGCCCAGCCACCTTTGACTGGTCAGGTGAGCTCTGTATCTGTAAATAAATTTCAGCTTTGTTAGCTGTCTGCTTTCTGGCCTCAAGTGATTTCTTCCTAAACTGACTGCCCCCAAGGATATAACACAAGGCATGACTGGGAGTTGAATCTAGGATCTCTTGTTTACAAAACAGGTGCTTTAAGCCACGGTGCCAGCTCCAAGAAGCACCTGCCTGTGACTAAAGTGTCATGTCTGCCCACACCTGACAACCAGCCATCTCTCACAGGGACCTGACAAGCTTTCTTGTGTTTGGATTCTGCAAAGCAGAAGAGCAGGTGAGGTTTTCTTCACAAGTTGTGTTTGTGTGAATCTTTGACCAGGTCTGCACTACAAGGTTATTTCAGCAGAATTATATTGCTCAGGTGTGTGAAAAACACACAGCACTCCCTCGGTGGGCAGCTTGTGGCTGGTGTACACACTGCAATCCCACGTCTGGTGACAAAACTGCCCTGTTTTGGTGACAAAATAAAAACATCTCGACGAGAGGCCTAGAGCTTTCTGCGGCAAACTTAAAGTGACAAATTGTCAGTGTAGATGCTACTATTGATTATATCACTATAACCGGCCTCCACCAGTATCCCACAATGCCCACTGTGAACTCACCTGCCCTGCATTCCTGCTACAGAGGCTGGGCCCCTCCCCTTTCATTGCTCCAGGAAGTTCTGACAGCTGAGCCTGCTGCTTTGCTCCGGCAGCCAGGAGCAAATCTCTGCCGTAGAATGCTGCTCTTTCCTGCACTGTGAACACAGAGCAGGGTGGCAGGAACCTCCTTATATTGGGGGGCCACGGAGTCTGAACTGTGATGCCCCCATGACAACCCCTATCCCGTCAGGGAGGCTCTTTACCTTTTTAAAACAGAGATGGCTGCTTTCTAGTAAAATCAGGAAAAGGAAGGAGAAAAACGGGACAATGAGGGTCCTCCCGGCACTTCACGTATGTGAACCCGAAACTCTCTCAGTCCTCAAAAGGAGACAATCTGAGAAGAGGACGTTGCTGAAGCAAAAACACTGGGGGTCTCGAGGTTTCCCCTGGCCCCTCGCTTCTGCCCTGCCTGATGCTGATTCGCATCTCTCTGTGAGGTACACACCTCCGCCCACCACGTTGACCAATAGTCTGAGGTCCTGCAAAAGACTTTGTGATGTCACTTGCCACACCCCTCCTTGCTGTGCTATGTCCTGCCCCTGCCAGGCACTTTGAGTTTGAGCTAGCTCCCTGTGGATCATCCTGAACTCCAAGGAGCGTTGTTCTAGGAGCAAGCTGGCTATACAGCAGAAATATCAGATGCTGCCCAGTGCTGCCCTCAGTTCTTTTAGAAATTAGTCAAACTTTATGGCCAAAAGAGACCATTAGAGCATCTAATCTGACCCCAACTGCATATCACAGGACTCCTCTATGACACAAGAGCTACTTTTGGGGGCAAAAACATTCCAGCAAAGGCATCTAGTCTTCATTAAATGACATCAAGAGATGGAGAAATCCACACTTTCCTTGGTAGCTTGTTCCTTGGTGCTGAATCATCCTGTTGTTGAAATTGCGCCTTAGTTGTAATGATGAATTTGTTTCTTTTCACCTTCCAGCACTGGAGTCTTGTTTATGGCTTTCTTGCGGCGATTAAGCCGGCTTTAATATCACTATTTTCTCTCCTAAGCATTAAGGCACTTCAATGAAGTCAGCTTCAATCTTCTTTTGATAACTAAACAGGTGAGTTCTTTCAATACTCAGACAAGCATTTTTTCTCCAGCCCTCAGAACATGTTGGTGGCTCATTAGATGCCCCAGCTCCAGTTTTCAACAACATCTTTTCAATGAAGACACCAAACTGGAGGCAGTATTCCCAATATCAGTACTCACTGATGCAGTGTCACCTCCTGCGCAACATGTTTTTGAAATAATCTGTAAACTGTATAGATCACTGTTGTGCAACACGTTTCTATATTTGCAGCCAAATTGTAGAAAGTTGTCGCAATAAGGGTCTACGGAGAGGTTTTATGATTGGCTGATATATAATGATGAGTCATCTCTACATGTGTATCATTTTTGTAGAATATTGGCTTATGGTGCCATATTTACAACTTGTGCTGTGCTTCCAGGGAACACCCCAGCCAGACAAAGTTCAGTTCTTGCCTAGCCTGCTTGATGTCCCATTAAGGACCATCAGCTTATACAATCGACCCATCTGAGAGAAGTTGATAATGCCCTTGTGACTCAGCAAGGTTATGCAGGGACCTGCCTATTGACAGGAACTCTAAAGTTTTTATATGCCCTGTGCTGATAAGAGTCTCCTCGTGGACAGAGAAGAAATCTTACAAGACCACATGGCAAGAGACTATAAAAGGCTGATGGCCTCATCTCCATCTTGTCTTCAATCCTGCTTCATACCTTCGGGAGGGACTTTGCTACAAACTGAAGCTCTGTACAAATGACGAATGATCCATCTCAGCTGTGGATGGACTCCAGAGACTTGATTGAACTGTCAGTTTGTTTCCATCACTGCTACAAGCCCTGAACAAGAACTTTTGCCATTACTGTATGTGAAGGGGTAAAAATCATGTGCAGTTTTATAGAAACAACTGGTATGATGGATTGTGCCAGGCTCTTTCCAGACCCAAAAGTCCAGAGTATGGTCAAGGGACCAGAGGGCCAGCAAATGAGTGATCAGCTAAGAGAAATGGAGTGAGAACAGAAAGCCTTGCGTGCTAGATAGGCCTGGTCAGCAAATTGCCAGGTGTTAGAGCTAAGAACCCTTAAAATAACTTGGTGTCTTCCCAGAATTCAGAGATTGCAGCCCATAAAAAAGAATCTCTGTTCATATTCGTGTCATTATATTCTTCTGTAGGGAGACGTTGGCTTCCTAATACAGATTCACAAAGACAACCTTGAGTTTGATTGAGCGAGCATCATGGCACATGGGGTTCAGTATAAGATCCGCTGGCATCCTTTCACACCAAATCCCTTCCAGGGACGCCAAAACCTTGCTTTAGACACAACGAGAAAACAACCTTTATCTGCCATATGCTTTCGCCTGTTTTCTTTGCTTTAACCCCTAGGAATGTTACCTGTTGGATTAATCAAAGAGTGTGAGCTCCAATTCCTATGGACCAAGCAATCAGAATGTCAACATGACCCCAAATCAGAATTCAACATATATATTTTATACTAATAACATTTTATCAAAGTATTAATTAAAGGTTAACTTGCTAACTTGAGACCATGGGCAGAGACATTATGTAACCTGTTTACCATTGACTACTGTGCTATCTTGTCTTGCTGCAAAACCTATCCCAGGGTGTGGAACTGCCCACAACGTCACTTTTCCCTGCCCATGGAAAATTTATATATTCTATTGTAACCAATTGATTGACAGTGTCTCTGAGCCTAATAAGCAAGGTGACACTCCGCCAGCACTGTGTGTAATAAACTCCTATGCTTGACCTCTACACGGTGTGGATTTATGTCCTTCACAGACACCTGCTGAATAAAGAGGAAATTCAGCATCCAGCACACAGTGGTGCTTGGCTGAATGTGTCTCCTCTACCAACTGCTTGGTCAATTTTTGAGGCAATGGAGAAGACTGCCTTTGCCTAGATGTACATTGCTTGCAAAAGAAACAGGTCTTTTTGGTGACAAGTGTTGAAAGGAGCCACTAGACAAATGTGGAGACAAGAAAAATATCCTCATAACTGAACTTGCATCTGTGGATGTTGAAGTCACGACACAGGGTGCTAAGCACTATATGACCACGGCTGGTGTCAGAAGAGTCTCTACCAAAGCCTTTTCCCACCAGCAAGGGCCTCTCTGTGCACAGAACTCCTGGTAGCTTGATGGCTGCAGGCAGTGGAGAACTCTATCTTGGCATCTCTTTGTCTCTTTTGTGCTGAACATCTGCAGTGACTGTTAAAAGGCCTCTAGATAGTGGTCTTTGGGAAGAGCTGGCTGAAGAGCCTTCCTAGTAACCAGGAAAGCCTGGCTTGGCCTCCCAGTTCTTCCTTGCTGAACCTAGTGTCTCCGTTGGCTCCTTTTTTTTAATCTCATTTTATAAAAAGAAAGACTCATCAGTGCAATCCTTCTAAGTGCTTGTTCAAGACAGAAAGAGCCTTCCTTGCGACTAAGTCTTGGTGCCATGAGGCATGTCTCACCACTGCGGTGCCTCCTGCTGGCCATCCTCGGAATTAGTTCTCATTCTCCGGTGCTCCTTCATCCAGTGGTGTCTGGCCGTCATCTGTTCTATCATTATGACCCATGTTGCTCTCAGGACTTCAGTGTCCTCTTCTGGACACAGCCCACTGGCTGTGCCCCACTCAGTTCTCTCTGCCCTTCCCGGGAGGGCAGCTGTCCTCTCCCCAGCCTCTTGCCTCAGTGGCCAGCTGCAGTCCATGGTGTAGTCACCTCTGTCAGTGGCAACTAGGGCAAAAGGCGTGCACCTCCAACTGTGCCATCTGTTTCCCTGGACCACTTCCCCGCAGACCTAGCACCTTCCTCCACCTTTGTATCAAGGCCTCAGTCTGGCAGTAGTCAGCCAGGAGGTCACTCATGCTCCCCTTACCCACCCAGCACTACTCTGACCATGATGCCCTCCCTTCTCCTTCTTTCAGGGCAGCCAATCCTCCCTCCTCAAACTCCAAGGAGTGACTGACTCTTGTTGTGCTGAGCAGCCCTTTATATAGGGGTTGCTCCAGCAAGCCTTCTCCCTATTGGCTCTCCCAATAAGCCCTTTCCTGATAGGCTGTGTTCTGCACAGCCTCTGCAAGTCTGCCATGTTTCTCCAGCTTGGTTGGGGTCAGACACCTCGCCACACTTGGAAAGTGGCAAATGAGAAGTCTGGAGCTGAAGGAAAAGTTACCATGGCTCAGAATTGAGCTGAGGTTGCTGCGACTGAAACACAGATCACTAACCACTATATGATCACAGTGGCTGGTGGGAGAAACACATGTCAACTCAGCTGTGCCTTTCTGTGAGCAGAGCCAGACACCTCAAGGTCTGTAAGTCTTGAGGGAAATGGGGAACATCTGTACTTTGGAATTTGCAGGTGTTGTCAAGGACCATCAAATAGAACAGTTGCAAACCCTTATATGAGGCAGGCACCATGGCTTAGCTGGCTAAAGCACCAGCTTTGTAAACAGGAAATCTGGGGTTCAAATCCCACTGATGCATTGTTATGTGGCTTTTGTCTCCTCTGCTCATATTTTCCTGTGTCTTCCTAGGAAACAGAAGATAACTCCCTCAGTAATCTAACTAATACACTGTTAAGGGAAAAGCAGCAGAGAATCCTGTGGCACCTTGTAGACTAACAGACGTTTTGGAGCATGAGCTTTTGTGGGTGAATACCCACTTCGTCAGACGCATGGGTATTCACCCACGAAAGCTCATGCTCCAAAACGTCTGTTAGTCTATAAGGTGCCACAGGATTCTCTGCTGCTTTTACAGATCCAGACTAACATGGCTACCCCTCTGATACTTGTTAAGGGAAAGGCTTCTGTGCAGAGAAGCATTGGAAAAAAAATCAAACCATGAGCCTGGAACTGATGAAAAAGCTGCTGTGACTGGCATTGGCAAGGTGGTTGCTTCTACTGCAATTGCTGCAACATGAGATCCTGTGCCACATGTCCTTGTGATTCACTGGGAATGTCTACACAAAGAGATCCTGATAGTGCAATCTCTGCAGGTCTTACAGGAAATGGAGAGTTACTCTTCTGTCACCTTCCTTTTGATTGTCATTGATGAAAAATGGAGCAGTTAGGAGAAAAGTCCCATACAGCGGCACAGTGGCTAAGCTGGCCAACTCACCTGCCAGTTAAAGTGGAGGTTAGAGATGTAGCTCCCAGTGGTGCCTTGCCAAATGTGTCTGCTCTTCACACCTTTTGGTCAAACTTTTGAGGAAACAGAGAAGACTGCCTCTGCCTTGCAATGCAAACACTTGCAAAAGAAACCAGTCATTTTTTTCTGAAAACTGTCGGAAGGAGGCACCTAAGAAACGTTGAGACAAGGGAAAGGGCGTCGTAACTCAGCTTGCATCCATGGCTCTTGAGACCACAACACAGAGCACTAAGCACTGCACGATCACAGCTGGTGACGGAAGGGTCTTTTCCAAAGGCATTTTCCACTAGCAGGGTCCTCTCTGTGTGCAGAATTCCTCATAGCTTGATGTCTGCCGGCGCTGGAAATCACTATTTTGGCATCTCTCTCTCTTTGTCTCAGTGACCATCCGCTGTGATTGTTGAAAGTCTGTGATGGGATCTACGGAGTACAACCTGAACAGTGGGACCCTGAGCCCTGTGTCCCACTGCCTGGGCTCCCTCTCACACTGAGATGTTTTTGGCAAGCTGCAAATCTTTGGCAGATATTGCAGTTACACAGACATCCACAGGTAGGGACACATCCAGCTGAGTTACATGAGTCCCAGCCACTCATAACACTAATGATAGAGAGTCTCCTGCCAATCCCCCCAGCTCTGCAGCGTTGCACCCCTGGATCATACCCTCTTGTGCTCACCAGAAGCCTGACCAGAATGAGTTTATTAACCAGTCCACTCCTCCCTCAGTGGGAACAGTACATGCACCAGCCTTCTAACTGAGCTGAGATTGCCCAAGGACTTCAAGCAAAATACGATATTTTAAGTAAAGTATAAAATAGATTTATTAACTACAGAAAGATGGATTTTTAAGGATTATACATGGTAGGCATAAAAGATCAAAGTAAGTTACCAAGGAAATTAAAGAAACTTTACACCTTATTACACTAGGCAGTAGTTAGGTCAAGCAATTTTCTCATCCCACTGGATGTTACGCTCCTTAATACATAGAATTCTGTCTAAAACCTGGATTACTGTCCTCAGATGCCCTTCAGTTCCTCAGGATTCCTACTGCTTCCAGCATAGGTAAGGGACGAGAAAGGCAAAAACATGATGCTATATTCTCTTATTTTATATCCTTAGTTCAGGTATCTAGAAGACAACACCAGGATTGGAAGATCATTGAATCCAACCCCTTGCTCAAAGCAAGACCACTTCCCAGGCAGGTTTTTGCCCAGATCCCTAGACAGCCCCCTTAAGGATTGAACTCACAACCCTGTGTTTAACAAGCCAACGCTTGCTCAAACCACTGAACTGGCCCTCCTCCTGTTGGGGTTGGCTCTGCTGAGTCACTAGGTTGAGGAATCCTCCTGGTGTGGTCTTAGATTCATAGTTTCATGGAGTCTAGGACTGGAAGGGACCTCTAGAGGTCATTGAGTGCAGTCCCCTGCCCTCACAGCAGGACCAAACACTGTCTAGACCATCCCTGACAGACATTTAATAAAGACAAGTGCAAAGTGCTCCACTTAGGAAGAGGAACAATCAGTTTCACACATACGGAGTGGGAAGAGACTGCCTAGGAAGGAGGATGGCAGAAAGGGATCTAGGGGTTATAGTGGACCACAAGCTAAATACAAGTCAACAGTGTGATGTTGTTGCAACAAAAGCAAATGTGATTCTGGGATGCATTAACAGGTGTGCAACAGTCATAGACTTGAGCAGTCCCCATAGTGTTTGGGCATCTGTCATTTAATTGGATTCATGGTTGTTGAACACCCTCCTTGGCAGGGGTCACTAGCAAAATTATGGCATATTTCAGTAACAACCATACAGCAAAATGCATAACTTCATACACCCTAATGCTATATATATTTGGACAGAATGGCGGATTTCAGCAGATCATGACTTTTCATAGGATAACTTACATGGAATGCTTTGTATGAAATATCACAGCCATATGTGAGTGATGAATATCTGGGCTATAGGGGGCTATTTTGAGGTACATCATGTCCCAAAAGCCTCTAGAGACTGGCCTTTGGGAAGAGCTGGCTGAAGAGCCTTCCTAGTAACTGAGTGATCCTGGCTTGGCCTGCCAGTTTTTCCTTGCGAATGAAACTAGTCTGTTGGGCTCCCTTTTTTGCGTATCTTTCGCATAAACAGAAAAGAAGTTCTTGGCCAATCCTTGAAAGTGCTTGTTCAAGACACAGAAAGCCTTTGCGCTGGGGCAGGGGTAGGGGTGCTGGAGGCTGTCGGGGGGAAGTGGTGTTTACCTCAGGCAGCGTGGCTCTCACAGTGACCGGCACACACTCCCCTCCGGCAGTGGCTCCTAGGTGGTGGGATCAGGGGTGGGCAGATGCGGAGTTTGCACTCGGGGCCACAGGGATATGCCAGCCACTTCCAGGAGCAGTGCAGCATGGAGGGATGGGGGCAGAGTGAGCAGGGAGTCGCCTTAGCGCTGCTGGCACGTCTCTGTGTGTCGCTTGGGGAGGCATCGGGTCTCCGTGGGCTGCCTGTGACAGGGACAGTGCCAGAGGGGGCTCGGGCCACCCCTTTGTCTCATCTCTCCGGGCTCCTGGCCCATCTTGCCAGGCGACAGGGATTTTAGGGTGCAGCAGCGCAGGGAGCAGGAAGGGTGAACCACAGTCGCTGCCTCCCACACATGCAGGAAAACGGCTTGACCTTCTGGCCCCACGGACTAAGTCACCAGGCCTCCAGCTTGCCCCATTTGGCCCAACGGGTTGATCTTGTGGCCAGAATCATTTGCGGTCAGTATTTCACCCCAACAGTGCCCCACAGGGGTCCAGGGTCATCTCCAGCACAGGCCACACAGGGGGGCTTAATGCTCAAGGTGCAGCACATGCGGGGCAGGCTTAAGGCTGGGCTTCCCATGGCAGGAGAGAAGAAGAAGGCTTGGTCCCTCGAGGAGCAGAATGGGGCTTCCTGGATCCCATTTGCTCTCAGCCAGCCCCCCCTG
This sequence comes from Chelonoidis abingdonii, assembly GCF_003597395.2. Lineage (NCBI taxonomy): Eukaryota > Metazoa > Chordata > Testudines > Testudinidae > Chelonoidis > Chelonoidis abingdonii. The sequence continues at coordinate 148,610,917 of NC_133769.1, read as the reverse complement.
GCCAGAATGGAGCAGCGGTTTTCACTGCACCAAGTCCACTTATGGCTTACAAGCAACTCCAGACCCATCACAGCCCACCATCTTGGCCAGAAAGGAGCCTACTCAGCCTCACCATTGCTTCTTTTCCTTCCCCCCCAGAACCCCGCTTCTCCTGGCCTGCAAGTAGCCATCCCAGGGATGCCAACAGGCAGACACAGGTCTATCTCCCAGAAGCCAACCGCATCTCCATGGGTTCGGCCCTCAGAAGGGCAGATGGGGGCTTCCTGGATCCCAATTGCTCACAGCCAGCCCAGCTCCCACCTCTAAAGCCATCAGTCACGTCCCCAGGGTGGCCACAAACGGACAGCCATTCTCCACTTGGACTCAGCTTTGCTTGTTTTTCTTTCACCCAGAACCATCCTTCTTCTCCTGGGCTGCAAGCAGCCATCCCAGGGAAGCCAAGAGGCAGGCACAGGATTCTACCTGTAGCAGCCAACTGCACCTTCCCAGGCTTTGGCAGAATGAATGGTGGCACTCTACTAACCCCACTTAGCTGCACAGCTTCTGCCCTGCCTTCCTCAGCTCGACTTTCCTCTTTTGCCCCATTCCTGCCTCACTTCCTCCTTTGGCAAGTCAAGCAAAGGAGGCCAGCAGGAAGAGCCAGCCTCCATAAGCCAACCTCCAAAGGCAGAGGAGACCAAGCCACAAGCCTCCAAAAGGTGACATGCCTATCTGTCAGGGCTGTGCCTCTCCCCCTGCCTCAGGACTGGTTGCTTCCAGCACCTCTCTGAACTTAGAGACAGTGTGCCAACACACTCACTCCCCCAATGCACACTCTCTCTCTACCCCACCACCCACATTGCAGTTGAAAAGCAGCTGGCAATCTAGTAGGATGCCCATGGAACAATGAGATAGAGAAACCTGCATCATGTGATCCTGTACCAGCCCGTGAGGCATTGCAAACCCTTCCCAAAGCACCCTGCAGCCAGTTGCATAGCTGCTCACAGTGCACTGCTCTCTGTGGCAATCCAAGAGTTGCTAGCGTGGATGTGCTCTGGTGACACAGGGTGGACATGCAACAGCTGTTCAATTAAAACACTTTAACTAAAGCCACATTACCCTATAGTAGAGACATAGCTTAAGAGTGAGACAAGATCCAACTCCATTGGAGCTAAAGAACCACAGCTTCCTCAGCAGGGGGGGGGCAGGATTCAAACCTACACAGGGAGACATCAATAGATTTCTAATCTAGCACCTTAACCACTCAGCCACAACTACTTGCTCAACATGTGTGTCTCACTACACTCTAGTTCTGTTCTCACTGAGTGATCAATTCCAGTTGTTTCCTCAGACCAGCTTCCACAGCACACTCACTGCTGTGCCGTTGTGTAAGTGTGTCCATGGCTGAACTGCAAGAATTCCTGCTCCTTTCCCTTCTGGCTGGAGCATGAGCAGAGTGTGACGTTGCTGTAGCTTGTTGTCCATTTCCTGCCTTGATCATTCAGACAGTCCCTTTCCCGTCATATCCCCAGTACATCAGTGATTGTGATAGCAGGGGCAGGTTTTCTCTGGGGCACTGAGCTTTGCCAGGGGGTTGGTGGCTCCTTTCTTTCCTCACCCTGGAGTAAACTCAGCTTTTTATTCCATCCTTGATGTTTCACGGAATAACAACAGATGACCAAAGAAAGAGGTGGATAGGGTGGGTGTCAAGGGAGGGGCAGAGAGGTTCCGAGAGGTGGGCAGGGCAGGGGAGGGTGCAGAGAGGCATGGGTGGTGAGCAGGGCGGTTCTCAGGGGAGAGGTCAGAAAAGTGAGAGGGGTGAGCAGGGCAGGTCTCAGGGGAGAGGGCAGAGAGGTGCAAGTGGTATGCAGGATTGGTCTTAGGGAAGGGGGCAGAGAGGTGTGGGAAAGGTGGATCTCAGGGGAGGGGCAGAGAAGTGAGGGCAGCAGGTAGACCTTGGGGTAGGGGGTGGAGAGGCACAAATAGCCCTTGAGGGAGGAGAGGAGCAAGTGAAAGGTGGCCCAGCAGGCTTCAGCCAAAGAGGAAGAGCAGGGGTGGGAAGTGGCCAAATGGGAGTGAGGGTGGAGCACAAGTGGGGCTTGTGGGAGGAGAAGAAGTGAAGGGGGTGGAGTGCGGGGACAGAGCCACAGTCTGGGCAGGGCCACCCAGAAGATTCAGGGGGCCTGAGGCAAAACAATTTTGGGGGGACCCTTCCATAAAAAAATGTTGCAATACTATAGAATACTATATTTTCATGAGGGGGCCCTGCAGGACCTGGGGCAAATTGCTCCACTTGCTCCCCATCTCTGGGCTGCCCTGCCCTCAGCCTTTCCTGGTAAGTCCGCTGCCCGCTAATCATTTTTGTTGCCCTCCCCTAGACTCTCTCCAATTTGTTTCTGTAGTGGGGGGGGGGGGCGCAGTGTGCAGGCGCGGTGTCAGATGAGATCTCGTTCAGCGGATAGCCCCCCTCATCTGACTCTCGAGACTCGATATATGTGCCATTTACTTTTTTGGGCACAGCGTGGCCACGCAGCTGGCAGTGTTGAAACACAATAGCCAGTGTGTCCGTTCAGTGCTCTCTGAGCAGCACTGTAACCTCCCGGCGTTAGTACTCTGCCAGATTGTAGGAACATAGCCTCAGAGAGACTGATGCAGGCATCCCTGGCTCTGATCCCTCTGGGGAATGAAGCCAACAACGGCGCCCAGGCTGGGCAGTCCTGCACTAGTCTCTCTGTTATCTGCAAAGCCCTGCAATGCCCAACGCGCCTGGAGCATTCTATGCCATAACCGGTCCTAAACTGCAAGCTATCAGTTCCTACCTCAACCGTGAATCTCAAAGACCAAGAGGTTGCAGGAGATCCAACCCCTATAAAATTAGAAAATGTTTTTTGTTCTTTTTTCTTTCATTTTTTGTCCCCTTTTTCTTATTATGAACTTGGAGACCTCCAGCTTTCTATTGGGATTGGGGCGGGTCAACAGGTGCAAGCTCAGCTGGGGGTGAGTGTGTTGCAACACCTCTGAAATCTACACAGGGAAGATGCTACGGCAAGAATAAGTTCCTCAAAATCTGAATAGCCTTAAACTCTGCCCTATGAAACTGACTGAATGCATGCGGCTCACCCCCCTTCTGCACGCCCAGCCCCTGAACCCAGCCCCAGAATCTGCAACCCAGCCCCAAACCCAAAACTCTCCTCCAGAGCCTTGGCAACCTCCTCCCTCTGTCACCCCCTCCTGTCCAAACTCCTTTCCCAGCACGCTTTGGCACCCCAAGCCCAGAGCCTGCACTCCAATATCTCATCCCACAGCCCTAGACTCTTGCTTACTTCCCCTCCTGCATCACGCACGCCCCTGTCCCAGCCCTGGAGCCTGCCTCCAGGCACCCAAACTCCATCTTTAGAGCCTGCACCGCAAGGCATAGACTGCGCCCGCAGAATCCCCTCCCACCACCCAACTCCCTCCCAGAGCCCACCCTCTCAGCCTTCTGGGACCCAACACTTTTCCGCAGTCCTGCATCCAATTCCCTCCACCCCCACCTCCTCCCTCACCCAGATATCCTTCCCAGAGCCTTAGGCAGGTGAGGTGGAGTTTGGGAGGGGGCAGGCAGTATTCGTTCTAGGCGCCACCCAAATTTCTCTACAAACCTGCCACCCCTGTTGGTCCACTGGCAACTCCTTGGTTCTCTTCAGCTGCTCTCTGCGGAAGAGTATCCCTTTAGTGATTTTCTATCCCATCTCTTCTTTTCTTTCTCTATGCTTCTCTCTTTCCCTGCTCCCATTTGAGTTTCTTATGGGACCTGGCCCAAGTTTCTATCGATGTTTAACTTTCCAAACTCACCCTAGCGGCCTGGAGACTAATCTTCCAGGTGGTTCTCCCGAGGTAGATTGCAGTGATCTCTGGTGTGTCCTCATGGGGAACAGTTCCACAAAAAGAGCCAGAGCTGGTTCCAGTTGCACCCCCATGTGCTGTGTTAGAGAAAATTGGCTCCAGTCCCCAGGCCCCGCTGCCAAACTCCTTGCTGAATTAACAGGCTGTTTGGAGCACTGCATGCTTGCCACAAATTCTCCCCAGCAAGGGAACTTCCTAAGTGAGAGACATGAAGAAAGCAAGGGTTAAACCTGTGTGCTTTGGCCCACCACATTGCATTGGCCTCCTCTCAGGCAGGGCAAGGTTTTGCCGGTTGGTCGGCGAAACAAGGCTGGTTCGTCTAGGGAGAGAGCCAGGATGGAGAGGAGAGAGATCCCAAGAGGACCCCCCCTCTGGAGAAGCATGAGGCAGGGCAAACCGACGCTGTGGGTCCGGACCTGAAATGACAGTGCTGAGTCAGGGTTACGTTCGCCCTCAACTCTGTCCTGCCTCTGCACCTGATGGTTGTTTCTTGTGTTTTTTTTTCTGTTCGAATGTTCATCCGCCTAACTGGACGCCATGCAGCAGTAGGATAGAACGGTGCTTATTCTGCGAAGAAGGAGTTCTTATTTGTACAAAATCTATTATACACACTATTTTTTATACACATCACGTTCGGTCGATTAGCATTAATTGGTGGTTAGACCATCACTTCTGCATCTGCTCAGCAACAACCGCTGGGACGCTAATCCAAGATGTAAGTAAGACAGTTCAAGTCGGTACTTATGAGGTTCCTTTTTCTAATGGTTGCATCTTTTAAGCTCTAGCGATGTTGGGGCTGTTTTGTCAAAGTCCCCTTAGGCAGCTGTTCATTTGGTCGCTGTAGTGATGCATTTAGGTGGAGTGAATTTCCACTAATGCATCGATGATGGATCACCCCGCAATCTCTGCTCCAAAAGTGTTAGTTATAGATGACGGTAAGTTTGCCCAATAAACAGCTTCTTGTATGAGATGACCCAGGACTCATACTGCAAGGATGCTCTACCATGTACAGCCCGAGGTGTAGTGTTTGGTTACATAGAACTCTGTTCAGAATCCAGTGCCTAGCAGCTGGGGGACACATTCCCTCCTTGCGGGCCAAACCTGCTGTCCTGGAGGTTGTGTTCTAAGGGTCATTTTGCCAGGGCAGAGCGATGAGTAGCGGAGGTGGGCCTGGATCAGTGTGCCGGATACATAGCCCTCTCCCGATTGGTGGGTGCGCACCCTTTGCTGGAGGTATGTGTGTGATGTGTGTTGGCGTGTGGTGTCAAACTGACCTGGTGGCAGAGGTGATGTGGGGAGCTCTGTTTTCAGATTGCATTTCCATGCGTAGTCCAGCTTCCCGCACGTCTGCGTGCAATTGTCACTTTCCTAGCTGAACAGCAGATCTCCGTTTTCCCTTCTATTGCAGATTAGCCGTGTCGGTTTACTGAGTTTGTAGATTGTATTCATCCCACCTTGCATTCACACAGTCCTTCCATGCAGATTCCAGCACCTCAGTTCCTGGTGCAGGGGGTTGGGCCTGACTTTCAGGGTTCTTCCCCACTGGAGTGATTCAGCTTTCCCATCAGACAATCATGAAATGACAAGGAGCTAAAGAAGAGAGAGGAAATCTATGGCAGGCGATGTCCAGGGCCCCTGCTTATCTGTTTCCCTTTCCCCCTCCAATGATTGTTGGCCCCTGCTTTGCACAAGGGACGAGAGATCTTGCTGTCGTCTGTCAAGGGGCAGTATGTCGGTGCTTTGTAGAGGCGTGGGCGCAATCGGCAGCATTGGATGGGACTGCTTCATCAGGTATGGACTAAGACTCAGCTGAGATGAGTACTATCATTGGGATTTAACAAGTCTTCCTGGGTTGGGATTGTAATTGATCACCTCTGGGGGTTTGGTGCGGTTAACTCAATGGTTCGGAACAGACTGTGGGTATCCAACAGGGAGAAGGGTGGAGTAGCCTGAAGCTGCTTTGTGCGTAGGCCAGGTCTAGGGGTTTACGGATGGTGAGGACTTCCTGGCTGCTACCAGGGACAGCAGCTATTGGTAATCCAGGGCTGGATGAGAGGAAGTTCTGCTTGGCCTGAACAGCGCCCCTCTGCTTCTCAGAACCCGGTGAGAATCTGAGAGGAGCATTTCTCAGCTTGCTTCTCAGGAGAAGCGGAGCCATCCGCACCGCGAGGTCGGAGAGGCCGGCTGCCATTATGTATCAGGGAGTCAGCTGCCGATCAGCTTAGGGCAGTGGGCCGAGGGGGTCACATGGGCACGGGTGATGAGTATATGAGAAGTGGTTGGCAGGTGTATTAAGGGAGAGGGCAGAGAGGTGTTGTTTTGGGCAGGGCAGTGGTGGGTCGGAGGCCACCTGAGGAATGGTCTTCAGGAGTCACAGGTGGCTTGCTGGGTGGAGCACTAGGTCAATGGAGAATGGTCTAGGGATGTGAGCCTCTATGAAACTGGACAACCCTCCCCCTTGCCTGGACCCTTGCCCTCCCGCTTTCTATTCAACCTGCTCTCGCCCTCACTGTCTTGGGCACCCATGGGTATTTTCTATGGTCTTCTTCCTTGTCTCAGGGTCCGTCTTGTACACTCAGAGCTATTGGTGCCCATTCAAATGACTCAAGTACATTATAAAATGAGGAAGGCAAGCAGAATTAGCCATTGAATAGATCAGGGACGTTTGGAGGCAGGTGCGGCTATGAGCTGGATTGCCACTTGCAGTGAGGGGAAGTAGGCACTGGTCGGAGAAGGTCTTCATATGGATCCAGTAGGCCTAGCTCCAAAGAGTCCTAACGCGCAAGACGGGGTGGCTGAAGCTTGGCGCAGAATGCAGCGAGGTCACCCCTCATTTACTTCGATTCAGGCCCAGACTTGACACCATTGGGGTCATGGGACAGAACTTGAGCTTCACTGCGCGCAGCAAGGGAGGCGGTTGGAAACTGAACTGTCTGGGAGTGAGAGAATGTATTTTAATCTCTGTATCTACATTCTGTCAGGAGGGGACTTCTCAACAGAAGTCGAGAATGAGGACGTTACCACTTACGTCTCAAAGTGTCCCGCCGAGTAGGACATAAATTGTTCTGTGGCAACTAGGGACACAGCCCCACAAAAACCACAAATTTTCAAGTTTCTGGCATGGGTTGTCTCCAGAGAGAATTCAGAAGGGACGTGGATGGCAAAAAATGTTCAACCTTTTGAGGGACCCCTTCCACTATTAAAAAAAGTATGCAAGTCGTCTAGAAATATAAATATATTCTCATGGGGAACCCTACAGGCCTTTGGCGTGCAAATTGACCCCACCTAGCAACATCCTCTTTGGGCGCCCTGCCCTCTTAGTCCTCTCCTCACAATCCCCTGGTGCCACCGCCCCTAAATCATTTTGTTTTGCACTTCCTCCTCTCCTTTAGGACTCTCGTTCGTCGCATAATGTGTTCTGTATGGTAGGGGCTAAGCGCAGGGTGCTCCTCTGAAATATGAGGTATCTCGAGCACACACACTGCGATGCAATGTGTTCTACGATTTGCTCTTCCCAGTTGCTGATTAGAGGAGAAAAGTAACTCGCTCCAAGGGATGCGATCTGCTCTTTGAAACTGCTCTACTACATCTGAACGTCCTAGCCCCCAATCCACTCGATACCTCCATTACCCATATTGCACTCCTCGCAGGAATACATGCCACATTACTCATCGATGAGACTCTGAGGTTATCCATGCTCCATATCAGGCAGCTTATAGCCCGTCCCTATTACTAGACTCAGTAGTACTCGCAGCCTCGCCGTCCTTGACAGCTCGTGGTGCGCTGTGAGGAAGCAATAATCTTGATTGTCCGATGCTCCGCTCATGCTGCTGTCCCTTTGGCTCCTCCTGCCTGGGCTATTCCTTTGACCCACCATGGGGTTTCTTGGGCAGTTCTGAATCTTGCTTCCAGAGGGTGTCATCTTTCAGCGTGCACGGCTTCCAATAAGCAATTAACCAACACACAGGAGCAGCCGTATCCCGGTGTAAGGAGCTAATTTGAATCCTCATTTAAGCCAAGTAGTCGGGGAAACAGTTAGTTAACCCGCTCCCCTGAGAAGTGGTAGCTATTGTCACTGGAGGGAAGCTATGCTGGTGTGTAGCAAGCTGTGGTGTTCTACATGTATATTATTAAAGTTTAATCCCAAACCCCATTTTTACACCCCTGTGGTTGGGAATAGAAAAGGGAGCTCCTAGGCAGGGGCCTGTCCTCAAATCTTAAGGATCACTGACATGCCTATGCACATCTCAGGGGGTATAGCTCAGTGGTAAGTGTTTGACTTCTGATATCAGTGTAGAATGTGAAAGCTCTGTGTAGGTTTGAATCAGCAGTTACTCGCGCTCTCTGCTCAAGTCTCCAGTTTTGTTCCTCAACATAAAAGAAGGAGCGCTAATCATTTCTGCTGGTTTTATCACTTAGTGACTCACCTTCACAGAACGCTTTCCCTCCAAACACTATGGGGATCGCATACAATAGTTGATTTATACCCCCTTTTCTCTAGTGTTATGCATAGTTCTAATAGCGTATAGAACCAATGCTGATCATTTTGTCAATCTGTCTCGGATACTTGAAATTTCAGATATCCATACTCTTTACTCATTAGTTGTCTAGGTTTTGCTTTCATTCAGCTAAACACTAATCGCCCATTGAAGGCCATTCTGCCTGCAATTTGTGTAAACTTCTGGCATCGCTCACTTGGCCTCTCTATTGCGCCACTACATGTGTGCTCAGAATTCGAAATCCATTTTAAAAACGCTCACTCCATTATGTACAAGAAAAAGCCATCCATTCCATCGCGTATCACTGTCTCTTGTGCGTGTCAACCTCTGCTCATGTTATGTGCGATAATGATTGAATGTTTGCCAAGTTTGGTTAGGAATAGCTTCGTACTGGAGTTGAGCGGGGTCTGTTACAAAGATAAATTATAACCAAGTATTTACCAAAACTCCTGTCTTACACACATTCAACTCCTCTTCGTCTATGTGCACACCGGCTATCATATGTGGCCGGGCTTTGTCCTGATGAATTAAGATGGAGCAGGGCTGAAGCTTTTCCTTTACCGTCCCCATATGTTCCTTGTAGCTTGCAAGGTAACATTTCCGAATCGGCAAGCTGTTCGAATGCTCATGTTCTGTCTAGATAATATACCGAATGAGCTAGCAAGACGCACTCCACTCCCCTGATGAAAAAGAAAACAGGTTTACCACAAAGACACCACTCAGAGCTGGAAGAGGTGTACTCCTCCGCTCCATAACGCCGGTCCACAGTGTACTGTGCAAGCTCAAGCTTCGTGCGACTCTTCAACTGTCTCAACGTGTGATCAGTGATGGGATTAGACCAGCTCACCTCGAAATGCTAGTCGTGTGGACCAAGAGTCTTATGTTATGATCTTTTCATCCTCTACGTATTTCACCATAGGAGCATGTGTGTGATCAAAATATATAGGAAGCGATGTTTAGGTTAAGTTCCTGATAGGTCTCATGGGTCGATTCCATCGTCTTTGAAATAGGCGGGGTAAAGTGACCTTTTGTTTATAATACCTTATAGAAGGAGCTTTGCTCCGTAAAAGCCGTCTTCGGTTTAAAAGTATGTCGATAAAATCGTCAAACTAGTGAAATTCCACAGCTACTGATTGGACATTCTCAGCCCGCGATCGAATTTCAGAGTCAGAGCCAGATGATCGGAAGTTCAAACTCCCTAATTACGAACAACATTCATGGAAGTATCTGTAATTTGTCCCCAAACCTTTTTCCCTCTTTATTTCATCCTGATGCTATCGCGGTTCTCTCTTCTTAGAGGGCGAGTTGAGTATCTTCTGGTGCAAGCGTACTCCTATGCGACTACTGTATCCCCTGCTTTGCCGAGTTGAGGTTTTACTGAACTCGATGTTCTGAAGGTAGAGCTAGTCGCGAGTCAAAGTTAACTCATCTGGTGGTAATGCCAAGTCTCCTTCGTTAGTGACCACTAACGGAGACAATCCCTCACTGCGGTACCATGTCACTGACTCTGTTCTCTCCATGTTATAGTGTCAAAAAAAACTCGCAATTAAAACACCTTTGAGACTAAATTACTAGATGAGAGTGGAATTTTAGAGCTCAAATAATTAGAGTTTCTCTGTGTCTTGTGCGTGTGTAAATGGCACAACACGTTAATTTATAAGCACATCTTTCTTAACTTCTTTAAATATTCTGTAGTACATTAACTAGATCAAGTGGGTTATTCAATGCAGTGAGGTTTCATGCATTGCCCAAAACATATTTTTCATATTATGTAAATGAACACAACTCATTGAACACAAAAGTGTGTATTTCATGCTGCGAACTGTGTCGGTAGCTCAAATTAATAGGTTTATTTTCTCTCTCTCTGTGAGGCACAACAAAATAATTTAGTGATGCTGAAAATGTTCTCGTCTCCCCCAGAACTGCCTTGAAATCACCTTCCCTTTGTAGATTAATCTGCGCCGGTGTCTGTACAAGGAAAATATAGCTTCTATGAAAAAAACCCACAATTTTTTATTTAAAGGGACTGAGACAGAATAGCCACATGATGGTGACACAATAGCAGGAATGCAAAGCCACAGGTTCCTGGTTTGCACATTGATGGTGACAAGGGATTAAATTCGACTCCTCTCTTTTCACTGACACATTTTTTTTTATTCTCTGAGGTCAAATATAAGATTAAATGTTGTACTTAGTCCTCTGTCTTGTAGCTTCAACAGCCGCAGATGCGTTACTGCAGCCTAGACCTTGTGTCCGTGTTTAGGTGGTTTTCACCTAAAAGTTCAAGCAGCTCACAGTAATGTGCCGAGCTCCCCGAGTCCCACTGACAGCTGAGCTCTTCCTGCCCACTAAGCCCAGCCCAGACAGTGGGTGGTGGGTGAGTTTGTACCCAAATAACTGACAGAGCCAAGCAAGGAGCGAAGAAATGTTTGCTTCAGTCACTAGGTCTCTGTTTCTATTGCTTGCTCGCTCTCTCCCCTTCTCTGATAAGGAGCAAAGGTAGGAGAAGAAGAGGTTAAAACATGTGCTAGGTGGTGGCTAGGTTTGGATGACGAATGTAAAACCATCACAGCGCCCTCTAGTGTGACACTGACACTACCAAATTCTGACCTTTTGTTGAGACTTCATTAATTACTGTTTCCCTGAAGTACTTTGCTACGATTATTTCAATGGCTCCAACACCGATACCTGCTGCCCCTTCTGGATGGTTAATTGCACTATTTGGAACCTGCACCTAAAATTACACCCTTCCTGGGAGCAAGATTCAAAACTGCCCAAAGGAAACCCCATTGAGTTTCAAGGGCAGCCCAGGCAGGGAGGTGAGGGGACAGCACAGGGGTCTCAGAGCTTCTTCATTGTTACAGAGAGCAGGGTCAGGGGGCTAGTAGTCATGACTACTGGGGTCTATTCCTGGCTGTGGGAGGAAAGGGGTGTCTAATGGATTAGAAATGGGGGCCTAGGAGTCAAAGAGGAAACATCTCCCTTTTCAGCTTCAATGCACATTGAACAAGAACATGGCTTCTCATCTCTTAGGTTTCAGAGGAGCAGCCCTGTTAGTCTGTATCTGCAAAAAGAACAGGAGTACATGTGGCCCCTTAGAGATTAACACATTTCTTAGGTTCTCTTGACATCATGTGGCCATTTCATTTAACTTCTTATGTTAAAAGGTTTGGGTACTTTGCACAGAAACGTTAGGCTATGTGCTGTTTTGGAAATACAGAAATAAAGGCAAAGGTGGTGGATTAGCACTGTATATCAATGATGAGATTAACTGTAAAGAAATAAGAAGGGATGGCATGGATAAGACAGAGTCTGTCTGGGCAAAAATCACATTGGGAAAGAAAGCTACTAGAGCCTCCCCTGAGATAGTGCTTGGGGTGTGCTGCAGACCGCCAGGATCTGATTTGGATATGGACAGAGACCTCTTCAATGTTTTTAATGAAGTAAACACTAATGGGAATTGTGTGATCATGGGAGACTTTAACTTCCCAGATAGAGGCTGGAGGACAAGTGCCAGCAATAATAGTAGGGCTCAGATTTTCCTGGATGCGAGAGCTGATGGATTCCTTCACCAAGTAGTTGAAGAACCAACATGAGGAGATGCCATTTTAGATTTGATTTTGGTGAGTAGTGAGGACCTCATAGAAGCAGGGGCGGCTCTAGACATTTTGCCGCCCCAAGCATGGAGGGTCCGCTGGTCCCGTGGCTTCGGCGGACCTCTTGCAGGCGTGCCTGTGGGAGGTCCACCAAAGCCGCGGGACAAGCAGACCGTCCGCAGGCACGCCTGTGGGAGGTCCACCGAAATGAGTATTGAAGTCCTCAAATTGTGATTTAAGACCTCAAACTTCAGAGAACCCCAGAAAGTGACCACGTGGCCCCACACTGCAGAGGAAAGGCGAAAACTCCAGGACTCTGCCATCGACCTGGAGGAAATTCCTTCCTGATACCAAATAGGCGAATCAGCTAAACCCTGAGCATTGTGGGGCAAGATCACCAGCCAGCACCCAGAAAGAATCTCTGAAGTAATTTCAGTCCCAACCGCATTAACATCCAACACAGACCAACAACTGGGCATATTTAACCTGCTGATAATGCAAGATCAAGTTGCCAATAAATTGCCATAAATCTCAGCGCTATCCCATCATACCATCCCCTGCCATAACTTATATCGTTTATACTTAGTCTTTGAAAGCAGATATGCTATTTGGCCCATCTACTCCCTTGAGAGGCGTTCCGACTTCACCCTCTAATAGGTTAGAAACCTCACTAATTAGTCTAACTTCTCCTAGTGT
>NC_133769.1:148537501-148598237 GCF_003597395.2 Chelonoidis abingdonii | reverse complement strand
CCAGAACTTCATCCTCTACATGGTTAGAACCTTCAGTTCTAATTCAAGTTCTTAAACTTGCCTTGTTGTTCCATTTATATACCATTTGTCTCTTTGTGTCCACATTGTACAAGCTAATCATTTCCTCTTACCTCCCTAATTTTAATCGCCTTCGATATAATTTATAAAGAGCCCATTTCATATCCCCCCCTCAACCTTCTTTTGGTTAGGGTGCTGATACAATACCAGCTTCTTTGGAGTCTTCCTTTCATAAGGGAGTTTTTCCATTCCTCGGATTCCATACTAGTAGGCCCCGTCTCTGAACCTGTTTCCAGTTGTTTGGGAATTCATGGCCTTCTTTAAACATGGGGAGACCAGAACTTGCACACAGGATATTCCCAGATGAGGGTTTTCACCCCAGTTGCCTTATATAACGTTTTACTAACCACCTCCTTATCTTTGTGGAAATTTTACCCTTTCACCTGATGCATGCCTTTAAAACCGGGCATTAGCTTTTTTAATGGGCCATATCCACATTGTTGGGTCATAGTTAATTCCTGTGATTTACAACCGATACTCGTGAGGGGTCCTTCTTTCCTCCTCTGTTACTTTTCCGGGACTGCTGTTGGTTCGGGCCCAAGGTGTGGATGAGCGTGAGAATTCTTTTATTATCCCCTTGAAATGCATGGAGCCTGTGCGCACTTGGTTCACTGGATAGTGAGAGAGGTGGTTTCATGCCTTTACTATTACTCCATTTAACAAGGGTCATTCCAAGATCTTTCGGTATGATATGGCCTTGGTATCGGCGGGTCTCTGTGTTAGCAATAACTTTCCTTGCTGGGGTGTGTCTCAGCAAACTTTATTAAGCACATTCCCACTTTTTTGTCAAGGTCAGTATAAGAAAATTAGAAATAAAATTGGTCCCCAAAAGGGCTGATCCCTGAGGAACTCCGGGGACGGTGAGAGGTCTCCTTTTCCAGGCCTGGGGGACCAGTTTCACCTTGTGGCAGTTGATGGGACCGTTGTTGTGTTCCCTTTAACCAGTTCCTTTATTCCCCACCTTTCAATTTTAATATTTGATCCCCATCCTTTTCCAATTTTAACTCATAATTCACCCATGTTGGGAACTCGTCCAATGCCCTTACTGGAATCGAGGTAATTGAGAGTCACTGTGTCTTCTGTTGGTCTAAATATCTGTCACCCAAAGACACAGGGAGTCAGGTTGGTCTTGGCCGATTCACGCTTTTGTGGTAAACCATGTTGTATTTTGTCCCAATTACCCATTGGACCTCTGAGAGTCGCTTTAATTATTCTCCGTTCAACAATTTTTTCAAGACCTACATTATTACAGATGTGCAAACTAACAGGCCTCATAGTTGACTCGATCGACTTTTTTTTCCTTGTCTTAAAATAGGACTATGTTAGCAATTTCCGATCCACATGTAGCACCCTGCTGGTTTGACTGGTTTCATTTAAAAATTCTTGGCTAATGCCTTGGCAATTTCATGTGCATTTCCTTTATATTCTAGGATGAGGAGATTTCTGGGCTCTACGTTTTGTCGCCCTTGAAGCGTTCGAGTGTTGGGCTTCTACTCGGGCGGATGTGATACTACCTCCATGGTCCTTCATTCCCATTTGTTATCCTTCCATTGATCCCTACAGCCTTTCTCATTAGCCTCAATTTAAGACTGAGGCCAAGTATTATTTAGAGTATTGGGCCCATGCCTTAGTATCTTAAGCGTCTCCATTCACATCCTCAGTGTTTAGCCGGTTCTCTTTAGCTTCTTTCTTTGTTTTCTTCTTATTTGTATGGGCTATAGGAACGTATTTACTATTTGTTTTAATATCCCTTTGCAAGGGTCCAATTCTTACATGGCTTTTAGGCCTTTCTTCACTTTCATCCCTAATGTTCTTGACTCCATGAGGAAGCTTTCCTTTTGCTTATTCCTCGCCCATCTCTCCACTCTTGTAGGCCTTTTCTGGCTTTGTTTTCTTTAATCAGCTTTCTCTGAGATGCATTGCTGCTCCAGCTTGGTCTTAAACTCCTGGCCTGGGGGTTGATTTCCCCCCCCCTCGCTTTTGTGGATGCAGGGTTTCTGATACTTTTCTGCAACTTTGGACTTGAATAATTCCGGCCTCCTCACTTTTTAGATCGCACAGTTCTACGGGCCACGATCCAACTTTCCTAATGAATTTCCGCTTTAATGTGTTAAAGTTAGCCCTTTTGAAATAAAAAACTTAGTCCCGATGCTATTTTTATTCTTTCATCTGGATTTGAACTGAAACTTAGCTCTTTTTGATCACTTGAAACCAAGGGCTGTCCCCTCAGCATTCTACTCTATTGCAGGGGCGGGCTCCAGGAACCAGGGGCTTCCAAGCGTGTGGCCTGAGGTGGCAAGGCCGCATGGGGCGCTCTGCCGGTCCCGCCGCTGTGCGGCAGGCAGGGTGCCTTCGGCTGGCTTGCTTCTGCAGACAGTCTGTGCTAGGTCCCATGGCAACTCAGACATAGGTTAGGAGTTTGTTACAGAAGTGGATGGGTGAGATTCTGTGGCCTGCATTGTGCAGGAGGTCAGACTAGATGATCATTGTGGTCCCTTCTGACCTTAAAGTCTATGAGTCCATGAGTCTATGGCCAGTTCTGCTGCATGCCTTTGCACCAGGTGGGTGGTGGCTAAACTTAAACCTCTGAGAACCAGAAAAGGAAGAGTTAATATACGCACAACCCCTAAAATGCAACCTTAACTCTGCCCCTGGCCTTGCAGCTGGCACTAGCTGCTGGGAGTGTCTCAGTAAGGCTGGTACAAAGATTAACAAACTAACAAAGGAAGTGGAGGTTTCTCCATTTCTTGAAGTCTTCAAGTCAGAGTGGATGCCTTTCTGGGGGAGGATTTAGTCCAACACAAGGTATTCAGCTCAGTACAGCAGTAACTGGATGAAATTCTATGACCTGTGTTATACAGGAGGTCAGACTAGATGACCTAATAGCCCTTTCTGGCCATAAAATCTATGATTCTACAATAGCTATAAAGGACTAGGAACGTGCCATTGTTTGTGTTGTGTTCAGAGATGGGAATACCAGCATTTCTCCACATGCCTCCAGCTGTGTGCACTGGGTCAGCTGTAGCTGTAACTGGATGGTGGAGGGAGGAGTTGGAGCAGCTTGGCAGAGCTGTGACTGTGATATGAAGGGAGGTGCATGTGAACCCTGAGGGACCTAGTCTGCCCCATTTCAATGCTCTCAATGGGCTGTTGCTGAGACAGGGCAGAGCAGAGGTGGCATTGTGAGGGTGGCATGAACTTAACTCTTTATTTCCCCTTCTAAGAACCGAGGGGACAGGAATCCTTACCCAGCGAGATCACATTCTCATAGTTCTCCTGCATGACGTCTCTGCAGAGGGCTCTTTGAGGGGGGTCCAGCAGAGTTCACTCTTCCCTGGTGAAATACACAGCCACCTCCTCAAAGGTCACTGGCCCCTGAAAGAGGAAGTGTCCAACACTCAGTACCTGCTGCCCCAGTCACAGTCCCACTATTCATGGAGAGAGAGGAGCCAATCAAGTGGAAGCTCTGGCTGGGTCACAGTCAGCAGATTCCCACCCTCGGAGCAGCCAGGAGACAAAACAGGAGGGGAGATAGAGATCCCTTCATGCCCCTCAGCAGACAGAGGGGGAAGGGTCTTCTCATTCATCACACACCTACAAGCCAGAGGCTGATATGGGGGATGGGGTCCTCAGCAGGCTCCAGGGTTGGCTCCCCAGTAGGAATCCCAGCAGGCTTCCTATTGCCAGCAGCTGGAAGGAAGGGGAGGGGTTATCTACTCTAGGCCTCACTGGTGGGTAACCTCGCACCCACTCCTTCGAATCTCATAGAAGCTTCTGGCCAGTAGGTTCATGTTCCTGCACTGGAAATCAGATACATTTTCCTAGCGCTGTCCAGGGTTCCCCCACCAGCCCCACTCCACAAATAGGGTAATTTCCTCCCCCAAACCCCATGGCTCTGTTCCCGGAATTAACAACTTGGGTTAAACAATTCCCAGCAAATTTGTCACATGCCTTGTCCCCATCCCTTTCTCCTCCCTGGGTATTTCCTGACCCCATCCCACCTCCACACTGAGCTCCTCTAAAGATCTCAGGCCCTCAGTATTTCCTGCCCCTCTCCCCCTAGCAGGAACTGTCATAAGCATAAGTCCTAATTCTGAACCTTAGTGTCCAAAATGTGAGTGCCTGCATGAAACCTCCAAGCTTAATTACCAGCTTAGATCTGATAGCGCTGCCACCAGCCAGGAATTCCAGTGCCTGGCTCACTCTGGTCTCCCCAAAACCTTCCCTGGGGGACCCCAAGACTCAGATGCCCTGAGTCTCACAACAAAGGGTGGTAGTCTCACAACAAAGGGAAACACCCTCCCCTTGTCTCCTCATTACTTTCTCCCAGGCTTCCCTCCCTGGATGGCCTGGATGATTACCCTGTTTTCAGTTCCTTAAACACAACCAGAGAGATCAGGTCTGTCTCACCCTCACTCAGAGTCCCTGACAATCAAGCTTTGTAACTCTAACACCAAAGAGATTTTCTCTCCCCCTGTCTCTTCCTCCCATCAATTCCCTGGTGAGCTGGACTCAATCCCTTGAGCCCCAACTAGGAACAAAATCCAACAGGTCTTAAAAAGAAAGCTTTAATAAAAAGAAAGAAAAGACATAAAAATGGTCTCTGTATCAAGGTGACAATATACGGGTGATTGGCTTAAAGAAAAAAATGTAAACAGCCTTATCCAAAAGAAATACAATTTAAAACATTCCAGCAAACTACACACATGTAAATACAAAAACCAATATAAGCCTATGTCTTCTACTTTGTACTCACAACTTGGAAACAGAAGATAGAAAGCCTGGAGATAGAGTGATCCCCGCAGAGACTGAGAGCAACAGAACGAGACAAAAACACACACCCAAAACTTTCCTCCCTTGAGATTTGAAAATCTTGTTTCCTGATTGGTCCTGGTCAGGTGTTTGGTTCCCTTTGTTAACCCTTTACAGGTAAAACAAACATTAACCCTATGCTATCTGTTTATGACAGGAACCCACTAGCATCCCTCCATAATCCCTACCTGGCTGGTCACTACAGCAGTTCCCTTCCCTGTCCCGTGGATGCTGGGACAATCTGGAGCCAAAGGTGGGTGTTACTCTGGCCGCTGTCAGGGTGAGAAGGGTGACAGGGAAGATTCAGAAGTTAGTTCCTGTCACATCATGATCTTCTCCGGCCCTTTCCTTGCACAAGTTGTTTCTGACTTGCATGCTGGGAAAATATCCATCACTTTATCACAGCCAGACCCAGCCTTTCCCACCAACACTAACCCACTATCCTAATTAAAACCCTGAGGCAATCCCCAACGGTGGGACCAGGCGGAGGCAAGGGACAGGACAAAGACTGCCCAGTGCTGGTGCAGTAAATTAAAAACTTTGCTGGTGATATTAAGATGGAAGCCATTGTCAATGGAGAGAATAGTGGAATATTAATTGGGGCTCACTTCTATTTTATGATATACATTCCTCACCTCATGCTTCAGGGCCACAATTCGCGGGGTCTGCAAGGATTTTTTCATCCAATGTATTTTGAGAGGATTTTTAATTCTCTCCTCTGAAGCTTCGAATGGCGGAGAGAAGACGGCTATTTGGCTGGATGGACTAGGCTCTGAGGTGAGATCAATCTCTCTCTTCTCAGGGCTGGCTGGCTGGTTCTTGCTCCCAACTCAGGGTCTAACTGATCACAATAGGTGGACGGGGAAGGAATATCCCCTCCGCGAGTTGGGCTTGAGTGACCTGGTGGGTTTTCATCTTTCTCTGCAGTGTGGGCTTGGGGGCGCTCACTAGGATTCCCTGGAATATCTCACTTAACCATTTCCTGCCACTGCAGGGGCCTGGAGCGCTGGTGCACTCAGTCCCTGCTATTCTCTGCCTGGGGCATGTAGGAGTCTAGTCTCCTGGAGGCTGCAAGACTTTGGTCTCACTCCAACTGTTCAGTTTAGTGGAGGGCGCTGGGGGGTGTTGGCAGCCAGTGCTAGACAGGAGGTCAGACTAGATGATAGTGGTGCCTTCTGGCCTTAGACTTTATGACTCTATGACTGGATGTGGGCACGTTTGGGAGCTTGTGAACTCCGCCCCCACTGCCCACTTACTTCTCTTTCATTTCTGACTTCTGTTTCCCCCTCTCACCTCCTCTGCCTGAGAGACTTACTGACCAACGATCCCTGGGTTCCTTTGCTCTGCTGCGATCGCTGACAGCACTCAATGCTGGTTTGGACCAACTTTCTGTCTCGTCCCCATCTCTACTAACCACTGCAGGTTTCAGTCTCGCTGGCTGGGATACAGGCAATGAAAGGTTACTGTGCACAGCTGCAAACTGCCTAATGTCAGAGCTGAGATAGTAAGCAGTACCCTTACTGGAAGTCAAATTTTTTCTGAACCCCGAACATTTACTAAAAAGTAAAGATACAACATGTATCCGTGCTGAGTCATATATACTTGTATTATTCAAGGGCTGACAGAGAACGCTTGACCACAATGAACAGGGAGTGCCGGAGTGGGGGAGTGAGATTTTCTTTGCTTTAGATCATAATGAAACACTCAACATCTCACAGCCTCCTGACTGCCTTCCTGAGCCCTCGGGGTCGCAACCACAGCTGAAACACCAGCCTAGATTCATTCTTTGTATCGGCATTGACTACGTATGGAAGCGAGTGCTACACTGTACTGAGACAAAGCCTGAATAGCCCAGTGCAATGGCATGTATAGACCAACCCTGGAATGTTAATTCCAATTACACCCACGTTTTGAACTCTCTGCTCACTTCACTGTAAAAAGACGACAAAAGTTCATAAGAACTTACAATACCTACAGCAACAAGTTGATGAAAAGTAGGTTAAATCTTTCAGCCATGAAAGCCACGGTGCAAGGAGACCAACGACAGAAAATTAAATTAGTCAAAACAAAAGGGCTAATGATGTCGTTCAGGGCCAGTACTAAGCTCTATACTTGGAGAACAACAAAACATGGGAACAAAGTTACCTAGGCCAAATTTGGCTTAGCGACATGGATTTAATTAGAAACAAATATAAAAAATAAACGATGCCACTCTTTTTTCCTTTTGGATTTTTAAAAAGAATGTGGAAGGGAGAAATCATCTCCCACCTCACCCCAGACATGCAACACGCTACTAAAGCTACTTTCCTTTCTGAGAGGCTTTGTTTTCATTATATTTTACTTGTGTTCCCTCTTTCTCCTCATGTGCATGTTCATTAATTTGCACTTAATGTTGACCATAGTTCTATCCTGTTCCTCAAAAAGGCTCTAAGGCTTGTCAGTAATATGTTCCAAAGAGACCATTGCTCCCATGATTGTGACTTTCTTAAAGTCTCTCAGTGCTTGTAAGTTAAACTATTTTTCTAAAAAGACCCTCTTTTAAGAGTAGGATTAGTAATTAAACTTATCCGCTTTCCACAAACACCACCTCTGTGCCTTTACCCTCTGGGGCAACACCTTCATATAATTCTGCTGAGGATATTTCCCAGATTAATTATCATCGGGATGGCTGAATGTATTGAGGAAAAAAATTACGATTCTCTTAAATGAATAAAATCATTCCAAGAAATATAAATTAATTTAGGCATAATGTAAGCATAAAAAAAAAGTTTAGAGCAAAAAGTTATTAAAAGAATCAAACAATGTTGCATTCTTAAAGAAGTGCAGGTTATACTGAATTGCTGTTTAACAAAATTAGATGCTAATAGCTGTTCTATTTATTTAAAGTGTAAAAACAGCTACAATCTGTGTCACAGAGTAAATAGTGCACTAAAATAATTATAAGTTAAATGTGATACATCACCCAATTTAAGAGTCACAACAAAAAACGACTATATTTTTTTTAAAGCAAAAAATAATATCTAACAAACTTTCAAATAAACAGTTTTAAAAAAAGCTCAAGCTTTGTATTTTTTTAAAAAAGTATCAAGCAGCCACTCAAACACAGGAAATTGTCACAGATCTTATGGGTCTATTAAAAAAATGCTTTAAATCAGACTACTAAATGTAACCCTTCTGCCCTCTGAATTGGCAGCAACAAGGGGCGGTTCAGTATCCAGGGGTTCTGTTTCAAAAACAATGCCAAACAGCTCGAGCCCCCACCCAGTGACCTGGAAAATCTTACACACACCCTGGGTGGCTCAAGAGGCAATGTTTCCCCTCTTGCAAGCACAGAGTCTCGGTGCAACAGAAAAGTTTAATTACATGAGATAAACAACAAGCACTAAATTGGGAAAACACTCAGCTAGAGTTCCTAGACCAAACCGCACGCAAGACCCACCCCAGGAAATTGGGCATGCTTTCCTCTGGGCCTTGAGTCCAGCAACCCCCCAAATCACCCGTCCCAAAAGTCCCACAATCCAAAAGTCTCTTGTCCTGGTCAGTGCAGCCCAAAGTTCAAGAGTCTATTGCAGAGGTCCCTCCCCCAGCCTGGGTAGAAAGGGAACCTTATGTGGTCCGGGCCAACTGCCCTGCCTCTCCGTGGGTTCTGCTTCGCCTTCTCCACGAACTGCTTTGCTTTACCAGCCACTCCACTCTGCTCCTCCAGCCATCCTCACAAACTGCTCCGCTCCACCAGCTGCTCTGCTCCACCAGCTGTCCTTGAGCTGCTCCAGTTGGTCCCTGCAAACTGCTCGCTCTGCTTGCTTGTGGGCCGCTCCACCTTCCACCAGCATACTCCGCTCTGCCAGCCGTTCCGCTCCACAGCTGTCCCGTGATCCGCTCCAGCCGTGCCATTCCGCCAGCTGCTTCTGTTCCACAGTATAGCTTCAGGCTCCCCCACTAGTTAGCACAGTACTCAGTGCTCTCAGCTCAGTAAATTTCGCTCTTTGTGATTCATCTTTAGTGTTTCAGCTCTTAGTAGGGAGCCCCAGTGCTAGTGCACCTTAGCCAAAGTGAGTTCAGCTCAGTAACCTGTACACAGATTCTTAAGGGAAAAAAAATCAATTCTGACATTCCACAGTAGAGAGAGGAGGGGGTGAAACTGGTGTTTCTGGCTCCACAAGGAGACTACACCACCAGGCACAAATACCTGTCCCAGCCTCTCTCAAATTCGTCCCTTGTCTAGCAAGTACCACCCAACTGAGGTTGAGTCATTTCTGTCACAAAGCAGTCCCACAGCTCGGCAGTCTGGGATGGGGTAGGCGTGCCTATGCAAATACACTTTCCGAAATTCTTTCCACCAGATGTCAGGGTAGAGCTCATCCTGACTGCTTACATCAACTTAATTAAAAACACTATTAATATTACTGCAATTAAAACTACAAAATAAAATTCTTAAAATTAATGTAGTCAGTAAAAATGGAATAATTAAAGAAAGCAAAGGCAAAAAAAATGAGTACTGAAAAACTGCAAAACACTTGAAATGCTTATGTGACATTGATGAGCTAAAATATTTAAGAGACAAGCCAGTTGAAAATGTAGTGGTGCAAGAACAAAGTATCATCCCTTCCCATTGTTACACAGCTTTCAGGTGCTGGAGGCTACGATCCCCTGTCGTTAACATGGTTATTGGTCTGAAATTTCCCCATGGCCAGTCAGAGACAGACACGTACCTGTGTCACTCCCCAGCCCCCGTCGCAGCGTCTCTAGGGGAAGGAGAAGATGGGAGAGGTGAGAATTCAGCCCCTCGCATTCATGGAGAAATCCCCATTACTTATTAATGGAACTGCTGTTAACTACGAGATGGTGACAGAGATCAGAGGCCGATAACACAGCTGCTGCAGACAGAGCCCAGGGAGGAGACACAGACCAAAGAGTGGGCAGGTCCTACATGCTGACAGTGGCCACAGACAGAGCCCAGGTCTCCAGCAGGGAATGAACCTGGGCCCTTAAACACCAAAACCCTCAAGCCCTTCAGCTGAAGCAGTAACCCTGGGGTGTCCAGCTCATTTGGCAGAGAGGGCCACATTGCCCTGTCCATTATGGTCAGTGGGGCCAGGGCATCAGGTTAGGACTCTGTGCCCTGCTCCATTCACAGCAGAACACCCACTGCTCTCCATGGGACACCCACGTACAAGGAACAAGGGGAGAATCTGCCCTTCGTATCAGAAATAAAATTTTAGTTCTTAGTATTTTGCCAAGTCTTTGACTGTCGGACTCAGTATCACTCAGGAGGAAAACAGCCCCAGATCTGAACATGGAGCCCCCCAAAATATCCCCCAACCCTGACCCCCCCAACCACACCTCAAACTCACAGCTCCCCCACCAGCCTGGCTCTGACACCCCAGATCCTCCCCCCGGCTCCCCCCTCCCCTCGCTCCCGGGCCCAGCCTGGGCTCCAAGCTCTGCAGCCAAGCCGCGCTCCAGGCCCCTTCTGCAGCTCCCGGCCCAGCTGCTCCACGGCTCCGTTTCCCTGGTCCCGCACCCCCCGCAGCCCCACTCCGGCCGCAGGGAGTTTGGTGACCCCCCGGCAAGGGGCGAACCAGGCAGCCGGGCCAGGCCCCTCCGGCAGGAACGAGTCTGCCCTACGCATTTCCCGCCCCGGCCCTGCCCGCCCATGCTGCCCCGGAGGCTGCAGGGCTGGAGCAGCCTCCGCGCTGCGCTCCCACCCGCCATGGCCCCGCTGCCGACACAAAGGGGCAGGGCGGGCTGGCCGGCTCTAGGCACCAGCCCTCCAAGCATGTGCTTGGGAGGCACTTCTAAGGGGCGGTACTCCGTCCCCCACTTTTTTTAATTTTATTTTTTTATTTTTTGCTTGGGGCCTCACTGCCGGGAGCCGGCCCTGGTGCAGCTACTCGCTGGCGCCGGGATCCGCGCCACTGCCCAGCCCGGCGTCGCCTGCACAGCCCACTCGGAAATGCGGCGCTGCAGGAGTGGCAACAGCAGCAGGACCCCTCCTCCCTCTGTCCCAGCTCCTCATACATTCTGGAGCCCCTCTCACCACTGCCGCAGCCCAGGCTTGGCTCCCCTCCGTCCCGGCTCCTCACACAGCCGAGCCCGGGCTGCAGCGCGGTGAGAGGGGCTCCCGGAGTGTGTGAGGAGCTGGGTCCCCTGGAGCCGAGCCCGGGCTGCGGCGGTGGCGAGAAGAAGCTCCCAGAGTCAGGGCTGTCAAGGCAGGGGGGCACGGGTGGAAGTGAGGCAATTTTCCCCAGGCTCCGGCCCCGCAGGCAGGCCGTAGCAACAAAGAACGTGGCCCCTCCGAACACATGTCCGGGGCCCCTTACCGAAAAAGTCAACGGCATATTTCGATGACTTTGCCGCGTCCTGAGATCACAAAGATTCCAAGTGTGAGCTCCACATGGTACATACAAGGCACGGTCATTTATTTCTAGCATGCGGGCTTGAACTCCTTATTCTTTCCTCTCATATGGCGCCGTTATCATAAGCTTGGCCTCTCAGGTCAGCAATGTCTATTCCTAAGTTGTTTGCCTTTTCAAGAAAACACTTCCAATAAGCCCTCGCCAGCTGTATCATGAACATTAAGAAAACCAACAAACGCTTCATGAATATTGACCACCACTTCACCGTTGCAATTCAACAAAGCGTAACACCAACAGACATCTGTTCTTTTCATGTGACCCGTCGGGAGTACAGTCCAAAATAACTGAATAAATTTGCTTTTAAGCTGCGTCTATGTGGCCTCTTGAATGTTACTAGGCAACAAGTTGAATCAGCGTCGTTTGATCTGTGACGGAAGGTTACTGAATATGTGTCCCTGCCATTCTTAAATCCTCTGTAAATTCGCGAGGACAGTATCATACTTTGCAAGCGAATTCAAACAGTCCCCAAAAAGTTGCCATTCGAAGGATCGCCGAAGCTTTTCATTACTCCTTGAAATGGCCAAGTTTCTTTGGGACAAAAAAAATGACAATCAACGATGCGTATTTAACAACATTCTCCCAAAATCTCTTTCCTTTCAGAAAAAACCTGCAATTCTAGTTGGTCAATAGATTACGTTTAACTATGCTGACGCGAAGGTCAAACCATTTCACCATAAACAGTCTTGATGACCTTTGCCGGTTTCATGCTGCTGAGTCTTTTTGACAGTGCTTTCCAAGCAGATGTTCCAACGACGTAGTGTTGTCGCCAAGTCCAAAAATTACACAAAACAAAAAAGGCATCTTTCTGAACTGATACGTTAATCATAAAACATCTGTTTCTCGCCATTTGCCAATAGTTCGAGTAGAAGTTTACTTTGTGAACCTCCGTCTTTCCCCTCGTTAAATGGAAATTCGTAACTTCATCTGCTGCGGTGGCCATGCAACAATGGCACACACTGCCCTGTCTGAATATTATAGACGGCCAATTCTCGGACATCAGTCAGTGTCTCAGTTCAGATACTTCTTTCCCGGCAGCAAGCTGGTAATATCTATCACAGTTGTTTGGTAGAACAACTGCTTCACCTTCGACCTCACTTAAGCACTTCTGATACTTCTGGATACGATTTGTCGCTGCTAGTGCTGTCCGTTCATGTGCTCTACCTGTACGTTGGATTGCAGTGCAAAAAACGGGTGTGACAACTTTGGAATTCTCAAGTTCCTTCTCGGCAATTCTTTTTGCTGCCTATTTGTTTACTGCTCCACCTCTTATACATTTCCTATTAGACATCACAAGCACCGCGTTGCATTGGACAACGATAAAGAAACAAACAACTAAATTAATAACATTTATATCCCCTGACCGCCATTATGAACGCAATACACATTCTTTGAATGGGTTTCAACTAAAATTTTGAAACGGACCGATAGACAACTGATGTAGCCAATAGCATTATGATGTATCATAAGGACTTCACGGTTTATGTCAGTATAAACCGACATGGATTGTGCAAATAGCATCAATAAATGTCACTTATCTAGTTATACCTTACATTTTTTTTGCCACTTTTAGCCGGGCCCCCTTCCTTTGGGGCCCCTCCGGTCGGGAGAGCGTCGGAGTGTGCTCGCTACACCTCTTGCCTGCAGGGTATGTCGGAGGCTTCCCTCTGCCTCTGTCTTCCCCCATCCCCTGGTGTCCAGCTGGTAAGGGGCGGGGTGCCGAGCTGCAGACTGAGCAGCAGGAACTCAGTCCCTGCTGGAAGACACTAGTTGCTTGCCAGCGCTCTGTCGCGAGAGAGGGGGTAAAGCGGCATGGTAAGGGGCTGGGCCGGAGCCGGCACCCCCTGACCCCACCCCCCTAGCCCTAACCCCCAGCTCCGGCCAGCCCCTCTTGTGGCTGGGCAGCCCCCAAACCCATCCTCCCACCCAGCCCGACCCCCAGCTCCAAGCCCAAGCCCATCTAGCTGGCACAATCCTCCGCCCCATCCCCCCAACACCCTGACCCCCATGAGACCAGCCCCTCTGAGCCGGACACCCCCCAACCCCATGCTCCACAGCCCTGACTCTCAGCTCCGAGCCCAGCCCTCTGAGCTGGGCACCCCCCACAGCCCTGACCCCCAGCTCTGAGTCCAGCCCCTCTGAGCCGGACAACACCCGACCCATCTCCTCACAGTCCTGAGCCCAGCCCCTGTGATCCGGGCACCCCCCAACCCAGAGCCCAGCTCCCCACCCAGCCCTGGGCAACAGCAGCACCACCCCCAGGCTGTGACAGCCCATTGGTACCAACCATCACCATCACCCAGTAACAGCCCATTATGTAACTGCAAATGTATTCATACCGGTAAAGCATTTAATGTTTTTAAATAATGTATTTGGTGATTTTCAAATTATTACAAATTAATTTTTGAATGTATTTCACTAGTTATTTTTTAGATTTCCAAATACGTGTTACTATAGTATAGTATTGCAACTTTTTTTTATGGAAGGGGCCCCTGAAATTGTTTTGCCCCAGACCCCCTGCATCCTCTGGGTGGCCCTGCCCAGAGCTGGGGAGGGAGGGAAACGGGGTCCCCTGGAGCCGAGCCGCGGCTGCGGAGGCGGTGAGAGGAGCTCCTGGAGTGTGTGAGGTGAGCAGCCAGCTGAGCTCATCGGTGCTGAGCAGGTAGCCCCGGAGCCGGAGATCCTCACCTTCCCTCCCACTGGGGCTGGGCCAGGGCACCATGAGGCTGAAGAGCAGCAGGTCCGAGGGGCTCTTGGGGATGAGGGCGGTGAGCACGAACTGATCCACCTTGGTCACCAGCAGCGCTGCGAAGCCCAGAGTGGGGACTGTGTTCTCTGCGCTGCCCCACTGCCGCAGCACCACCTGGAAGTACTCCCACTCCACGCCGCTCAGCAGTTCCACCCACTGGGGACAGAGTCGCAGCTGGGCCAGGGCTTGGCTGCAGTGTGCTGATAACAGATCCCATGTTTAGGGGGGAGCCCAGTGCTGGGGCAGCAGGGGGTGTGAGTGGGGGGGCACTGGTGGGCAAGAGGGGGCGCTCTTGTCTGGGGAGCAGCCAACAATTTTTTTGCTTGGGGCCGCAAAAAACCTAGAGCCCACCCTGGCCGGGAGTCAGGAAGGGGCGACTCCTCCCTGGTCCTGGCCCTGCCCCTCCCCCTCGCAGGGGGGTTGGGACACGCGAGGAAGCCGGTGTAGCAGCTCAGCCCAGCCCCTGCTATGCCCGGCTCAGCAGAGGGTGTCAGCTGGATTCCAGCCGCTGCAGACAGCCCCGGTGAGCGCTGCAGCCCGGGGGACTGGAGCAGCTGGGAGCGGGAGGAAGGAGGCAGGAGTAGCAGAGGGGTTGCAGGCATAGGAAGGGGCTGGAGGAGCTGGGGGGTTCCGGGAGGAAGGAGGCGGGAGAACAAAGAACCGGGAACATCAGCCCCCAGTGAGCTCGGAGCTGAGCAGCTGCTGCTTCTCCAGCGGGGTCTGTGCGGGGGGAACCGGCATTAACCCCTCCGGGCTCGGCCGGGGGGGGAGATTCTACGGCAAGAAACCGCCCCGGACTCTGCTGAGAGCAACTCCCGAGCTGAGACTCCAGGTGACTGAGCCCTTGGGGCTGGGCAGGTCCCTGACTCTGCACAGCTCCCTCCCCCAACTCTGCCCCCCGGGTGTCCGGGAGCCCAGAGCTGCTGCAGCACTAAGGCCAGAAGGATCCTTCCACCAGCGAGTCTGACCCGCTCCCACTGGCTCTCTGCTGTGCCCAGTAACTGTGTGGGTAAAGCAGGTCTCCCCGACTGGTGTCCCCTTCCCCACACGGGCGGATCGGGGCAGCCACAGAGCGAGAGAGCCCCCAAGAATGGGATGGTGACCACGTCTCCCAGCCAGGGGGTAGGAAAGAGGGGCAAAAGATGGAAGAGGGTGTCAGTACAAATTAGACGGGGTGGGGGCAGATTTTAAGATCTCTGAACAACCCTCCCCCCCGCCCCCGGCACACTCACTGCAGCATCCCTGCACAGGGTCACTTTCCTGTGAACAAGGTGAGGAGCAGAGAGAGGAAAAACCAGCCCCTGACTCTCCCGGTTCCCCCTGCTGCAGGAGTGTGCTGCCCTGGGGGCAGTGTCAGGGGGAATCCCCCCAAAGGGGCTGCTTTGGTTCTGGTCTTTTCCTGGGTTTGGTTCACACTCTGTTTCTGGGAGGGTTTGAAAATGTATTGGTGGGTTTAGTCCTAGTTGGGGGAGGGACGGGGGGAGGCTGGAGGACAGGGACAAGGTCTGTGCTGTATTATGGGGTCTGAGCATGTTCACAGCATGGCAGAATCTACAATCTCTGTCTGCAGGGAAAGAGCCTGAGGGAATCCTGATGTGAAATGAACTAAATCCTGTTCTGAAACCTCCACAACTGCCCTACTCACCCTGCCAGGCTGCAGCATGATGCACATGTCTCGCTCCAGCTCATCCCAACCTTTCCTGGGACAGGGAAGAGAAATGGCTGCAGTTGGGTCTGATCAGGTAGGGATTATTGGGGGGTTGCTGGTGGGTTCCTGCTGGAGGGGGAGGGGCAGGAAATACTGAAGAGGTGGCAACTTCTGGGGAGGTAGGTCTGGAGGGGACAGGGAATACCCTGGGTGAGGAAAGGGAGTGGGACAGAGTGACAAACCTGCTGGGACTTGTTTAACTTGGGCCTAGATCCTCAGAAGGGGGCACCCAGCAGGGTGGTGTAGGGAAGATGTCCCAGCCCCTCACATCCAGCTGCAGGCAGTGGGGAGGGTGTTGAGATTCCTACCATGGGACTGTTTCAGCCTCTGGCTAGTAAGTATGTGATGGATCTTCTCGCAGAGACAAGAGGCTCTCTCTTTGTTCTCTCAACGTGTTGCCCCCTGGCTGATCTCAACAGTATGGGGATAGCACTCTGCTGACTGTTTCTCTCTCAGAGCTTCCATTTGATTGGTTCATCTCCCCCATGTGGGGCTGTGACTGGAGCAGCAGGTACTGAGTGTTGGACACTTCCTCTTTCAGGGGCCAGTGACCTTGAGGAGGTGGCTCTGTATTTCACCAGGGAAGAGTGGACTCTGCTGGACTCCACTCAAAGAGCCCTCTGCAGAGACGTCGTGCAGGAGAACTATGAGAATGTGACCTCACTGGGTAAGGGTTCCCGTCCCCTCGGTTCTTGGAAGGGGAAATGTAAAGTTAAGGTTCATGCCAGCCCCACAATGCCACCTCTGCTCTGCCCTGTTTCGTCATCACTCCAACATGCCAGTGACACATGTACTAGCCCTCTCCTCTCCCCTGTTACAGAGTGCTCTGGGAATAGAGCAGTACAGCAGAAAGTCTCACAACTTCTCCTTGCTAAGATAATATTCGGGTTCATCTCCATCATAGCAAACAGAAGCTTCCTCCCCCTGGCCTGCTCTCTAGTACTGAACCTCCTGCACACAGACCATCTGAGACTTGTACAGTGTTACCACCCCTTTGCCCTCAACCTGAGTTTTCCTTTTGAGTCACTGCCTTCACTTACCCCTCACTAAGCCCCACAGATCACTCGAACATACACCACCAGGGTGATGACAACCCCCATGGCAAAAACACACCCTTGGGCACCTTTGCTGACAAAGCCTGCAGCACTCAGCACAGAAATGAGGCAGAATTGCACCTCCAAGTTTCACATGTGTCTCTCTGCGTAGCACAGGCACAGCTCTGGCCAGCTGCTCCAACCCATCCCTCCAAACAGTCAGCTACAGCTGACCCAGTGCACACAGCTGGAGGGCAAGCAGATAGATGCTGGGATTCTCATCTGTGAACACAGCACAGACAATGGCACGTTCTCTTAGTCTTTCCTCATATCGATTATAGGTTCATAGCTTTTAAGGCCAGATGTGACTACTAGGTCATCTACTCTGACGTCCTTTATAACACAGACCATAGAATTCATCCCGTTACTGCTGCATTGAGCTGAATACCTGAGTTCCTGTGGCAGTTTGTTAACCTTTGCACGACCCACACAGAACCATCCTCAGTGGTTCTGGCCAGCTTCAGGGTTAAGGGTTGGGAGCAAAGTTAAGGTTGCATTGGAGGGGTGGCATTTACATTAACTTCTCATTTCCTGGTTTGCAGAGGTTTAAGTTTAGTCACCATCTATACCAGAGGTGGGCAAACTACAGCCCGCGGGCCACATCCGGCCTGCCCGGCCCCTGAGCTCCCTTGTTTTCTTTCCCTTGAGCAGGGTTTCCAGTTTCCAAACCCTCTGTGATCTCCCAGCTGGAAGGAGGGGAAGAGCCGTGGGTCCTGGATCTCCAAGGTTCAGAGGAAAGAAAGATCCTGAGAAGTCCCTGAACAGGTGAGGAAACATCAAAACAAACAAGAAACTGTAAGTGCCTGAGAGAACCAGCTGGGATTCCCCACACAGACTCTGTGAGCTCAGGACAGTCCCCAGCAGATCTCACTCCTGGCTTCCTACAGATGCTGACTGACACCTTGGCTGGAGCTCCCTCCCTTCCTACTGAATGCTTGGATGGGATGTGGACAGGGCCGGTCTTGGGGAAATGGCACCCTGGGCGAACTTGCATTTTGGTGCCCCTGGCTCCCATGGGCACGGCACCCCCCCATTCCCTCTGTCCCCCATGGGCTCCCCAGGCTCCCCACCCTCTCTTCCCCCCTAGCTCCTGCACTGTGCCCCCTTCGCTCCAAATACCTGCTCCCCCTCCTACACCCCTTCACTCCTAACTTCTGCCTCCTCCTGCCCCTCCCCTTCTGTCCCTCCCAACACCTGCCCCCTCCTGTGCCCGTAAGCTCTGCACTGTGCCCCCTTCACTCGTACCCCCTCCCCTCCCTCCTGTGCCCCTAAGCCCTGCACTGTGCCCCCTTCACCCCAACCCCTTCCCCTCCCTCCTGGGCCCCTAATCCCAGCAGTGTTCCCCCTTCACTTGTACCCCCTGCACCTCCCCCCTGCACTCTGAACCCCTGCGTAGTGCACAGCCCCTTCACCTCAAACCCTGCCCCCTGCACCTCAACACCTGCTCCTTCCTGATCCCCCAACCCCGGCACTGTGCCCCCTTTGCCCCTAATCCCTGCATCCTCCTGCACCCAAATGGGGAACCTGACCTGGATGCACAAAGCAGCTGGCGTTGCTGCTCGCTCCCCCACTGGACTGCTGCTGCCCCGCCCCATGCAGCCCTGCGGGGCTGGGAGAGGGGAGCAAGGAGCCACGTCAGGGCGTCATGCACCCAGGTCACTTTCCCTGCAGGCTGTGTAAGGGGAGGGCAGGAGAGCAGCAGCTCCTGATGTCTCAGCACAGCCCAGGTGGAGAAGTGACCTGGATGCAGGGAGCCCTGGTGTGCGTGTTGGGGGCACTATGTGTGTGTGTGTTGAAGGGAGTGTGTGTGTGCCTGAGTGAGTGAGTGCGCTGTCTCTTTCAGAAAGCTCTCAGGATCAGGAGCCTGAACTAGGCTTGTTCAGAAACAAGCAGCTGCCAGCAGCTCCGGCCCCAGAGAGGCAGCAGCACACGCAGATTCCTCCTGTCCCGTCACCCCAGCTCAGTGGAAATCGGGTACCCAGGTGGGGGGGAGGGGGACACCTCACCATCAATCAGCACCTTCCTCCGGCAGAGCAGTCAGGAGGATGCTCCCAGTCAGGAGTGGACAGAGGCGACTCCAGGGGTGAACAGAGAGTGGGGGGTGGGGGGACAGGAACAGCAGCAGCTGCACACGTGGAGCAGGGTGGAGGAGCCGCCTCTGCTCCAGAGCAGTCACCTGGCTCTGGCGGCTGGTGGTCCAATTGCCCCCTGCAGCTCAGGTCTCTCCCACTCCCTAACGCAGCTGCTTATCTGGTCCCTGTGCCGCTCTCATCAGCCCAGCGAGCCTCTCGACAGCAAGTCAGGTGGGAATCCAAACCCTGCGCCCGGCACCCCCTTGGGTGGGGCACCCGTACGGCCCACCTTAAAGGCCGGTCCTGGATGTGGACCAGAATTGATCCGCTCCACTGTCTCCTATGAGGAAGAGTTTGGGGGAATTCAGTCCCCGATTTTTGTTTTCTGTCTCTCCAGCACTTACTTGGGTTTGCTCTCTGCCTTTCCATCCCCAGTTCTGAGATTTCTCTTCTCTTCTAGCAGGTGGTGAGGGAGAACGAGGAGCAGAATCCTCACCAAAAAGATGCTGAGCTAGCCAATGCTCATGGGGCATTACTGCGAAGATCCAAAGGAAATGTCTCCAGGTGCCATGAGCTGGGAAAAGCTGGTGAAAGATACCACAGACCAGAGAGAGAGCAGGGAAACCACTCGGAGGAGAGAGTGGATGAACCCATTGATTGTCAGGGAACTCACAGGGACCTCAAGGAAACTACATCCCAGGAGAAAATCCTCAGGGAAAAGAGAGAGAATACATGCAGTGAGTGTGGGAAAAACTTCCATTACTGCTCAGTTCTTATTCGTCATGAGATAATCCACACGAAAGAGAGACCCTATGAATGCTGCGAGTGTGGGAAAAGCTTCTCTCAGAGCTCAACCCTTATTACACATCACAGAATCCACACAGGACACAGACCCTATGAATGCTGCGAGTGTGGGAAAAGCTTCTCTCAGAGCTCAGGCCTTCTCTATCATCAGAGGATCCGTAAAGGAGATAAACTCCATAAAAACCTTCTCTAGAGCTGTCAGAACATATTTTTTTCTAAATTCTTTTGACAGTTCTCAGGTAGTGATCTTTAAGGCTGTTTGCGTCTTTTGCACACTGTAGTCCCTCAGCTCCTACACATGAGTTGCCCATTTTGAAGCTCGCCCGTCTTTGGGGTGGATCCTGTGGTCCTTTCTATCAACTCCATTGTCCTGCAAGTCATGGGAGCGTGTGTCCTTTCTACCAGGAATGTCCATCACCCCAACTGAGGGAGATGGGAGTGTCTTCAACCAGCTACATAGAGGTAAAATCTACCTGGGCCTTATCACTGTGATTTCCATGGAGTTAACTAGCTTGAGTTTGCTTTCCTGATGTAAAAACGCAGCTATTCTTGCAGTAAAGACATGGGCCATGGATAGTGGGTGGGGTTATCTAGCACATTTCCTCCTGATCTGACCTAACCACCATCACATTTCCTTGTCTAAACAAACCTGGAGATTAACATTTATACTCCTCCTCCCAGTGCAAAGATATTGTTTGAGTCGTCAAGTTCCTCTTTGAGGAGAGATTGTCTCATTCCCAGTTGTTCTCACATTATCCTGGATTGTGCAGAACAGCAGTTATATTTTAAATAAGGGAAAAAGGTCAACAAAATATTTAAATATAACAAAGAGTGAGAGCAGCATCAGGGAAATGGCATTTCAGGTTCTCTGACACTGGAAGGAGGTGGGCTGACTCCGAGATTACCTACTTTCCCATCACCCCAGAACTGTTACCTTGTATCTGAGCCATGCAGAGTTCACCCCTTCATATTCTTCACTTCCCAAAGTGTCCACTGAAGTCGTCTTCTTGGCTGTCCATGCTTGGGAATGGTGCTTGAACATCTTTGATCCTAAATCAGAGTCAGTCTGGCAGGAGATGAAAATGTCACAGACTTGGAAGGGGATTTCAAATGGATCCCAAGCACTGTTCAAATCCCCTTTTCCCTATATTGGCAAAGCCACTTCTGGGAAGGTTGGATGTTTTTTCCACCCATTATGAAGGTGCTAAAACTTCTGTAAATAACACTAATGAGACAGTGCTGGGTGAAGCAGGTTTCAGTGGATCATGGGAGAATTCCTCATCCTGATTCTGAGTCATCAGATGTAACCTAGTCTGGAATTTCACTTCAAATTAAAATGAAAGTGTCTTCTACCTCTCTGTGATATGGGTTTTCTATCTTTCATGAAGACTCCTTGGTCGTATAACCGCATCTTAGTTTTGTTTGACACAATGTAGCTCAGATTTATTAGGAAATTTCAGACAAATTACCATCATTTTTTTTCATTTTAGGTTTGTTTTTATCCCTATCCCTGCATGATGACGTGGAGAAAATTCAAATACCGTTCAGTCAACAGGAGAGAATACTTCAAGCTGCTGGACATATTATCAGAGAAACAGTCGTGTGTTTAAATCTACAGTCTAAAAGGTGAACAGCGGCAGACCCCAAATGGTGTAACTGATGGAAGTAAGTGCACATGGTCACAGGGTAGTTCAATTGTTTATGTCAGAATTGTCTCAGATGATCCAGGGATAGAATTCCACAGCAAGTGACTTGAAACTAGACAAAATGCCCAGGTATTTGGTTCCCAAAGCATTTGTGACCCAGTCCCTACAGGAGGTTACTCCTGAAGAGATCTCCTAACTAATCCCAAAAGTTGGGAAATGCTGTGATGAGGTGTATTAACTCTGCATTGGCACTGCTAGGGTTAACTGTGCTGTGTGTGCTGAAGGGGCCTCACCCTTCAAAGGCACGCTCCTACTGAAGATGGAGTATAAAAAGAAACAGCTCAGCTCAGCCTGGGCAGACTGAGGAGGAGAGCAAACCTGTGTTGTGGGCTCCTGCCAGGAAGCCACAGGAGTCCCAGGCTGCAGTGTCCAGCCATGCTGAGGCCCCGGCAGAAACCCAGTCAACTGCCAAAGATTGCCAAGAAGAGATGCTGGATGCCTGGAGATTACCGACCCTGGAAGTAAGGGTGGGAAGTGACCCAGGGAACGGGACTGTTGCAGTGAGAGATCAAGCCTGGACACAGGAGTATTGGTTCCTCAAGGCCCTGGGTCAGGACCTGGTGGAGTAAGGTGGTCCCAGGTCCCTCCACCTCACACTACACCCACCACTGGATAGAGTCACCACCTGAAGACAAGCTGTCTCGACCCAGGGGACAGATTTCTTCCCCTCCAAACCACTATCTTCTTCCTTATGCAGCCACACACCCTGCAACAGCTGGTCCAAGTCCTGCCCCTTTCCTCCCCGACCTCTGCCTAAGGCTCTGGGAGGGTGTTTGGGTGCATGAGGTGCAGGCTCTGGGCTGGGGGAGAGGGTTGGGTGCGGTGGTGGGCTGTGGGAGTGAGTTTGGGTGCACGAGAGGAACTAGTTCTGGGAAGGAGTTTGGATGCATGAGGTGCAGGATCTGGGCTGGGGGAGAGGGTTGTGGTGCAGGGGAGGTGGGGGCGGACCCTAGGAGGGAGTTTGGGTGTGAGCTCTGGGCTGGGGCAGGGGGTTGGGGTACAGGGGGAGCAGTGGTGGGCTCTGAGAGGGAGTTTGGCTGTGGGTGGGGTGCGGGATCTGGGCTGTGGCAGGGGGGAAGGGGGCAGTGGTGGGCTCTTTGAGGGAGTTTGGGTGCATGAGGTGCAGGCTCTGGGCTGGATCAGGGGTTGGGGTTTGGCACCTATCTCGGGCAGCTCCTGAAAGTGACCCACAGCCCCCTCTGGCACAACTCCTACATGGAGGACCCTACATGGTGGGTCTCCTGGCACCACTGCCCGCAGATACCGCCCCTGCAGCTCCCATTGCTGCAGTTCCAATGGCAGAGTTGGCACTGGAGGCGGGGGCAACATGCAAGAGACACACCCCACAGGGGCCGCAGGGACATGCCAGATGCTTCTGGGAGTGATGCGCCATGCGGAAAAAGGGTGGGCGGGAATTTGCTTTAGCCTGACTGTGCTGCCGGTAGTGGTGGCAGAAGCCCCCGGGCCGTTTCAAATCGCCCAGGGCCAGCTGCTCAGGCTTTCTGATGGGGAAGTAAAGAGAAGCCACAAGAGTGGTCATGAGCAGTTCTGGGGAGTCTTTTTGGGGGTCCTGGAGTAGGCAGCAGAGAGATGCAGCCTCACCACTGAGTCTGTTTCCCTGGAGGAGAGAGGGGGCTGCAGGGTGATATCCCACCTCTGCGCATCCAAGAGCCTGTGCTCCCCACTGCCATGCTGGAGCCTCCACATTTATTTATTGGCAAATAAAATTTGCAGAATTTTGAAATACTGTGCACAGAATTTTTTTGGTGCAGAATCTCCTCAGGAGTGAGACTGACTTAGGGAACCTCCTTGGATTGTCACTGCTTGGTGAACCACTCTGCCACCACACCAATGCAAAGAGAGAGTGCCAAGCCCTACTGCTATGTGGGGGTTGGGGCTGGGGTCGGGTCATACACATTCAGACTGTACGCTCTCCCAGCTACAAACCACTGCTGATTTCCCATTTAGGACATTAGCCCTCACTGACAAGGTTTGTCTGTGCTTTTTTTATCTCATGCTGCTAGTTAGAAGGATCAGTATTCATTTTTTTTCCCCAAAAATACACAACCCCCTAAACCTGCTTTTAGCAATCAGAATAATTTAGTGTCACCTTATTTTTGCCTGTCCCAGTACAAAAGAAGAGGCTTTTGTGGTTTTCCTGACTCAGAGGATGAAAACAAACATGTGTCGGTCCCAGGGGCGACTCTAGGCACTAGCAAAGCAAGCAGGTGCTTGGGGCAGCCTGTTTGCAGGGGCAGCAGCTGGCAGGGATCTAGCCTGGGAGCTGAGAACCAACAGGGGGCTGTGGGAGCTGTAGTTCCTTGGTTAGCTCCCTGCCTATAGAACCAGCCCTGGAGCAGGGAAAGAACTACATTTCCCAGCATTCCCTGGCTGCGATCAACAGGAAAGGGAGGGGGAGGGAGTATGGTAGCTGAAATCTCATGCTGCAGCTTGCTGTGAAAGGAGAGCTCACTGCTAGAGCGGGGTGGCACTGTGAGTGGGGAACAAGTGTGCCCAAGGAGTAGAAGGCTTTGGACCAGATATCCCCTTCAGAAGACATCCCCAGACTGGATTAGGGATACCGGTGTGACCTCTGCTTGCAGCCCCCAAAGAAGGAACTGGGTGGACTAAATGGACAGTGCCCCCCTCTATCTGAAGTCTAGCAAGGGAGGTACGTGGATCCCACTAGGATTTAAAATGAAAAGTAAGGGAGGGGAGGCTCTACTGGACCTGGGCAGCTTTAGATACAGTACCAGGCACGTAGGAGGATTTTCATTTCTGAGCCATGGAAGCAGAAATTGACTTTTTCCTTTCCAGATTTAGCTAACATTCAGAAAGGGAATCTAGCACCTGCCTTCCAGATTTGAACATCTCAAAATTCAGGAGTGCTCAAGCTCCATTTGGGCAGCTGTTACTTGGCTTCTCCTAAATCAAATATACTGATTGTCAGGGAGTCCCCAGGCGATGCTCTGGAACTGCTTCCCACAAAGCCAGTCAGGACTTTGGGGAGCTGCCTCTCCCTTGGAACAGACTGTTTCAGGTCAAGAAGCTCACACGGCTTCACCTCCTGGGTCTCTCCTTGGAGCATTCAGCATCCTCTGCCCCTCCATGTGCTTCCCACAGTGAGTCTACCCAGCGGGGTCCTGGGGAAGTCACAGGGTCCTGCACCCCCACTTTGCAGTCAGATGTGACTCTCAGCCAGCCAGTATTTATTTATTTGACCAGTATTTATTTAGATGACAGGAACACAGTCCAAAACAGGTCTTGCCAGTAAAGACAACAGGACCCCCTTTAGGGCCCCAGGGAGGCCACAGCCCCGTTGGGAGAGGCTCCCCTCCATTTTCCAGCCAGCTTCCAGAACTACCAAACCCCCTCCAGCCCCTCCTCTCTGGGCTTTGTCTCTTTCCCTGGCCAGGAGGTCACCTGATCTCTCTGTCTCCAACACCTTTAGCATCCCCCTCAAAAGGGGGAAGGGCCTGGCCATTAGTTGCTATGGAGACTTCATCACATCTCTCCCCCCTTCCAGACTGAACTGAGTGAGGTCACTTTAGCCAGTGACCTGGGGAAGTTTGAATCCCCCGACGTTCCTATGGATGCCCTGTTCATGGGGGGAGAATTTTACCAGGCCCTTCCAGTTTCACACCCGCCTTTAGGTCAGGGATGCTCGATGTGGGAAGGCTTATTCAGCCCGTGCCCTTTCCCCACCCCAATACCCCTGGGGTTCAAATTGAGATGGGGTCCTTTCCCAGCGATCCAGTCTGGAGGGCTGTGATTCGAGCTCTCTTGGTTCAGAGCTCCCCTTGTGACCTTGGCCACCCTCTGGAAAGGCTCCTCTATGACGGGCAAGGGTCTTACAGCTGTTTTCCCCTTGTCCCAGGCCTTCCTCACCCTCTGGCAGGGATCACAGGATCGGCAGTACTGCCAGACATTAGTAAAGACCTCAGGTCAGTAAAAGTTCCATAGCAGCCTCTGGTGGGTGTGCCAGGTTCCCTGGTGCCCTGAGAGGGGGATGTCATGGGCCTGGCACAGCAGCTGGCGGCGATACTTCTGGGGTACCACCAGCTGCCTCCTGATCCCCCCCATCTTCATTTTCCCTGGGGGAGTCCATTCTCAGTACAGGAACTCCTTTTCCCACAGGAATCTTTTCCGGCAATCTCTCCCCATGGTCTGTACCACACTGAGGTCAGCCAGGTCCCTTATCTTCTGCAAGGAGGGATCTTTCTGCCACTCGGCCTGGAACTCAGCAGCTGGGGCAGGGATGGACACCTGCTCTCGCTCACCGGCTGGGTCTGAAGCTGCAGCCTCCTTGAGCCGTGTCCCTGGGCATTCCCTCCCCATCAGGGTAGGATTCTGCTCCTCGGGCAAGGTACCCTTCCCAAGGTCAGGGTGCAGTGTCCCATGCAGGCTTGGGCTATGGGTCATGAGCAGGGCACCCTGGGGGTTGCTTGGCCAGTTATCCATGTCCCCCCTCCATGTCCCCCCCCCCCATTAACACCTCAGTGGGTAAATGGGGGTGCACCCCCACATTCTTGGGGCCCTCCTTGTCCCTCAATTCCAAGTGTACTCTTGCCACGGGCACCTTGAATGGAGTCCTGCCTACCCCCATCAGGGTCCGATAGGTGTTGGGCATCACCTGATCTGGAGCTACCACCTCTAGTCAGGCCAGCGTTACCTCAGTGCCTGTGTTCCAGTATCCATAGACTTTCCTCCCATCCACCTCCAGGGGGACAAGGCACTCGCCCCGCAGGGACAGTCTTGTGCCCACCCTGTAAACAGAAAACCTGATGTCCAGAGCATCCAGCTCTGCAGAGAAGTTGGCTTGGGGCCCTCCTCCCTCCTGAACAGTTGATAAGCTGCCAGCCCCCCTTCCCTGGGAAGCCTGCTCCTCATCCAGCTGGGCTGCTACCCAGTTAACCCTCTGTGGGTCCAGTCTGCTTGGTCTGTACCTGAGCCTGGGGCACTGGATTCGTATGTGGCCTCTTTGGCCACAGTGATAGCAGCCCATGTCCCATTGGTCCCCCCGAGCTGGTCGGTTGGCCCTGACACCGGATGTCCCCCTTGGGAGGGGATTCTCCACGTTTTCCTTATGGGAGGTCCCAGGATCACTCTCTTTCTGCATCGTGGCAGGCCTGTTCCTTTGGGACACCTCCCTGCCACCCAGTGACCCAGGGCTGGGGCACAAGGAGGGTTCGGGGGGGGGAGCTCAGGGCTGGGGCGGCAGAGAGTGCCGGTGGAGGGGGAAGAGCCCAGGGCTGGAGTAGCAGGGTGTGTGGGGGTGGGGGAGCACTGTTGGTAGGGAAGGGGAGAGCCCAGAGCTGGGGCAGCACAGGATGTGGCGGGGGGAGAGCCCAGGGCTGGGACGGCAGGGGGGTGCAGGCAGGGCCAGTGCTACCATTGAGGCAAACTAGGCGGTTGCCTAAGGCGCCAAGATTTGAGGGCACCAAAAAGCACTGGCCCCAATTTTTTTTTTTTTACAGCAGTTCCTCCCTGAGCATGCGGTTGCTGCTCCATTTCTCCCACCTCCCAGGCTTGCGACGCCAATAAGTTGTTTGGCGCCGCAAGCCTGGGAGAGGAGGAGAATTAGAGCTGGGTGGGGACGGCATGCTCAGGGAGGAGGTGGAGCAGAGGTGAGCTGGGGTGGGGAGGTGCTGCACGGCTCCCCGTGATGCGGGGAGCTGCCACGGGGGGGGGGGCTTAATCTTTGAGACAAGCATATGCTACTGGCAGGATCAACCAGGTAGCCGCGCTCCATGGGGAACGGAAGACGCCGGCGGCCCCCCCCCGGGGGGGGGGGGCTCCGTGCCACAACCCGGGCAGGCGCAGCCCCTGGCTCCCCCCTCACCGCGCTTGGGTTCTGTGGCTCCTGGAAGTGTGAGCTGCCGCCACCGCTGCCCCTCCCACAGCTCCCCCCTTCCCTCTGCCTCAGCACTCCACATGGAGTTTTGCCTCCACATGGAGCCAGTGTCTGACTGGCATGGGCATGGTAAGGGGAGTCCTGGGGGGCAGTCAGGGAGCAGAGGGAGGGTTGGATGGGGCCTGGGAATCCTGGGGGTCTGTCTGGGGGCGGGGGTGTGGATAAAGGTTGGGGCAGTTGGGACAGGTAGGAAGTAGAGTCCTAGGGGGCAGTTAGGGTGGGTGGGGTCTCAGGAGGGGGCAGTCAGGGGACCAGGAGCAGGGAGACTTAGGCAGGGGGTGGGGTCCTGGGAGGCAGTCAGGGGTAGAGGTCCCAGGAAGGGGCAGTCAGGGGACAAGGAGTGGGAGAGGTTGGGGGTTCTGATGGGGGCTGTCGGGGTGGGAAGTGGGAGGGAGTGGATGAGAACAGGGATAGGGCCCCTCTTTTTGATTGTTGAAATGTGGTAACCCTAGGTGAGGGGGGAACTGGGGGGGTGCATGGGGGCTGGCATACATCCACTGCAGCCTACAGGAGCCCCTGGGGGGCACCAGGTCACAGCCTGGGCAGGAGGGGTGGGGGGGGCTGCTGTCCCCCTCCACTGCACTGGCTCCTCCATGGCTGAGGCTCGCTGCTGCCGCAAGCACAACGCTCTGGCTCTCTGGTACCTCCGGAAAGCGACTCCTCCCTGCCGAACTGCTGCAGCGGCCCAAGCCCGGGAAAGCCAGCGAGTGGACTCGGAGCAAGGGCCACCAGGGTGGGGTGGGGAGGGCTCGCAAGGGGACTGTGCACCCTCCAGGGGAGTTCAGGGGTTGGGGAGGGGGGAACCTGGTCTGGGGAGCAGCCCCTGGGCATGGCTCGCCCCTGGGCAGGCTGGCCTCTGGGGTCTATAAAGGCTCGTTGGGATTTGCCCCTCAATGAATTGATGTGCAAGGGGGGAGGGGGGCGCAAGGTGGAAATTTCTCCTAGGGCGCAAAATATCCTTGCACCGGCCCTGCCCCAGGAGTACGTGCACCCCAGGTTAAGAACCACTGCACTAAAGTGATAAGATCTGCATTTTAATTGAATTTAATTTTAAATGAAGCTTCTTAAACATTTAAAAAATTTGTTTACTTTACATACAACAATAGTTTATAGACTTATAGAGAGAGACCTTCTAAAAACGTTAAAATGTATTACTGGCACGCGAAACCTTAAATTAGAGTGAATAAATGAAGACTCGGCACACCACTTCTGAAAGGTTGCCAACCCCTATCCTAAGGGCTCCACTCACTCATGTCAGGGCTGAGGCTTGAGTAGCTTGAGAATCAGGGTTCCATACCAGTTCTGTTTTTAAGGGGAAATCCTTTTAAATAACCTCACTGTGATGCCTCCCGCCCCCACCTGCGTGTCTTAGTGCAGAAGAGAATCTGGTCTTTCATTTTTCGAATAGCACTTGAATAGCTTTTAATAATATGAATTTTTCCCTTTTGTTCAATATTGAAACATCAGTCAAATAATTGATGGCAAGTGCTTGACTGCCATTTTTATATTGAACATAAAGTGTCCAATTTTCAAATGTTGCACTTACAAAATGTGCATGGAGTTTACTGTGAAAAACCCACTTTGCTCTTTGAAGCAGNGCTGCTCCCAATGCTACATTCAGTTTTTCAGAAATTAGTTGATTTTATGGCCAGAAGAGACCATTAGAGCATCTAATCTGACCCCCTGCATATCACAGGCCTCCTGTATGACACAAGAGCTACTTTCGGGGAAAACACATTCCAGAAAGGCATCTAGTCTTCATTAAATAACATGAAGAGATGGAGAATCTACCATTTTCTTTGGTAGCTTGTTCCGGTGGTGAATCATCCTCGCTGTTGAATATTTGTGCCTTAGTTGTAACATGAATTTGTCTCTTTACAGCTTCCAGCCATTGGGTCTTGTTATGCCTTTCTCTGCTACACTAAAGAGTCCTTTAATACCCAATATTTTCTCTTCATTAAGGCACTTCAACTAAGTCACCTTTCGATCTTCTTTTGATAAGCTAAACAGGTCAAACTCTTTCAATAGCTCACTAGAAGGCATTTTTCTCCAGCCCTCAGAAGATCTGGTGGCTCTTTGCTGCCCTAGCTCCAATTTCACAACATCTTTTTCAAATGAGGACACCAAAACTGGAGGCTATTCCAATATCAGTCTCACTGATGCTGTGTCACTTTCTGTGATGTTATTGACATAATCTGTAACTGTATAGATCACAGTTGCGACCACTGTTCTATATTTGCAGCAAATATTGTAGAAAGGTTGTCGTATAAGGGGTCTATGGAGAGGTTCTGATTGGCTGATTATAATGATGCTATCTCTAGATGTGTATCATTTTTGTAGTTGACATTATGAATATTGGTTCTATGCTGTCCGTATTTCAAACTTGTGCTATGCTTCCAGGGAACACCATAGACAAGTTGGTGTCAGTTCTGCCTAGCTTGCTTGATGGCCCATTAAGGACCATCAGCTATACAATCAACCCATTGAGAGAAGGCAGATACGCCTTGTGACTCAGCAAGGTATGCAGGGACCTGCCTATGGACAGAACTCTAAGGTTCTTCTATGCCACATGCTGGATAGAGTGTCCTTGGGACAAAGAAAGCAAAGACCACATGGCAAGAGACTATAAAAGGCTGATGCCTCGTCTCCATTCCTGCTTCATACCTCTGGAGAGACTTTGCTACAAACTGAAGCTCTATACAAAGGACTGAATGATCCATCCCAGCTCTGGATGGACTCCAGAGACTTGATTTGAACCTGCAGTTTATTCCATCACTGCTACAAGCCTGAACCAAGAACTTTGCCATTACTGAATGTGCAGGGTTAAAATCCATGTGCATTTTATATAACAACCTGGTCTATGGATTGTGCCAGCTCTTTTCCAGACCCAAAGTCCAGAGTACGGTCTAGCCCAGGATGATTGTTTTTACGGTTTAAATTACACTCACAGGCACTGATAATAGATTTGCTGAAAGTTTGGGAGTTAGGAGCTAGTAGGTCAGCGTTCCAAGCCCCTCGTAGACGACCCGCTCCCTCTGGGACAGGGATAGGTCTTTGGGCAGCAGGAATGGATCCAGCACTGTTGACCAATAACACATCACAAGTGGCAGTGGAGTTATTCCTTAAACTACAAAGGTAAGAGGAGTTTGACATTGATCTCACCATGTGTAGTAGCTATAACACGATTGCTTGTGGCATTCACGGAGGTGCTGACCACAGCGGAATGCCGCTTTTGGGCTCAGGAAACAACCACTGAGTGGTGGGATCAATCGTCGTGCACATCTGGGATGACGTAGTGGCTGCAGAGCTTTTGAATGAGGAAAGCCACATTCATGGGACTGTGTGATGAGCTCGCCCCAGCCCTGCAGCAGAAGGACACGAGAATGAGAGCTGTCCTGTTGTTGGAGAAGCACGTGGCAATTGCACTGTGGAAGCTGGCTACTCCAGACTGCTACCAATCAGTTGCTAACCAGTTTGGAGTAGGAAAGTCAACAGTGGGATGCATGTTGACAAAAGTGTGCAGGGCATTAATTGCATCCTGGGCAATGGTCATTGCCATTGTGGATGGGTTTGCACAAATGGGCTCCCCTAACTGCGCTGGGTGATAGATCGCACATATATTCTAATTCTGGCACCAGACTACCTACCCAGCAAGTACATTAATCACAGAGGGTGTTTTTCAATGGCTCTCCAGGCACTTGTGGATCAACATGAGCATTTTACAGACATTAATGCAGGCA
Source organism: Chelonoidis abingdonii (assembly GCF_003597395.2). Taxonomy (NCBI): domain Eukaryota; kingdom Metazoa; phylum Chordata; order Testudines; family Testudinidae; genus Chelonoidis; species Chelonoidis abingdonii. Next base: position 148,567,144 of record NC_133769.1, on the reverse strand, counting down.
TGACGCATGCATTTTTCAGAACACTGGCCTGTTCAGGAAGCTGCAAGCAGGGACTTTCTTCTCAGAGCAGAAGATCACCATAGGGCAAGTCGAAATGCCCATTATGATCCTGGGAGACCCTGCCCACCCCTTAATGCTTTATGAAGCCATACATGCGGCACCTTGACAGCAGCAAAGAGAGGTTCAACACCAGGCTGAGCAAGTGCAGAATGACAGTTGAGTGTGCTTTTAGCCATTTAAAGGCCGGCTAGCGCTGCCTAAATGGAAGGCTGGACCTGGCCGATGACAATATTCCTATGCTTATAGCCACGTGCTGCAAGCTCCATAACATTTGTGAAGGGAAGGGTGAAAGCTTCACTCAGGGCTGGACCACTGAGGATCAGCACCTGGATGCTGAATTTGAACAGCCACAGACCAGGGCTATTAGAGGGGTTCACAGCAGGGCTATAAGGATCAGGGTTGCCTTAAGGCAGCAATCTGAAGCTGAAAGCTACTAATATTTGTTGCTATGCATGGGAGTGTAGTGCTTGTAATGCTGGGAAGTGATTGTGAGTGGTGCAGACAATGCACTATGAAGGCTTAAGAAAATTGCCTGCTGCTTGGCAGGGTTCTATTTGTTTTCGATTAATGGAATCAAGATTGCTTTCAAACCAAAACTATTCTTTTATTAAAAAGCAACCACCAGAGGAGAGAGAAACAAACAAAAAAGAAAAACACATCAGCACTGTGGGGGATGGCGGAAGGGAGGGTCCCATGAGGAGGTGAGGTCCTGGGATGGTTGAAGATTTGTGTATGTCCAGGTATCATATTCAACCTTATCCTTTGGAGTACAGTGCAGCAGGTACTGTACTTCAGCAGGAATAAACTGCAGAGGGACGGGTGTGGAGTGCAGTGGGTACGGGAGACCAGAGGGCTGGACTGTGATGGGACAGGAGTGGAATGCAGTGGGTACAGACTGGAGCCAGGAGGTTGATAAGTGTGTTTGGCGGTGTCGGGGAGGCGTATGAGAGAGTTTTGCAACCGCAGCTGCAGGGGAGGATGGGCACGGAGCCACTTGGTTTGCAGTGCTAGTAGCACCTGGACTGTGTCTGCTTGGCGCTCCATAATGTTTAAGAGCCGCTACATGGCTTCGTTCTGGTGCACCGCATTCTCCTTTCAGTCCCACTTCTTGCTGTCCCACCACTCCTTCAGTTCTTGTCTTTTGGCTATGGAGTGCCTAATGACATCATGCAGAAAGTTCTCTTTAGTTCTTCATGGCCACCTTCTAATTCTGAACAGCCGTTCAGCCGCCAATAACAAAGAGGGAGGCTGGGCTCTCAAGGTCGTATCTGTGAGGCCAAAATGCAACATATTACAGAAGCAGCGTTTGCAGCACACAGACCATTGATACAGTGATTTTAACAGTCACTGTTCACATACCTGTCACTAACTGGCTGTCCCCAGCCAAGCACACAAGAGCCATAAGACCCCCAAAATGGTAAAAGCAGGGGCAGGAGAAATTACTGTCCAGGACTGTACTGTACAGTAGGCATGTGGCTCTTGGGGAGAGACAGGGAGGGGGCATATCATCATTTGTGTGCCCATATTTTCCACAGGCTGTTTTCATTATGAAAGCTATCTTGCTGCTGAGGGTGAGCAGGGAATCAAGGGAGGGTCTTCTCCAAAACTGCGGTGTTTGCCCTGGCTCTTATATGGCTCACCTTTGTGCAGCAATGGTCTCCGCCTCCTGTCTCCCCCGGTGACACCAGAGTGGCATGGGAAAATTACCCTTAATGGGGCAAGAAACAAAGCAATTCTGCCAAAGATCCTGCAGCAGCGGATTGCCCAGTATCTCCATGAGAGTTTCATGGAGATCTCTGGGGCAGATTCCCATGAAGTGAGGGAGTCAATCAATACCCTGTTCCACTGCTCAGACTAGGAATGTGGTGGTACGCACATCATACAGACACAAGCCTCCTTTCTGCAACCCTCCTGCCCCCAACAACTCACTTCATTGATTCCCCAGATCAAAGCCACTTACCATGGGCCTCCTCTCCTGTTTGCGCTTTGCCAAGCTCCGACACCTGTGACTGGCTAATCTCCTCTGGAGCAGATAAGAACGCCAGGCTGCGTGCATCTCTGACCTCTGAGTTGTCCTCTGCCTCTGGGTCCTCCTCCACCTTCACATCATTGTCCAAGATTTACTCTTCCTGGCTCGGTCCACTCTCAACCGGCACATGAGCCACTGAAGTACTCACAGTGGCCTTACCAGTGGAGGTGGGGTCACCATGGACTATCACGTCCAGCTCTTTGTAGAAATGGTAGCTTGTGAGTGCAGCACCAGAGTTGCGTTCTGCCTCCCGCGCCTTGTGGTAGGCGTTCCACAGCTCCTTCACTTTGACCCTACACTGCAGTGTCCTGGCCAGGGCCCCTTTCTCTCATGCACAGTGAAATCTGTCTGTAGGTATCATAATTCCTATGGCTGGAGCACAGCTGAGACTGGACAGGCTCCTCTCCCCAAATGCTGATGAGGTTCAGCAGCTGAGCATTGCTCCAAACGGGGTATCACTTGGTGCATGGAGCAGGCGTGGTCACTTCGAAAGATGCACTTAGACCACTGCATGCATCACCGAACAAACAGAAAGGGAATTTTCAAAATTCCCAAGTAATATAAGGGCTGGGGTTCACGGCTGGTCACCTGAGAGCAGTGCAGTAGAGTTCAAACCAATAACCAGAGAAATGAGAACAGGGATTGTGGGACACCTCCTGGAGGCCAATCACAGCGCTGTAATCCACCAGGGTGTCTCCACTGGCACCGTGGAGCTGTAGCCCCGGCGCAGAAAGATGTACAACTCTCGCCGGGGTGGTTTTTGTTTGTTTTTGTTTTTTTAAAAAGACCTACAACTGTGCAGTTTCTGCACACTAAGTGGCTTGGCAGTGTGCACACCTCAGGAGTTACACGACAGAAAGCTGCTTTCCTGAGCAGAAACTTGCCAGTGCAGACAAGGCCGTAGATGGCTTAACTAAGAACCCAAGACTGTCATACTGGGTCAGACCAATGGTCCATCTAGCCCAGTGTGCTGCCTGAGAGTGACCAGCGCAAGATGCGTCAAAGGGAATGAACAGAACAGGCTTGTTGACCTGCACGGTGAGGGCTTTCACCCTTACCTTTAACTTCATTGTTGTCGATTCCTACTTATCCTATTTCTGGGCAAATCAGGTGTTTACCACTCCTTTGATATAGATGTGTCTCAATCTAGCTGAATTGAGGCAGACTTTGGGCCAATGTCAGTTTGGAAAAGGCCTGCTTAACCCAGCAGGTTTCTCAAAGTATCTGTTGCTGTGAACCGCATGTAGTCTGGACGTGTGAACCCCAAAGATGTCAAACATGAAAGAAACACAAGGCCAGTTCTGAGAAGGTTTCCTCACAGATCATGGGAGACAGACCAGTCCTCGCTTACAGATAGCCGCCAGCCTGAAACAAATAGTCACCAGCAACCACACACCACACAACAAAAACACTAACCCAGGAACCTATCCTTGCAACAATGCCCAATGCCAATTGTTTCCACAGATCTATTCAAGTGACACCATCATAGGACCTAATTACATCAGCCACGCCATCAGGGGCTCATTCACCTGCACATCTACCACTGTGATATATGCCATAATGTGCCAGCAATGCCCCTCTGCCATGTACATTGGCCAAACTGGACAGTCTCTACGCAAAAGAACAAATGGACACAAATCTGACATCAGGAATCATAACATTCAAAAACCAGTAAGAGAACACTTCAGCCTCTCTTATAGCTCAATAATAGACTTAAAGGTGGCAATTTTGCAACAGAAAAGCTTCAAAAACAGACTCCAATGAGAAACTGCTAAACTTGAATTAACATGCAAACTAGATACCATTAATTTAGGTTTGAACAGAGACTGGGAATGGCTGAGTCATTATACAGACTGAATCTATTTCCCCATGTTAAGTATCCTCACACCTCTTGTCAACTGTCTGCAATGGCCCATCTTGATTATCACCACAGAAGTGTTTTTTTCTCCTGTTGATTATAGCTCATCTTAATTAATTAGCCTCTTAGAGTTGATATCGCTACTTCCACCTTTTCATGTTCTGTATGTATATCTCTCTCCTTGCTATATGTTCCATTCTATGCATCTGAAGAAGTGGGCTGTAGCCCATGAAAGCTTATGCTCAAATAAAAATTTGTTAGTCTCTAAGGTGCCACAAGTACTCCTGTTCTTAGAGCCAGGCCTGAGGGTTAAACAGCTGTGCTCAAAAGGAAAAGGGGCCTCAGCGCCTATAAAAATAACTGGTTGCAAAAACAAAACAAAAATTAAATTAAAAAAACCAAACCAAACCAAAAAACCAACCGAGAAAAGCTCCCATCACACATCCATCACCATTTTAGATTTTGACATCTCCTGCCTGATGTGACATCTTTGCTTTGCAAACGAGACCTAGGGAACTCTGTGGCTGTTACCCTCTAAGTGGGTAAAAGGTTACATCTCTTGTCAAGTAATTTTCCTCTTAACAGAGGATTTATTTGAAAATTGATCAAAATAAATTCCATTTGAAATAGAAATAATTACAGTCTATCCTGGGTCTCTATTCTTGTACATGCTATTTCTCTCAAATATTCCCCCACTCTTAACTCTTTTCGAGTGAGGTTTTAATTTCAGAATTAGCCACCATTTCCTACATAGTAGGAGGGGGCAGGGAGGGAACTAGAAGAAAACCAGAATTATATTAGAACTGTGATACAGCATGGCCAGAGGGCAGCATAAGAGTGTTAGCAGGGGGCCTTATTCCCTGCCAAGGGAAGAAGGTTTGCTTTAGATTAATTAGAACAGCTGTGGCCAATTAGAGCACCTGACTTCAGTTAGAGCACCTGACTTCACTTAAAGCACCTGACTCCAGTTAGAGCACCTGACTTCACTTAGAGCACCTGACTCCAGTCATGGGATATAAACCCCTGCTTCAGTCAGACAGGGGGTGGTAGTTGAAGAAGAAAGGTTGGATTGGAGCAGAGTGCAGATTGCAGAAGAGAAGAGTTTGTCCAGAGAGAAATAGAAGGTTTGGAGGAGTGCTGCGGTGGATTGGGAAGCCCAACAGAAACCCTAGGTAAGGGGCACCAGGCTTGTATAGAAGAGAGGCGAGAAGCCCTTCACAAGCTGACGGGTATGAGAGGGAAGTAACCCAGGGGAAGAAACCGCTAGTCAAGTGGTTCACCACAACCCCAGGGCCCCTGGGTTGGGACCTGGAGTAGAGGGCGGGCCCAGGTCCCTCCCTCTCCACTCCCCTCCTCCAAGGACACTAGGGGAGTGATTAAGAACTGGTTCAGAGGCAAGCAATATCGCCCTGAACCTACCCCAGAGAAGAGAAAGCGCGAGACCCAGCAGAACAGTACCGGCAATTTGCCACAGAACATTGAACATTATCACATAATCAGTCTCTTATGTTACACTAATTCATGTTTAATTTCATTGTCGCTGGTAACAACTTATTCAAAGATTACAAAATAGAAATCTATAGAGCAGTTTTCTCTGAATTCCCATTTCCACTCAGTCAGCTTTGCGTAAAATCACATTCTACAATAACCTAGGAGCCTTCCATTTCTGGGAGTTCATTTCTCCCTGATACTGCTCCCATAAGTGTGGATGGAAGGGGTCTCACACTACATGGGAAGGTTGCATTATGAGAAAAACCCACCTGTGCTCTATTTTCACGCTTTCTAATCTTTTAGAGTAGCAGGAGATGGAGAAGTGATACAAATGCATAAGACTTAACAGAAAAATTAAAAGACCAAACCACGAAGTTAGGACTCAGCATTCATGTATCCTGCAGTCTGAACTTGGAATCTGATACATTCCCTCATTGGCTACCATCATTTGCCCAGCATGGAAGTGCTTCTTGTCCAACAAGACAGCCAGATTGGGACCCATAGGCATGGAATGGCTCTGAAGGAATCAGCTGTTTCTCTCTGTGCTTTATCTAACTTTGGATCCAAATGGTGAAAGACAGTTGTTCCCAATTTAATCATGGCATCCTTTAGGAGTGTGACCAATGCCACTTAACTAGGGAGCAGGGTTCGAAAAATAGTTTACCTGGGCCACAGGTCACCATAGCTTCCATCTCTGGGGGGAAAATCAACCAGTAAGTACCTGCAATTTCTACCTGAGTCCTTATCAAATCTTTGACCTTAAGTATAAAATTACTCCAAGTCTCTGGCGTAGAATTCTTCACCAACCACACAACATAGCAGTAGCGACAGTGAGGTATAACTCCCCCAAATATGCCCTTTGATTTTTTAATCTGGTACCACAAATTTAAATTAGGGACTAAATTCAAGTGTGGTTTAGTATCCCTGTAAGACAACAAATGTCAGGTCTCTATTAAAAATAGGAATCTTTCTGCAACTATATCACACTCAACACAGATTCCATTTTCTACACGTTTGCAGCATCTCCCAGGGTGAGCTGAATAGAAATGTCACTTACATTTTCCCCATCTCTACCTAGCTAGGGATTGCATTTCCCAAATAATAGGAAACATGCAGCTGATTAGGAAGGAGATACTTTCAGGAGCGACGTCCTGCAGGGCCTGGGCCACAACTACTTTGGGAGCCCAATGCATGGGTATTTTGCTGAGTTACAAGTCATTTACTAGGGAATCCTCTTCCCAGCCCTTTAGAAAAAATATTGACCTAACCAATTAAACAACAGGGGGATTGGGATGGTGATGGGGAATAAGGAAATCCCTCTGACTTACCCTAACTACATCTGTTGTTACAGCGGATGGAATTACATTTTTCCCTATCCCTGCCCTGTTCTGGCTCTTTGTTATAGTTCAATACATTTTAAGTGAGGAAAATAGTAGCAAAAGTATCTGCTCTCCAGCACAACCTGAAGCAACATCAGAGCAACTGGGAATGAAACAATTTGTTCCCCAAGGGAGAACTCGATGACTAAAATTGCTTTGAAATGGGGGAACAGTATAACCATGATGCTCAGGGTTTATTTAGACTAGGAAGTGATGGAGTTTAGGTCAGGTCAAGGGGAAAGCTAATGCCAACCACTGCACCTGGGCTGCATCTGCACTACAACTCTACTTGTCTTTTTACACCAAGATCACTAACTTGAGCAACTAACACCATGTACAGTCCTAGTGGATGGAAGGCACAGGTAGTTTTTGCCTCAGTGTAGCTTGTTGGGATCAAATCTCTCTCCCACCTGGAGCTGATAAACATTCCTGGCGGGAGGGACACACACTCCTATGACTCAAAAGGACAGGAGTTGATAGAAAAGATTATAGGACTGACCCCAAAGAAGGGTGAGCTGCAAAAGGCAGAAGCAGGCAACTGATCTGGTGGAGCTGAGGCACCACAGTGAAGATGGTGCAAAAATCACTATGTGGGAATTAGCAAATGTGATTCAAAAAAAAAAAAAAAAATCTTTGGCCAGCCCTAGTCAAGTGATTTATAAGAGTTCACTCTCATGTGGATTTTGTGATGTCTAATAAGGCTTGGGCTCTGCTTGAAGCTTTTCCCGCACTCAGAACATGTGTAGAGTTTCTCTCCTGTGTGGATTCTCCTATGTGTGCTTAGGGCAGAGCTCTGACTGAAGCTTTTCCCGCACTCAGAGCATGTGTAGGGCGTCTCTCCTGTGTGGATTCTATGATGTGTGATAAGGTGTGAGCTCCGACTGAAGCTTTTCCCACACTGAGAGCATGTGTAGGGCGTCTCCCCAGTATGGATTCTCTGATGTCTGATAAGGTCTGAGCTCTGACTGAAGCTTTTCCCACACTCAGAGCATCCATACGGTTTCTCACAGGTGTGGATTCTCCTATGTGCGATAAGGTTTGAAATCTGATTGAAGCTTTTCCCACACTCAGCGCATCCATATGGTTTCTCACCTGTGTGGATTCTCCTGTGTGTGCTCAGGGCAGAGCTCTGACTGAACCTTTTCCCACACTCAGAGCATGTGTAGGGTGTCTCCCCTGTATGGATTCTCTGATGTCTGATAAGGTCTGAGCTCTGATTAAAGCTTTTCCCACACTCAGAGCATCCATACGGTTTCTCACCTGTGTGGATTCTCCTGTGTGTGCCCAGGGCAGAGCTCTGATTGAAGCTTTTCCCGCACTCAGCGCATGTGAAGGGCAGCTCCCCTGTGTGGATTCTCTGATGTCTGAGAAGGTGTGAGCTCCGATTGAAGCTTTTCCCACACTCATCGCATGTGTAGCGTGTCTCTTCCAAGTTGATTCTGTCACGTGTAAGAAGGTCTGAGTGGCTACTGTAGTTTTCCTCTGGCCTCTGCTGAGTCTCACTGGCTTTTGTGTTTTCTGAGAGTGCACAACTCCTGGAAACATTCCCTTTGGATCTTCCTGATAATGTTCCACATGGTTCTACTTGCACAGCATCTTCCTGCTGAGGTTTCTCATTCTCGTTCTCACTCACCATCCCATCACCGGATGGGAGACAGAGAGAATCCAGACATAGGTCACACTCTGCACCAGAAATAAAGGAAATCTCAGAGAAAGGAATGGAAAAAGGGATGAACAAACCAAAATATATGTGGGAGAGATGAAATCTATCAACAGCTTATTTTCCCCAAACCCTTCCTCTCTTCTCTGTGGAAGGATCAGTTCCGGGTCCTCATTGCACCATAACACTCAGGGGAAAGTGAGACTGGGGAGGGACCTCTGACAGTTCTCAGTCAGAATAGGAGGGAAGTCATGAGTGACATCTGCCATAATGATTCCACATCTGCAGGGAAGAATCCTGAACTTGAAGAGCTCACAGGGTCTTTGTAGGGCATACCAAATACTTCCTGCATTCTTAAACAGTTTTTGAGTTGTTTAACCAACTCCTAACCTGTGAAGGCAGCTCTTGGGAGCACTTCTTTTTCAGAGCCCTGGAGGTCCAGGACCCATGGCTCTTCCCCTCGTTCCAGCTGCAAGATCACATCAGGTTTGGAAATTGGAAACCCTACTGCAGGCAAAGAAAAGAGGGGAGGTCAGTGGACTTTGTGGGATACATGTCATAAAGAATATTCCATGGTTTTAACCCCCTCTCATTTTTAAGCAGTAACATCTGTAGCCCTCAGGATTAATCTGCTTGCCTGCACAAATATATCTATAAGTACTGTATTGTGATAGGTTTATTAATTCATATTAAAAATAAATTTGGCTGTAATGCAAGAAACCCACAGGCCAAAACCCTGCATTTTAAGCTAAAGAAAAGTTAGCATAGCTATATCCTGTGCCCTTTTACCCAGAAAAGCAAAGATGACCTTTTTAACTTGTTTTTCCTATACCCAAATAAAGTGCCTACGCTTAGGTCTAAGACCCTTTACCTAGACCAATAGACAGTGAACAATGGCATAGAGGATTTTTCAGACTTGTACCCACAGACTTAACAAGTACACCACAAGTGCGCAGATACCTGTCATCCATACGCATATACATATTAGCCTATGGGGTAAGCGTACCCTAACATTTCTATGGGGGAAGAGTGAAATTTGGGCATAAGAGGAAGGATTTCCGGCATTTATTTCCTATAACCTACCTCACTATGGTACCCCACCCCCACCTCAACCTCCTCCTTCTTCACTACACTTCATCATCTTCAACTACGTATTCATGCTATTCATCTACGACACCTATTAACCAGTAACAGGCCGCACTTACTTTCTTTTCAAACTTCAAGTTCAAAAGGGACACGGCTAAGCTTGGTCTCTCTAAACTTTATCTTAGTTTGTGTATTAGATTATTTAGTGGAACTAAAAAGTAAATTCTAAAGTAGCTTTGACAGCTCTTCGCATCAGTTTCCTCTGCAAGAGCTGTGAAACCAGAACCACCAGAGGCAAGGCCAATACCAGTTTATCAAAACATGGTGTGAATATTAACCAAAGTTTGCAGCACATAATATTGTATTATCATATGTATCTCTTGAATAACAGTAATACAATTGTAACTCTGTAACTCTGTTTTACAATTTACTTACTATTTCATTGATTTTAATAAAAAGTCTTTATGACTATATCTGTCTCAGTGTGAGCTTCCTGTCATACCCCCGAAGGTCCCTTTATAAATTCTGTGGAACCTGATTTGAAACACAAACTTTTATCTTCTGATCAAACAAACTGGTGAGCCTAAACTCATATTAATTAATATACATGATTAAGTAAAAATTATAAAACAAAATAAATCAAGTTGATAAATCAAATCAACATTATTAACACACCCCAAATTAGGCTATGCATCCCAAGGCCATCTTCCTTGGCTCAAAGTGGCAGGACAGTTATTATTATAATAAATCATATTCATTACCTTAGTGTCTAAGGGCCAACTAACAGTGAGTCCCCATTGTGCTAGGCAAAGTGCAAACAGAGAATAGAAGATGGCCTATGCCATGAAGAATTTACAATCTAAATAGACAAGACAGACACAGAATGGGGGAACAGGTAGAACCCACTGTTAGAATAGAGATATTCAGGCCTGCCTGTAAAGCCTGTACTTTAAGAACTTAGGTGTATTTTTATCACTTTGTCTTTATACCCTTGTAACTAGCAAAATCTTGATCTGCCTGTGTATGGGCCTTCTCTCACTAGGATCATCTGAGCCCTTGTTCTTAGGCTAAGGCCTTTGGCTAAGCAGCAGGGGCAGCCATAAGCTGGGAAGCGAGAGGTCACATCCTCACATCCCAAACCAGTCACACTGAAATAAGGTGCTATTGGGCTGTTAGGAAGTCGATCCTGTCCTGATAGCGCCCATCACCACCAGATAATGAAACAGATCTTAAGACGGTTAAAGAAAACTTAGTTTGATAGCAGCCTGTCTGGCAAGAAATCACTTGTCAGTGGTTGTGGTTCTGAAACCCTCATTTCTGTATTGTTTTATCTTTATGGCCACCACTTTTACATTGTTAATCAATCTGGTTCTCTATTTGTTTCTGTCTGCTGTATAATTAATTTTTCTAGGTGTAAGTTAATTAGGGTAGTGGAATATGCTTGCCTGGAAATAACCTCAATAAACATTGCATTATCTGTGCTTCAGACTTCTGGCCTTCTGCTGCTTGCTGTCTGCGTGACAAGAACCAGGAAAGTGGAAGGGTGAAGGGAAAACCCTCTAACAAATGAACATGAGCTGATAACCAAGAGGTAAGCCTTAGATGAAGGTTTTAATACATTATGGAACGGATCAGGGGTTCCCACGAGGACTGATGAGGGGATGATGGTAAATAAACATTTAGACTCATTTCTTGTTTTATAGCTTTTCCCCAGAAGGCTCAACCTCTGGCACACTGTCATGGATGCGTAATATCTGTGCAATGCCCTGGCTTTTAAACAGTCCTTGGGAGATGCCACTTGAGTGCATTAGACCCCCAAGAGGTCCCACTCTTCCACAAGGATAGGCCATGTAGCTTCAACATCTGAGACTGAGCCACTTCCTTGGTGTCCTTCCTTCACGCTCCTCTCCACTTCTTCCCATTACTCTCAGCTAGCACCACCTCCCGGCACCTTGAGAACTTCTTGTGTTCCCTCTTCATCTTGTTGGGACAGATATGTATTACATTATAAACTAATGTTAGATGTCTAGAAAGTGTGAATAGAAAGGAGTAGTTAAATGATTGGATGTGTGTCTGCCTTTTTAGCCTTGTTGTGAATTGTTATAGCAATTTCTGTAACTAACCCAAGGACAGAAACACTAATTATCTGAGGCCTAGAAAAACAAGAGAAAGTCTGTACCAGGGAATGATAAGGACTTGGGAAACAAGTGTTGTTTTACCACTAACCCTTTCATCCCTTGGAATTTTGATTGTGCCTGTGTAAACCTTGTAGTCATGTTCTTTAGCAATGTAAAGGGGGAGAGAAAACAGAATAACATGTAAATCAAACGTGTTACACTGGAATGCAAGAACACTGAAATGTGAGCATGCTGGGTGAGTGGAACTGAGTGCCTGTGACAAGTAAATGATCGATCAGAAAATAGTACCAGCCAAACTCAAGAAAAATTCACACCTATCTGCTGATTGAAGATAACGCTGGAAACCGGATGACCCCCGGAGGGCAAGGCGGAATCTGGCCAGGGCACATCAAAAAGAAATAAAAGATAACATATGCGTAACACTTGCCCGTCATGAATGTACCATCCGCCAGTCAAGCTGATTGATGGCTATCTCAATCATGACAGAGCATGTCCCATAGACTTACATTGAACCAAAGACCTATAAGAATGGAACCAGGCGACTGTGATCTTTGAGTCTGGTTCTGCAACCACCCTCCAGGAGCATTGGATGCGCATCTGACAATGGCTCGGCTCCAACCTCGTGTCCAGGGCACTTGGCCAGTGACTTAGCACTAGCAACTGAAGCCTGGTAACTATAACTGATCATTGCAGAACCTGTGTGAATGGTTGTGTGAGTGAATGCTTTTAACAGCTGTTAGTACTATCCTTCTGTATTTGCCTTATCCCTCTTATAAGACCCTGCTGGTATCATTTTATTAGTGTAACTATCTCTCACTACCTCATCTCTCCCTGCTGCTTCTAAGCTCTAACCCTGCACATACCCTCCCCATATTTGGGCACCCCAGAATTATCTACTCCCCCCGTCCCACATCTCTGTACTCCCTTCACCAGTGGGGTCCTGAATGGAAACATTATACCAGGGGTTGGCAATCTTTCAGAAGTGGTGTGCCGAGTCTTCATTCATTCTCTAATTTAAGGTTTCACGTGCCAGTAATACATTTAAATGTTCTTAGAAGGTCTCTTTCTATAAGTCTACAATATATAACTAAACTATTGTTGTATGTAAAGTTAATAAGATTTTTAAAATGTTTAAGAAGCTTAATTTAAAATTAAATAAAATGCAGAGCCCTCTGGACCGGTGGAAAGGACCCACGCAGCATGAGTGCCACTGAAAATCAGCTCGCGTGCTGCCTTCGGCACCTGTGCCATAGGTTGCCTACCCCTGCATTATACGCTCTCTTATCAAGAGAAGCTCATCTAATTGTCACACAATCCATGCATGAGTCATACACCTATTTACTTAATTTAGAATTCTACAGGCGGCATATTTTCCCCTTAAAATCAGGAAACGGCATGAAAGCTACAGTTATTAATGTAGCTAATAAGGATACATTAAATGCAATTTTAAAATGACTGATGGCACCAAAATTTCACATGTCCAAAAATTATATTAGTGCGTGAGATATAAGGCAAAAAAAGCAGGGCAAGGAAACTTGTCAAAACTTGGATGACCAATAAAGGTATAGTTATTACTACTCAGGTTCTTTAGAGCTTGTAATAACCCAAGGGACAGGACTCCTTACCCAGCAAGACCACCGTCTCATAGTTCTCCTGCATGACATCCCTGTAGAGGGCTCTCTGAGTGGGGTCCAGCAGAGCCCCCTCTTCCCTGGTGAAATACACAGCCACCTCCTCGAAAGTCACCGGCCCCTGAAAGAGAGAGAGTCCAACACTCAGTACCTGCTGCCCCACTCACAACCCCACTATTCACGGAACAGCAGCACCAGGTAAATGGAAGCTCTGGGAGGCACGTTAGCAGAGTCCCACCCCGCCTTGCTTAAAGCAACCAGGAGGCATCAGAGGGTAGAAAGAGAAAATCTTTGACTCTCCTAGCTGACAGACAGAGGCAGGGTCTTCACATTTATCGCATACCTACTAGCCAGGGCTAGATATAGGAGATGAAGCTGTCTCTGCACCCTGATGGTGGCTCCCTAGTAGGAATCCCAACACTCTCCAAATAAAATAAATGGAAGAGGAAGTCAATATTAAAGAATATAAGTCAGAATTGCAGAAAATGTAAAAGTGTTCAATAAATATTTCTCTCCTGGGTTTGGAGAAAAGAGATGATGTAATCATATAAGATGTTGACGACGACAGTCTTTCCATCCCAACAATAACTCCCGAGGATGTTAAACCGCAGCTATTACAGTTAGACATGTTTAAAGACGCATGTCCAGATAACCTGTATCCAAGAGCTCTGAAAGAGCTGGTGGAGGAGTGTGGAGGACTGTTAATATTAATTTTAATTAGGACTTGGAACAATGGGGAAATTCCAGAAGACTGGAATAAAGCTAATGCTGTGCCAATATTTAAAACGTGTAAAAGAGATGACCCAGCTAATTACAAGAGTGTTAGTCCAATACTGGGCAAGATAATGGAGCAGCAAATATGGATTTAATTAATAAAGAATTAAAGAAGGGTAATATAATTAGTACCAATTAACAAAGGTTCCGAGACAACAGATCCAATCAAACTAACTGGATATCCTTATTGGATGAGATAAAAAGTTTGGTTGCAACTAATAGTATTGATGTCATATGCCTTACAGAAGTTTAGGTACATTACTTGGCTCAACACAACATTTTGACTAGAAAACTAGAAAGATACAAAATAAACACAGCATACATTAAATAGATTAAAAACTATGATTGTAAATGGGGAACAATGCTTGAGTAGATTTCTTTCTAGGGGGTTTCCACAAGGATTTGTTCTTGGCCCTGTGCTATTTAACATTCTTATCAATGACCTGGAAGAGAATATAAAATCATCACTGATAAAGTTTGCAGTTGCCACAAAGATTGGGGGTGGTGGTAACTAATGAAGTGTCAGTAGGTTCAGGTTTCAGCACTGGGAGTCTGGGAAGTATTCCCAGTCCTGGCTAGAGGGTTATTTCCTGTTCCACAAAGAGGGGAAGTTCCATTCCCAATACCTGTGCCTTGAAATTAGGCCCTATCTCACACTACAGCCCATATTATAATCATACCACTATGCTGAATATGATTAGGTCATAATTATGATGCATTTTGTGTAAGACACGTCATGTTCAGTCTCATTGGAAAAGTTATGATTTGCTGAATATGACTGTCCTATTTGTGTGCATGTATCATGTTTGTATCTGAAGTTATGGATACTGACTATGTATCTGTATTCAAATGTGCTTACTCTGGGTAACACCCACAACCAGCCTTTCAGGTACAACAAAGAAGCCAGATAGTGTTCCTGGCTCATCAACAAAGACAATGGACCGTGGAAGAGCTTAGCCTTCCTGTGAATGTTTCAGCCAGCCTAGGAGTCATAGCTACTATGATTCAGCAGTTCATGCTAGGGCATGTGACCAGACCACATGACACTAAACTCCATTTTGGTACCTGTATTTTTCCATAACCTGGACTGGGAACTGAGTTGGGAACAAATGGTTCCTGCCATATGGAAAAGCTACATAAGGTGGGGTGTGACATCATCTCTTGGCCTCATTCTGCACACAAGAAAACTCCTGGAAACATCTCAGGAACAAAGACTGAACTGGGGGGAAAGTGTTGGTTCCAGGGTAAAGAGATTTCTAGCTTATGTATGGAAACTTGGTAGACTGCTTGTATCATCAGTCAGGGTGAGAAATTGCTAATTCAAATTCTATCCAGATAGTATGTTAGGCTTAGTTTGAGTTTTTGGTTATTTGTTAAGTAATCTGCTTTGATCTGTTTGCTATCA
Organism: Chelonoidis abingdonii; assembly: GCF_003597395.2. Taxonomy (NCBI): domain Eukaryota; kingdom Metazoa; phylum Chordata; order Testudines; family Testudinidae; genus Chelonoidis; species Chelonoidis abingdonii. The sequence continues at coordinate 148,551,633 of NC_133769.1, read as the reverse complement.
CTTATGCTGGGAAATTGGTTGTTGTTGTCTATCTGTCCTTGAGCTGCTTAGGTAAAGCACTCAGGTAGTTTAGTTGGATGCATGGTGCCAGCTGCTGTCATGTTGGTAAGAAAAGGGACTAGAGAGGCTGGCTGAATCTCCAGCAAAGCCGTGTGAGAGGGGCCAGCCCAGCTTCAGGGTTAGAGGACACAGTGGTTCCCAGAACCCCCCAGACGGTACCTCGGGGTGACAACCCATCACATCTGAGAGTATACAAGTCTCAGCAGGTTTGTTACATCCTTTCCCCCCCATTCTGCACCACAGATAGTTCCTACCTCCGACTACCTCTAGCAGCTCCCACCCTCCTATACATTTACTTCTCCCTTCCCTCCAAGCAGAACCCACCACCAGCTCTCTGATAATCCCTTACCTGAGCCAGCTCCATTGCAGCCATTTCCTTCCCCTTGGGAGGATGGGATGATCTGGAGCAAAATTTGGACGTTAATCTGTTGCCTGCCAGGGCGAGAAGGGCAATGTCAGAGAATTCAGATGGGGTTTTTGTCCATTCCACATGTTGATTCCCCTCAGGATTTTCCCCTGCTAATGGACATTCTAGGTTCTGCCACTCTGTGAAGCACAGAGTGACCTTATTCCAGTACAGGCGTAGCCCCCTCCCACCAGGGTGTAACCCTCTGAGACATGATGAAACCCTTCCAGTAGCAGAGTCTCTCTCTTACACTTATCAAGTTTGTGGACGATACCAAGCTGGGATGGGTTGCAAGTGCTCTGGAGGATAGAATTAAAATTCAAAATGATCTGGACAAACTGGAGAAATGGTCTGAAGTAAATAGGAAGAAATTCAATAAGCACAAATCCAAAGTACTCCACTTAGGAAGGAACAATCAGTTGCACACATACAAGACAGGAAATGACGGCCTAGGAAGCAGTACTGCAGAAAGAGATCTAAGAGTCACAGTGGATCACAAGCTAAATATGAGTCAAGAGTGTACACTATTACAAAAAAAACTGGGTTTGTTTAGTCTGGAGAAGACTCAGAGGGGACACGAATCACAGTTTTCAAGTACATAAAAGGTTGTTACAAGGATGCCAGAGAAAAATTGTTCTTCTTAACCTCTGAGAATAGGACAAGAACAATGGATTTAAATGACAGCAAGGGCGGTTTAGGATGGAGATTAGGAAAAAAACTCCCTAACTGTCAGAGTGGTTAAGCACTGGAATAAATTGTCTAGGGAGGGTGTGGAATCTCCATCACTGGGGATATTTAAGAGCAGGCTGGACAAACACCTGTCAGGGATTGTCTAGATAATACTGAGTCCTGCCTTGAGTGCAGGGGACTGGCCTAGATGACCTCTCGAGGTCCCTTCCCCTTTCCTGAGCCTGCAGTGCCCTCGCTCCATCCCCCCGCGCCACCAAGTGTCTTACATAGCGTGAACAGCTGATCGGGAGGTGCGAGGAGGTGCTGATTACTCTGGCTTCCCATGGGTGGGAGCTCATGGGGGGCTGCTGATGTATTACTGTGATTCTTTGGCAATGTACTTTGGTAAATTCTGGCTCCTTCTCAGGCTCAGTTTGGCCACTCCTGGTCTAGATAATACTGAGTCCTGCCTTGAGGGCAGGGGACTGGACTAGCTACCTCTTGAGGTCCCTTCCAGTTCTGTGATTCTATGAACCAAAGGCCAGAGACGAGCTGAATCAAAGGAGTCACTCTGGGGATTCTCCCTGTTATTGTCCCCAAGGCAGCTGTCTCAGGTTAACTAAGTTATTTGATGCTCCAGCCTTTATACAGTCTCTCCCGGGAGTGCCCCTTTCATCAGCTGGGCCTAGTTTTACCTTTTGGGAAGCATGACCCCGGAGGCTCTGAGACTGGGCCTTCTTGCCTCAGCACATCTTGTTTCTTTCTGTGTCTCCCCAGAGTCCAAATGAGTAGATATTCCTCATAGAGACTGTGAACATAAGAATGTGTTTAGACTTTATTGAATGCTTGGGAGTTGCTGCCTGGATTAACATCTGACTAGTTGCATTGTGAGCCTCTGTGGCTCTATAAATCACCAGACAGGAGAGAGACTTTACCTATGGGAAGATCTGATTGGCAACAGAATGCATTACACCCTACCTGACAGGAAAGGTCCATCAACACCAGATAGACTATTATGGGACGTTAAAGAAGACACAAGACTGTTGTTGTGCTCTTGACCTCCCATTAGCTGAGTTTGCAGCTCAGAGCACATGGCAGGAAAGGGATGAAAAACCCCATACCAAAGGAACTGATTCTCTGTATGCTGCTTGGACTCGGGGGGCAAAGTTTCTAGGCATAATCAAGAGATTCCCAGCTGCTTAGCCTGGGTTAGTCCTAAAGAATATGCAGAGCTTGCTTATTACAGAAGCTTCTATTACCTTTGAAATCTAAGACTGCAACTCATCTGCATCTATAGGGTTACCTGCTTTAACTTTGTAAATAACTCTCATTTCCTTTCAAATAAATCTTAATACAGGTCATGACAGGACTGGCTACAAGTGTTGTCTTTGCTGGAAGATCTAAGATTCAATTGACCTAAGGAAGTGACTGGTCCTTTGGGTCTGGCAGTAATCTGAACCTTGCTGTGATTCGTGGGGTAAGGCAGTGGTTCTCAACCAGGGGTCTGGGGCCCTCTGGGGGGCTGTGAGCAGCTTTCAGGGGCCTGCCAAGCAAGACCGGCATTAGACTCGCTGAGGCCCAGGGCAGACAGTCCCAGCGCATGGGGCTGAAGTCCAGGGCCCAGAGCCCCACCGCCTGGGCTGAAGGCAAAGCCTAATCAATGTAGCTTTGTGGGGGCCACAGGCAGTTGCCCTGCTTGCTGCCTCCTAACGCCAGCCCTGGCTTTTATATGCAGAAAACCAGTTATTGTGACCCACATGGGCAGTGGAGTTTTTATAGCATGTTGGGAGTGTAAGGGACCATCTGTCACAAAGGTGAGCTCACCTGCCTGGTGAGATATATGGGATTACCCAAAGGGACTGTCTGTGGGTACGTCTACACTGCACGATTATTTCGAAGTAGTTTAAACCGATATTACAAAACCGATGTTATAAAATCGGTTTTGCGCGTCCACAGTGCGATCAAAAAATCGATTGCTTATGTCCATGGTCCAAGGCTACATCGATTTCAGGAGCGGTGCACTGTGGGTAGCTGTTCCTCAGCTATCCCATAGTTCCCACTTCCGTGTTGAGAGCACAGTGCCTGATGGGGCAGAAAACATTGCCCCGGGTGGTGCTGGGTACAGCCTCACCCCTCCCTTTGTGAAGGCAGCAGACAACCCTTTGGCGCCTTTTTCGCGGAGTGCATTGAGCAAACGCCATAGCACAGCAATCATGGACCCTGAGATCACAAACGGTATCCTGACCGTTGTCAACACCTCGCGTACTCTCGTGCTGACTATACTGAACAATGAACTGCAAAGGCAGGAGGAGAGGAGGAGGCAGCTATTGCTGAGCGGCGAGGACAGCGATGACGAGATGGAGGCAGAATTCTCCATAACCGCTGGCCCCAGCGTTTTGGAGCTACTGCTATTAACGGGGCATCTTCTACCCATTGAACGCCGAATTTGGGCACGGGAAACAAGCACAGACTGGTGGGACCGCATTGTTTTAACGGTGTGGGACGATTCGCAGTGGCTGCGAAACTTTCGCATGCGTAAGAGCACTTTCTTAGAACTTTGTGACATGCTTTCCCCTGCCCTGAAACGCCGTAATACAAACATGAGAGCAGCCCTCACAGTGGAGAAGCGCGAGTGGCAATAGCCCTCTGGAAGCTTGCAACGCCAGACAGCTACCGGTCAGTCGGGGAATCAATTTGGAGTGGGCAAATCTACTGTGGGGGCTGCAGTGATGCAAGTAGCAAAAGCAATCGTTAAGCTGCTGCTACGAAAGGTTGTGACTCTGGGAAACGTGCAGGTGATAGTGGATGGCTTTGCTGCAATGGGTTTTCCGAACTGTGGTGGGGCATAGATGGAACCCATATCCCTATCTTGGCCCCAGAACACCAGGGCACCCAGTACGTGAACCGCAAGGGGTACTTTTCAATGGTGCTGCAAGCACTGGTGGACCACAAGGGACGTTTCACCCACATCCACGTGGGATGGCCAGGAAGGGTTCATGACGCTCGCGTCTTCAGGAGCACTAGTCTGTTTAAACGGCTGCAGCAAGGGAATTACTTCCCAGACCAGAAAAATAACCGTTGGGAATGTTCAAATGCCTATAGTTATCCTGGGGGACCCAGCCTACCCTTGATGCCATGGCTCATGAAGCCATACACTGGCAGCCTGGACAGTGGTCAGGAGCTGTTCAACTACAGGCTGAGCAAGTGCCGGATGGTGGTAGAATGTGCATTTGGCCGTTTAAAGGGTCGCTGGCGATCAATTACTTACTCGCTCAGACCTCAGCCAAACCAATGTCCCGCTTGCTATTGCTGCTTGCTGTGTGCTCCACAATCTTTGTGAGACTAAGGGGAGACATTTATGGCTGGGTGGAGGCTGAGGCAAATCACCTGGCCGCTGAGTACGAGCAGCCAGAGACCAGGGCGATTAGAAGAGCACACCTGGAGGCGCTGCGCATCAGAGAAGCCTTGAAAACGAGTTTCAGCACGGCCCAGGGTACGGTGTGACTCTGTTTGCTTCCCCTTGATGAACCCTCCGCACTTGATGGACTTATTCAGTGTAAGCAACCCACCCTCCCCCTTTTCATTACAGGTTGGCGAAGGAAATAAATTCAGTGTCGTTTAGAAATCATTTATTATTCATTAAAAGTAATTATGCATCTGTTAAAAATCATGTTTTTCCTTACTACTTTTCCCTGTAAGCAACCCACCCTCCCCCTTTCGATGTATTCTTTTTACAAAGGAACTATAAAAAAAGGCAGAGAATTAGGAAGGTATCCCTGGCTGCTGTGCTTTGGAAGGAGGGGGAAGGGAAGGCCATTAAGCACATTGTAGCGTAATTACAGCCTTTTCTTGAACTCTCAGGGGGTGGAGGAGTAGGCGGGTGCAGAAAGCCTTCCCCACGCGTTCTTACACGTCTGGGTGAGGGAGATTTGGGACGTGGGCTTGCAGGGAGGTTATACAGGGGCTGCAGCGGCACTCTGCTACTGTGCTGCTCTTCCTGAAGATCCACCATGCGTTGGAGGATATCAGTTTGAGCACGCAGCAGATCCAGCGTTGCATCTCTCCAACGCTGGTCTTCCTGCCTAGCCCTCTCAGATCGTTCACTGGCATCTTTCCTGTACTTTGCTACCACATCCTTCCAATCATTCTGTTTATCCCTCTCATTGCGTGTTACTTCAATAATTTCTGTGAACATTTCATCTCGCGTCTTCTTCTTCCTCCGCCGTATCACAGCACGCCCTCGTGATGGCATAGGGACTTCAGAGAAATGTGCAGCTGCATGGGGAAGGCAAACCAGGGTGATAAGTATGTGGAAAGATACCTTTTACAGAGCAATGATAGTACTCTTTCACATAGAACACTATCCACCTTACAGAGCACATGTGATCTCTATACAAGGTCGCATTTTGTATCGTTTAAATATTCAGTGTCTGTGTGACTGGTGTGGCACACACACAGACGCAGGTACGGCCAACCGTACATCCACGCGGCGATGGTAAGTAAGGCTTTAAAAGTTTTGACTTCTCCGCCGTTCATATACACAGTGATCTATATGATGCCTTGCTCCTGTTAAGAGGAACCTGCAAAGCCCAAACCCCCCTCTTTCACATCCACCAACAGCGCATGGCTCCTATCATATACGATCGCTGCTAGTGATCACCCTACTTCATACCCCCCGCAGCGCGTTGCTGGTAGCAGGGAAGAATCCTGCTTGCCAGACGCTGAAAAACTCGTCGCTATCCCTCCTCCCATCCCCCGCTCTGGCCAGTAGCAAAATCGCCATGTCTGCCCCCTATTTACATTCCTGATTTCTACAAGGTAACAATGGATGATATCTCTCTCCTGACAATACCACCGCAGGAGGCAGATCGTTTGTTTATGCAATGCCTTCAGTGCAATGCCTTCAATGCCTGCAGTACCAAATGTCTTGCAAAATGCATGGCGTTGAAAAGTTACCTACTATGGGGGACGGAAGGCTGTCTTGGCCAGAAATGTTCTCATATAGCATAAGGGTTTTGAGTTCCTCCACGATCGATTCATGGAGATTAATTTGGAGGATTTTCGCTCCATCCCCAGACATGTTAACGAAATTTTCCTGTAACAGTAATGGCTGCGACTGCAGCAAAAGCCCTGGTGTCAATGCGATCTAAAAAAAACCATCTGTTTTAATCCGTGTTTGATACAGAATGAAGGGACACTTACCGGAGGTCGCTTCCATGGCTTCACTGTCTGGGCTTGTCGCTTGGGAGCGCAGGGACTGTAATTCTTGGGTCTCAAAAAGATCCTGGCTGTTGGGGTTTACGGACTGCTGTGTGCTATCACCACGGTCATCTTCATCCTCATCTTCGTCTCCATCTTCCCCTCGGCTACATCCTCAGAAACACTTGATATTTCAATCCCAAAGTCTGAATCCACGGACAGGGGTGGGGCACTGGTAGCGCTGAACCCCAAAATTGCATGTAGTTCAGCATAGAAGCGGCATGTTTTCGCTCAGAGCCTGACCTTCCGTTTGCTTCTCTGGCTTTCTGGTAGCCCTGTCTAAGCTCCTTCACTTTCACTCGGCACTGAAGGGAGTCCTGCTGTGCCCTTTTCAGCCATAGACTTTGAAATTCTTTCAAAAAACTTTTTCATTTCGTCTTTTGGAACGCAGTGCTGTGAGCACTGAGTCCTCACCCCAGATAGCGATCAGATCCAGAACCTCCTGTGTGGTCCAAGCTGGCGCTCTTCTTCGATTATCAGGAGACTGCATTGTTACGAGTGCATATGAGCTCTGTGTGGTCACCTGTGTGTGTGCTGACCCTCACGGTGGACAATCAGGAAATGGAATTCAAAAGTTCGCGGGGATTCAGGCTTTTTCCTGTTTACCTGGCCAGTGCATCACAGTTTAGTGTCCGATGCTATCATGAGTGCCCCTGTGACAATGGTTCTGAAACCCAAATTGGGAGTGGCTCACTTGGGGCAGAGTCAATCGCTCCCTTCTGGTTTCTAAAAATTGAGTACGTCCTGCCTGGACTGTCATAGCCCGACTGCCTGCCTCCAAGTGCCCCCCCCCCCCCGGTTTATGTCACGAATAAGTCTATGTTTCTTATTCTTGTATTCCTCACGACTGCATGACAGAAATGGGGGGGGGGGCCCTGCCACGGTAGCTGCGGAGGGTTGGGAGAGAAGTGAAGCAATGGTGCGGTTCTTGCCAGGGGAACCCCCTGTTAATACAGCCACGGAGTAGCTGCGCTCTTCTAATACTTGACTCTTCTTCAGAGGAGTAGCCGTGTTTAGTCTGGATCTGTAAAAGCAGCAGAGAATCCTGTGGCACCTTATAGACTAACAGACATCTGTTTAGTCTATAAGGTGCCACAGGATTCTCTGCTGCTTTGACTCTTCTTGTAGGACAGGACTGACTCTATTTTTAGAAGCCATAAGGGAGGGATTGACTCAGTGGCCAGTGAGTCAATCCCAAGTTTGCTTTTGCGTTGCGCCCCCCGGCTGATTTTAGCCAGGGGCACTCATGATAGCAGCGGACAGTTCAGAGAAGGAGAGATAACCGTCATGTCATTGCCAGTTTTCTCTGCAGTAGACGGTACAGAACGACTGGTAACCATCTCTGCTATCATTGCAAAAGCAATTGAATGCTGGTGTGTAGCGCTCGAGTGTCGCCTCTGTCTCCACGGCATCTAGTACACAAATGGTGACGGGAAAAACAAAAAAGCGGACGGTCTCTAGGGCTGCCGTGCTATTGTTTCTGCAAGGGCAATCCAGGAGAAAAATGTGCGAAAGGACTGTCTGCTGATGTTTTCCCGGAGCAAGGAATGACTGACGACATTTACCCAGAACCCCCCGCGACCATTAACATTAGCATCAGGGGCGGGGGGATCATGGAGGACGGAACGGGGGTGCTGAGGACTCCCGCTATCCCACAGTCCTCAGCAGTCTCTTAAAACTATTTGCATTCTTGGCTTAGCGCCCAGTGTCTGTAGCTTACAACACGGTGTCTTTTATGGTTCACGGAACAGCTCATTCAGTTTCTCTTCCCCCACCCCAGCACGAGAAATGAAAGTTAAATAAAGCAATCCTTGAGTACTTACAATGTCACCCTCTTTGTACTGAATGCTGATGATAGAGGCGAATCTGCAGCACTGAAGAGCATTAGAGCTTTGCACAGTGGCAGTATCATAACCAATGAAGTTAATCTGAGGTGTGATTATTGCTACTTGAAAATCCGCTCCTCTCCCCCTTCCTGGTGGTAGATGGTACAGTACTACTGTAGACAGCAGAAACTGTTACCTCTCATCTCTTTTTGTTACACTCATCAGTAAATGGGACAGAACGGATAATAACCCTGTGAAAATTTTTGAAAGCAAAATGGGGATTGACTCACTTGGGACTGAGTCAATCCTGCCCTTTACGGTTAATAAAAATAGAGTCAGTCCAGACAAGAATAGGATACAGTGTATTAAAATCAGTGTATCACAGCACAGCTGCTCCGCGTCAGTATTCACAGAGGGAGCCGCTGCAAGTAACGCAACCGTTGCTTCCCACCTACCTGGGCTACCACAGCAGTGCCCCCCCCCCATTGTTGGCATGATGTTATGAAGAATGCATGAATAAGAATCACAGAGTAGTTACTGAGATACAAATGAGGGGGAGGCAGCCACCATGGGCTATGACAGTCCTGCAGTTCAGAATCTTTTCTTTACACAAGAGAGGAAGGGGTCTGATGAAGCTCAGCCCCCAGGTGATAAGATGAAGACAGTTACCAGGCGTTCTGTACCATCCACTGTCAGAAAAAGGGAGTCATTCCCATTTTCACCCCGGAGCCCCCGGCCAGACTCAGCCAGGAGCACTCACTGGGCGACCGTCTACCCTGGGGAGGGGCAGAGGAGCGGATACTGCTCTTCACCGCAGCAGCATCGCGTCTGCCAGCAGCATTCAGTACACAGAGGGTGACATTTACAGTACTCAAGGAATTATTTATTTTACTTTTTTTTTCACGTGCTGGGGGGGGGGGAAAAACTGACGAGCTGTTCCGTGAACCACGCAAGACACCGTGTATTACGCTGCAGACATTGGGCGCGCAGCCAAAAATGCAAATAGTTTTCAGAGACCGCTGTGGAGACTGGTAGCTAGTCCTCATTACCCCCCCTCCCTCCATGAGCCATCCGTTTGAGTCTCTGGCTTCCCGTTACGGTTGTCACGCACCGCTGTGTATCCTGTAGTTTATTTTTCAAACGCTTTGGCATTTCCTGTTCTTTAACGGAGCTCTGATAAAAACAGATTTGTCTCACCATACAGCGATCAGACATCTAGTATCTCCCGTAAGGTTCAATGCAGGAGCTACTTTTGCATTTGAACTGCATCGCCACCCGTGTGATCAGAGCTGGACACGTGAAAGCAGGAAATGTCACTGTAAAGCTCTCGGGGATTTCCTGTTTACCGGCACTCCGCATCCGAGTTCGGATTGCGGACCAGAGCGGTCAGTGGTGCACTGTCCTGCCTAGAATAATAGGCAAGTGTAACAGAGATCCAGTGTATCAGAGAGCACAGCTGCTCCGTGTCAGTATTCACAGGGGTTGCCCCTGCAAGAAGCGCACCCGTTGCTTTCCTCCTCCCTCAACCTTCCTGGGCTACCGTGTCAGTGCCCCTCCCCCGTTTGTGTCATGAAGTTGTAAGGAATACAGAATAAGAAACAGAGACTTGTTAGTGAGATAAAATGATGTCGGGGGGGAGGCACACTTGAGGCAGCCTCCCAGGGCTATGACAGTCCAGGCAGGATGGACTCTATTTTTAGAAACCATAAGGGAGGAATTGACTCATTGCCAAGCAAGTCAATCCCAAATTTGCCTTGCAAAAATTTTCAGCCCCAAGTTTCAATGATTAAGCTGGTTATTAGCCGTTCTGTCCTATCTACTGCTAACCAGGAATAATTGTTGCCCTGAGCAATTATGAGGCATTTTAGGCTTTCTCCTGGATGGTGGGCAGGTCTGCAGCACCGTCTACCACCAGAGAGGAGGAGATGGAGAGGAGCGGATACTGCTCTTCACAGTGCTGTAGCGTCCCGTCTACCAGCAGCATTCAGTACACATAGGGTGACATAGAAAGTAGTCAAGGAATGATTTCTTTCCCTTTTTTTTCACGTGGTGGGGGGGGGGAAGAAACTGAGGAGCTGTTCCCTGAACCACGCCAGACACTGTGTTTGAACCTACAGACATTGGGAGCTCAGCCAAGAATGCAAATAATTTTCAGAGACTGCTGTGGACTGTGGGATAGCTGGAGTCCTCAGTACCCCCTCCCTCCCTTCATGAGCGTCCATTTGAGTCTCTGGCTTCCCGTTACGCTTGTCACGCAGCGCTGTGTATCCTGCAGTTTTTTATTCAAACGCTTTGGCATTTCGTGTTCTGTAACGGAGCTGGATACAACAGATTTGTCTCCCCATACAGCGATCAGACCTAGTATCTCCCGTACGGTCCATGCTGGAGCTCTTTTTGATTTGAGACTGCATCGCCAGCCGTGCCTGATCAGAGCTCCACGCTGGACAAGCAGGAAGTCGATTTCCGTCCACACGAACCCTAATCCGAGTTATCACTATCAAATTTAGCGCTACTCCTCTCGTTTGGGAGGAGTTCCGAAATCGATTTAAGGAGGCGGTTAACTCGATATTAATGACGACGTCGTGTGAACGGATACAGCGTTAAATCGGTATATCGGCCATTAAACCGGTTTAAAGTCGCAGTGTAGACCTGGCCTGTGATTCCACGTTAATGCTGTTACAGTTCCTGAAGCGTTTACACTGGATTCTTGGTTGGTGGAATCTCCATACAGACCTCACACCCAATTTGGGGTTTGTGCCCTGCTTCTTACAAATCTGCCTGAGGCTGGTGCTCATGCTCTTAAGTCACTGAAGACAATGTTACAGAGAGAGGGGCTGTGACTTCCCCAAGGTCACTAAACAGGTTCGTGACAGAGCCAGAAACAGACCTTGTTAACTCCAGAGCCCCATCACCCGCAGCTTGGAAAGGTCCCCAGAACACACTGTATTAGGCTGCAGGAAGAGGTGTGCAGAGACTGCAAAAGAGCTGCCCTGCGAAGACAGCCTGTGCATCCGTGGACAAACCACCTCGCTGGGAGTGTGTCCCCAGGGTCAGGAGAAATCAGTGTCCAGTCCTGTGGGGCTGTGCTCCTGGCTCATACCTCCAGCACTCACTGCTGCCCCTCCCTTGCCAACTGCACTGTTCAGCCAGCCCCAAGCCTCTGTGAGGTCACTTCCCCCACCACCTTAAACCTTCAAACTGGGGGACATGGTGCACCAGTACCAATCACAGTGCACTAGTGTAAACTCTGTCTATACTAAGGGTTTGCACAAGTGCCTAAAACATCAGTGTGGCAGAGACCTTCAGGAACAGCAGTATGGTGGCACTAGAACCTATTTCTAGCTCAGTCACAGACAGCCTGGGTGACCTTGGACATGTCAATGTTTCTCCTCCCAACTTTAGTCTCTTTACCCAGCTGCCCACTCACTGGGGTCTCCTCTCTCTCCAGAGCTGTTCACCACTAAAATCTGTGTGGGTGTCACCAGAGCTAAGGTAGTTCAGCTCTGGAATAGTCTTATAAAGGTGGCTGTGGAGTCCCTTTCCCTGGAAGTTTTTAAGGACAGGTAGGACAAAGCTCTGTCAGAGATAATCTACATATACTTGGTCCTGCCTCCGCAGAGAGAGCTGGACTTGATGACATCTTGAGGTCTTATCTAGCCCTACTTTTCTAGGATGCTATGCAATATATACATATAAATACACAACATTCAGAATAAAACCCACCACAACATAATGTCAGGCAATTCAGGGGAAAAAAACCCACAGCCTACACTCCACAGCATAAAATGACAATACAAAAGGAAAAGAAAGCAACACGATGCAAACTATGACATCCTAGGACAAAAGTACACAATGCAAAAGAGTTCAACTCAAACCAATGCAGCACAGACACCAAACAAGCTGAGGCAAAACGCACCATAAAGCTATGCAACACTATGCATTGTAGTTCCAAAAGGCACCATGCAAAACAGTTCAGCATAGAACACGACACAGCACAAAAGAGAATTATTTCATTGTAGGCCTGGAAGGGATCTTGAGAGGTCATCTACTCAAGCCTCCTGTGCTGAGACAGAACCAAGTATCCCTAGACATTCCCAGACTGGTGTATCTCTAACCTGGTCTTAAAAACCTCCAGCGAAGGAAATTCCACAGCCTCCCTTGGAAGCCTGTTCCAGTGCTTAACCATCCTTATAGCTGGATAGTTTTTCCTAAGATCTAACCTAAATCTCCCTTGCTGCGAGTTAAGCTGATTATTTGTTGTCCTACCCTTAGTGAACATGGAGAAGAATTAATCATCAGCCCCTTATAACAACACTATACCTATTTGAAGGCTGTTGTCAAAGGCTCTCTCAGTCTTCTCTTCTGAAAGCTAAACATACCATATTCTTTCAGCCTTTCCTGATAGGTCATGTTTTCTTGGGAGGTCAGGGTTCAGTTCCCTGCTCTGTTATAGACTCACTGTGTGACCTGGGGGAAGTCACTTAGTTCCTCTGTGCCTCAGTTCCCCATCTGTACAATGGGGATAATACCACCTCCCTGCCTCACTGGGGGGTTGTGAGGATAAATACATTGAAGAGCATGAGGCATTGAGAGGCTACAGTGATGGGACCCATGTAAGTACCTAAGATAGGCCATATAATCTAATTGTACAGTGTGCAGATGGGGAATGAGATGGGACGAGGCTCTGGCAGTGCACAGCGGCAAACATCTTGCTAATTCCATGATTTCTCTTATATTTTAGGTAATGCTTTCAGAGGCAAGGGGTTGGCCAATAAGGTATTTAAAGTTGAAGTGGTATAGTCCAATGGCGGGACCATTAGACTAGGGGGTGGGAGACCGAAGTTCAAGTCTTGGCTCTGCCACTAATCTGTGTGAGGTTGGCTGGGCCTCTTTACTTCCCTGTACTGCTGTTTACCCTCCCATGCTTTGTCTATCTAGGTATTTACTTTGCAAGCTCTCTGAGGCAGAGACTGACTCTTGTTATATGTATCTACAGTTTCCAGCACAATGGAGCCCTGAGCTCAGTCAGGCCTTCTAGTTGCTACTGTAATACAAATGATTAATAATAACCTAAAATACAACACACTTCTAAGAACTTATAGTTGAAAGTGCACAGGGAGCCAAGGTAAAGCAATATAATTAAACCAAACTGGGGCTTCAAATTTATTTATAGTGTTTTTCTCTGGGGCAACCACGGTAGCACAAAGCAGAAGAAACCCTGGTTGTGCTGTTTTCATGCTGTAGTCTATAAGTACAGGACAAAAAATACCCAAATGGAAGCATAAGTACAAACAGGACCTCTCTTCTGGTCACTAGACACTTGCTTGATCTTTTCTGAGAAGAGCTCAGTTCCATTTTAAGGCTTTCAGCCTAACTAGGCTCACCTGCCTCTGATTAACTCAGATGCCAGTAAGAAATTGAGATGTCGCCCTCAAACACCTGTGACACTGCCTGGCATGGTGTGGTCTCCCTCTGCCATGGTTGTGGAGTCTCCTCCACTCCTGCACTGCCCCCCATCACAGAGCTCATGCTGTAAAACTCAAGGGCTGAGAGGAAAGCCAGCATTGGAGGTAGTCAGCTTAGACAAAGGCACCTCACCCAACTCTGAAACTGAAGGGGGGAACAACCATTATCACTGAAGCATGTATAATACCTCACCGCAAGTGACATTCTTAGGGTTGCGCTATTAAAATTTGCTGTTGTGTCTCTCTTTTAGCATCTGCCTTAGATTCACTGAGCCTGACCTCAGTTTTGGAATCCCCTGTGTCAGCCTGTTGCAGTGGCTTTGATTAATCTCCCTTGGTATCGTACTGGCAATGGCTGAGTTACAGAACAGGATCCATGTCCCCCTTGTAAATGGAAACAAAATCAACAGAGGGGAATTTCAGTGAGGGTACTGCAGCAGGGTAGAC